>NC_059432.1:28630083-28942005 GCF_021028975.2 Sphaerodactylus townsendi | reverse complement strand
ACCAGAGGCAGGACAGAATATGTTAAACCAAATAACTAAATATGCAATGTTTGTTGGGAGGAGATTTGATGCAGAATTAAGTTAAGCTGTCTGCTTGCTTCCAGTGTACTCTGCTTGAATATTTGAAATGGAACATTGCAAAGACCCCTTAAGTCCTCACTCTTCTCACAAAGAAACATGCCTTAGAGCAGCGATGGCGAGCCTTTTCGAGACCGAGTGCCCAAATTGCAACCCAAAACTCACTTATTTATCGCAAAGTGCCAACACGGTAATTTAACCTGAATACTGAGGTTTTCGTTTAGAAAAAATGGTTGGCTCCAAGGCGTGCGTTACTCAGGAGTAAGCTTGGTCGTGTCAGTGGCTTTGCTTTGAAGCAACCATGCAACTCTTCCAACGGGTGAATCACGACCCTAGGAGGGTTTACTTAGAAGCAAGCCCCATTGCCAGCAACCAAGCTTATTCCCAGGTAAAGGATCGTGCTTTAGTTTAACAGCGCTTAACAGGGTTACCTACACTGCTTCCCCAAAACTAGGTCTTAGGTTTAATGCTAATTATCGAGCCCAGTGGCCCAGGCCAGTCTAGATGTGGGAGGGGGGGCGCATGCCCACAGAGAGGGCTCTGAGTGTCACCTCTGGCACCCGTCCCATAGGTTCGCCATCACTGCCTTAGAGCTTCATTCTACTTACTTTTTTGTAACAATATGCTTACTTCCTCTTCTGGCCTTGACACCTACCCTTTCTTTCAAATAAACTATTTATTTACTTCTGAAATACTTGTGGAAAAGAAGAGAAAACTGTTATGGCACACAGCAACATTCATTCAATTTGTTACAAGGACAGCTTTTCCTAATCAAGAAAAGTAATGTTCTGTGAGATGTCATATTTTAACGATCTCAACAGCATAATTATATTCTTCTCGACACACTGAAGACTGTGGACTTGGAAGGATTGTGACTGCTTAGGATTCACATTTGGAGATTCCCAGTCCAACGCATGGAGTCCCTGACACCTGTGGTAGAAAGAGTACCAGAAACATGTGGGTAATTTCCAAATAAGAATAGAAGGCAGAGACAGTTCAGAGATCATTATTCCGGGTCCCATGTATTCTTGCAATAGAAGGAGTTTGGTTAATGGAAGGATCACATAGAAGGAACAGGCAATGAAATGGCAGAGGAAATCTACTGCTATTGCATGATTAAGATTCATACTAGAAAAAGTAATTTCAGTGTTGTCTCCTATTCAAGAAAAAAGATTTTTGTAATACAGCTCAGTAGAAACCACAATGCAATATTTTGCTCTGATGGAAAAAGAGAAACTGTTACAAACAGGAAACAAAATTATATAGGAAATATAAATTTCCGCATGATTATACTGACATCTTGAGTACTCAGTGCAATTCTGGCAGCCTTGCCTAAGAAAAAGAACAGCAGAATTCTTGGGTACTCTATGGGCCCGAATTCCACTGAAAATTTAATCTAGATACAACCAAGTTTCAAAAGAATCGGCACCTTTTCATCCAGGTTCCAACATCCTCACTGCAGCATGTTTCTAGTAAAGACGTCTAGGCCTGCCCCGTGGGGGGATGCCTGCTGTCAGGAGTGCAAAACAGCAGCACCAAAATTTCGGAGTATCTTTAGGAGACCCTCCTGATGATATCACCCAGGTTTGGTGAAGTTTGGTTCATGGGGGCCAAAGTTATGGACCCTCAAATGTGTAGCCCCCATCTGCTATTAGCTCGTATTGGAGTGTTTTTTCAAAAAGGTGCATATACAAGCAGGTCCAAGAAAATCCCATGATAAGGTGGGTGGGGAGCGCCAGAAACGGGACTGATCTGTGTTCTGTGGTTTGGCAGTGGGGAGTTTGTGAGGAAACCTACATATTTCGGGTGACTATCCCAGGATTAATCGCCAGTGGGAAATCGCCCTATATTTACCCCAGGGGCGTACCTAGCCATACCAGGGGCGTACATTATTTGTTTAATTTTTTTTTCAGTACCAATAGATTTCTTTAAAATATTGGTGAATTTCTGTTTGTCTCATAATATATAGAGCAGCTTATATAATATACGTTTGTGTGTGTGTTGTGTGTGTATTTTATAAAATCCCATTTTCACAAAAATGGCCAGACATAATTTTAAAAAGAGGTATTTTGACAAATCCAATTATTTCTTAGCTATGTGGAGCTGAGAGCCAGCATGGTGCGGTTGTTAAGAGTGGCGGACTCTAATCTGGAGAACTGGGTCTGTTTCCCCACTCCTTCACATGAACCCTGCTGGGTGAACTTGGGCTACTCACAGCTCTCTCAGACCACTCTCAGCCCCACTTACCTCACAAGGTGTCCACTGTGGGGAAGGGAAGGTAAACCACTTTGAAACTCCTTAAAGGCAGAGAAAAGTGGGATATAAAAAACCCCTCCTCCTCCTCCTCTTCTCCTCCTCCTCCTCTTCCTCCTCCTCCTCCTCTTCTTCTTCTTTACATTCTCCCTTAAACAACAACAACAACAAAATAATGCTTTTGCCCCAAGATTTAAGTTGTCTGAAACCATTCACAGATATGCCAGAACACTAGTCAAAATGTTCCAAGGAATTTAGTTCAATTTTGCTCTACACTTTTGAGAGTTCATTGTATTTTTTAAAAATTGGTGGATTTCCCCCCTACAGAATATTTTCATGGATCAAGCTTTATATATTCTAATTGTGCTTTTGGCCCTCTCTTGTGGCATAAATCAAAGGAAACTAATGAGGCTACTATTAGCTTTCCATGTCAGGCTCCCTCAATGTGGAAATGCTTATGTGTCCTGCAGGAACAGATGGCATTATCCCTCTCTGGCTTTATTGTACTGCAAATACCTCTCTGCCAACTTGTAGAATTGTTTGTGCAGCAATGATTGCTCTGGGAAAAAAAAGAAGACGATGAAGCAGCAGATGTATAATAAAATATCTGGTTGGTATTGTGATCTTCCTTTTCAGTAAACTCAAGGCAGGAAGTGAAATGAAAGATAAAGCTTCCTTTAAGAAGTAGGTCTTCCAGAGACTGTCGAGATTTATCAAAGATATTTAATACAAAATAGAAAATAGTCACATAGCTAATGAGTCTTAACCCATGCAGTTATAATTAGCACTGGCGGAATCTTAGGGGGAAAGAGATTTGTGGATCATTAGCAGTTTTTTAAATTGCCATAATTTGCAATGGATATTATTTGCAACAAATCGTTCAACCTGCTCTAGTTCTAATGAGTTTTTGGGAAATGGGAATCCTAATCCTTTCCCTCTTTCCGCAACCTTCATTACATAACAAGTCTTTTCTCACCACACAGTACGAAGTAAAAACTGCATAATACTTGTCATGTATTTATTGTTACCGAATATATCTAGTCACCCAATTGACCTTGGAACCTAACCTGCAGAGATAACTGGCCTGTAGCTCAGTTCTACTCTCTGTTTCATGTTAACAGCAAAAGTTGTAGACAATTGTATGGATCAACTGGCAGGAGGGAGAGAAAGAGATCTCAGGATGGGGGGGAGGGGGGACCTGGTGGTTAAAAAAATAGCATCACATATAGCAAAATGAGGGGTCAACCAGCTGGCAGAGGTTACTTTGAGGGTGTAGATTGCTGGGTGTAGTGCTGCCACCTCCAGGTTGAGTAGAGTCAGGGAGGGTGGGGTTTGGGGAGGGGAGGGGAGGGGAGGGACTTCAGTCACATATAGTGCCATAGAGTTCACCTTCCTAAGCAGCCATTTACTCTACGGGGACAGATCTCTCTCGTCTGGAGATCCGTTGTAATTCTGAGAGATCTCCAGGTCCAATCAGGGGCTGGCAACTCTAGCTATAGTTCCATGTAAGCAGAAGAGTGGTCCAGCAAATCAAGAACTAAGCTTGAACCTTTCTCTCTGATTGGGTAGTATTTAATTTGCTGGAATTTTTATACAGAAATGCATTAAAAGTGAGATTATTCCCCCATGGTGTGAAGCTGTAGAGCCCATTTTGCAGACTTCTACTACTACTTAATTCTATTTCATGTGTAGAACAGATCTCATCTTCCGCTCCATCGTGGAAGCCATATTTTATTTCCTTCCTTTTGGAAGAACCAATATACTAGTGCTATCCACAAGAGAAATTGGAAAGCACCTTCACTTCCACTGGAGTCTACTCTGTTTCACACTCTGGCTTCTCCTGGCCTTACCCCAGTACCAGAATCTTTGACATCAGAGCAGGCAACTGGAAGTGTCAGATCATTCATACCCAAATTATTGCTCAAGCACTCTAGAAATACCTGTAGAGGAAACAGTATGCTATTGCCAAGGAACTAAACCACAAGGGAGATTAGGGAGAGACTTAATTACTCCTCTAGAGAGGAAGCACCTGCAGATGTAAGAAATGTGAACAGTTACATATTCCTCTCTTGTGGACCTAGCTTGGATTGGGATTTGGGCCCCACTTAACTGGCTGTAACCTTATACTTCTTCTTTTAAGAAGCACCTTGGAAGCTGATGTCACTGTACACTTTGTATTCATGTATCCAAGTACAGAACATCTCCACATTTTGTCATGCTTTTATAGTACTCTGAAGCAGCAGCTATAGCTGGGAGATGACCACGTCTAGTTTCAAAGCATTCTAAAGAGAAATGTATACATATTTATAAAGTGAGAGCATGTTGCAGCGGTTAGAGTGTCAGATTAGGGTCTGGGAGACCCAGGTTGAAATCCCTGCTCAGGCTGACCTCTAGTGTTGACAGAATGACCTTGGCAAATGTCAGCAGATTCTGAGGTCTAGGAAGAATGTGACATCACTTCCAAATGGTGCTCTAGGAATGTCCCATACTCTCTTTTGTAAAGACAATAGAGACAGGAGAAAATGCCCACAGCATAACAATGCAGGGCATTTCCCAGCCATTTTCCTTGAGGACAAGGGGCTTACTTACTTTAGGCAGGCAAAATGGCAAGCCCCTAACCTACATCACAATCACAGTGTTGTTGTGAGGATAAAAGTGGCCCCTCTGGGGAGAAAAAATAGGGAATATAAAAATTAAAAACAAATATTTACTGAATAGTATATACAGAACCTTTCAAAACTGACAAGAGGCAGGCACATTTTTCACTTGTATATCCTATCTGCATACAAAATGTGAAGTAAGAACCAGTTGTCTGGCTTCAGGGCTTACAATACAGGCATTGTGCATTAGCCAGAGGTTCTTTCATCATGCTATACATGTGGACTTAATCCTATTTTCATTATTTACTTGCTGCCACAGGGCCTATACGTTAGTGCATCTCCTTCATAGATTTCCAAATTTTTGCTGAAGTCATCTCTGTGGAGCTGTTTAAATTAAAAGAGTCACATATTGTTTTTAGATGGAGGGGAGCAGGATGGTTCAAAAGTACAAGCTGAGAAGAAAATCTGTTTCTGCAGCATTGTAGGTTCCAGTTCTGGGGTAATTTTCCAATAAGGAGCTGTTCTGGATTCCAAGATGGAAGCAGTGGACAAATTATAGGCCTTTGTAGTTGCTTTTTATATTTAAACCTTGTTTGCTAGCTAAGTTATATCTACAAATCCTAAGTGTAACCTCTTTCTGTGGGTTCTGTGGGGCAGTACTTGGAAGGAGTTGCAAAGAACTAATTTTAAACAAAATGGTTTACTTTCTTAACACATAACATATAACATCAACATTTAACATCACATTTCATGGTCCTGTTCAGGTTGCATTTTCAAGTCCTTATATTTACAGTCTACTGATACTGCCAAGTCCAATTCTTCTTTGCAAGTGGGTTGGCTCCTGAAGACTCCAAGGGCTTGATGAACAGGCTTCAACATGATGAAGGTTTCCAGGAGAACTCTCACCCATTACAACCACAAAAAGAAACCCTGAAACAATAAACTCCAACATTTACAACATAGCAAAAATAAACAACTACCTTCCCAGTAGTTCCCAACAATATTGCAGTTTACCTTAACAAGGTGTTAAGGGCTTATAGAAATCAAGGTCCGAGTCTGGTAGCCTTGTCTCCTCCAACTACATGAGGTCTGCTGCCTCGTGCTGCTCTGAGTCTCCACCCTTTACTGGGTCAACCCATTCTGAGCATGGGGGTTACATAAGCACGGCAATAACACAACCCAAGCAGCCTGACTTGTGAAGGTTCCTTCCAGGGCATCGACATATTCATATTCCAGGAAGCAGCATCCAGTTTTTCTGGAAGGATCATCAACATCATGTGTTATTTATAGAAGTGTCTAAAATATATGAGGCATTGCATAGGAATAAAAGGAAATAGACCCTGCCTGCAAGTTCACAATCCAAAAATTGAGATGTTGTCAATAGTGCCACTTGACAGAACTGGCTGTCAACAAAAATGGACCCAGGCTTCATAGTACATTTGCTGTAGTCAGACCAGCATTTCTAAAATTCAAAGAGCCCACTTTACCTGAGTACTCAACCACAATAGCAGAAAGGATAAGCAGGCTCACAGATGGTCTGAAGACGAAGAGCTGGAGGAAATATCATAGTGATATTAATGATACATATTTCAGAAAACACATTTCTATTCATCTGAAGCCTTCGGTGTGAGTATGCATGCAAATGTCTGTGTGTAGAGAGAGAGAGATAATAAATATATCACTGTGTATGATATATATTTCTGTGGTACTGCTCATTATACTTGAGTTTAGGAAGTTGCATTTAACTTATAATTTTCATATATTTATTACTACAGGTTCTGGTACAACCAGAATGGTTTACTTGAATTTTTTTTAAAAAAATGGTGCCATATTATTTTACTAAGTTGATCCTAATTGTATATTGTGTAACTTATCTATTTTATTGTGTATATACAAATGAACCATGTATCACTTAAATCGCATACCTAGAAATATGCCTGATTCTGTATAACTCAGAACATGTTTTACATTTCCCCAAATGTAATTCTTTATCCATGGATTCTCTGTATTAATTCTCTGGTCTGGTCAGAAGGAGCATAATATAGCAATCAGCGAAGGTAAGCAGAGGTGAATCTGGTTGGTGTAGATGTGACAGATTACTGGAAACCAATGTTGCTACCTTAAGTTCCATAAGAAAATGGAAATGTCTTAAATTAATATAATGCTTCTTATAAATTGACTTCTAAACATCAGATAGTGATTGAAGAGAATAAAGGGCAGGTTTCTGTGAGAGGCCACATAAAAATTAGCTAAATAAATGGATGGATGGATGGATGGATGGATGGATGGATGGATGGATGGATGGATGGATGGATGGATGGATGGATGGATGGATGGATGGATGGATGGATGGATGGATGGATGGATGGATGGATGGATGGATGGATGGATGGATGGATGGAACTATCCTTTTCCTATATCCACATTTAGAAAAGTTATAATTTTTAATTTTGTAATTTTAGTTTAAAGTTTGCATTTTTTTTAAAAACAAAACTCATGACAAATTACTTCAGTGCTGATGTTTATATATACCGGTAATTGGTACAGCATTTTTCAATGTACTGACTTCAGAACCTGCCTGTACTTCCAACAGTCTAGTGAGGTAGTTAGGCAGAGAGAGAGAGAGAAAAAAAAACCCAAAGATCACCCAATCAGTATCATAGCCAACCAGGGATCTGAGCATTAGTTTCTTCAGCCAAATTTATGTCACAGATAGAAAAAAACCCTGTTCCAGGTCCCCCTGTTTTTGATTCAACTGTCCAGATACAACATCCCTTCAAGGGCTGTATTTGGTGTGTGTGTGTGTGTGTGTTGGTTGGGGTTTTTTTTGAACCACTTGAGCATAGCATTGCTTTAGCTATGCATCATTAACCCTGAAACACACAGCCTGGTTGTTGGCAGAAGGAAGCAGGGTTCTATGATTTGCTGGAAGGAACAAAATAAAAGAGCAAAGCGCTTGACCCAAAAGCTGCCGTTGAACAGATGTCTCTCTACTGGCCCATGATTTGCAAAGGCAAATGTGATATTTATATTCCTTTACGAAAAAAAAAGGGGGGGGGGGCTTGCTAACAAACTGAACCACTGACTGATTTTCACTATGAAGGAAAGAAAATCTTTAAATAAATATCTGTGCCTTCATGTGGATACTGAAGCGTGAAGTGAGTCTCTACCACTGATATGCCCTCTATTAAAAGGGCAAGCATTTTTCTCCAACCAGCTGGCAACTCTATTTGCATGTGACTTCACTTCACAGAACTGATTTGGGTGCACTTCAGCAAGAGGTGGGGTCAGACCTCAATCCATTCTTTAACATCTCCTCCAATCCATTATTTTGTTGTACCAACTGGCAGTTTGAAAATAGAGCAGTTTAGCCTCATTTATTTGAGAGGTGGAGTTTTGGACTGAGAAGGGCCGCAGGGGTGCCCAGGACAATGGACCTCTGAAAGCATCATATGCATACTGGAGAATGCACAGAGTTCGTTACCACAACTAAATCCAGTATTTTGCAATTATGCGCAGCATCTTGATCCCATTCCCAGTCCCAATCTAAGGCCCACTGTGCATGGAGTGTTTTCCTTGAAGCTCTTCACTCTGCAGTAGGGCTGTTCCCTTGAGTTTCTCTGTTTATATGTGAGCAGGAGCCCCACTACCTACTTCACGGCTTGCCAGCCCCCACGTCCAGGTTACTCCTAGTCATCGCAAGATTGCCAGCACTTAAAATTTTATATAAATATTTCCATGTTTTATCAATATTCCTGTGTTTTATTAATTTAGCAAAAGCCAATTGTAGATTTCCCTGGAAATACCTGCTTGAAGTGGGGGGTGGGGAGAGCCTGGAAGAAGCGGAAACCCCAGAGCAAGGGAAAACATTGGGGTTTCTCCACTCTTACTAACTATGGAGCTTTCAGGATCTGCAGCATCATAACACAGAGGGCTTCAGTACAGAAATCTGTGCCCTCAAAAAATGTTCCCTTGCTATGAGGCAGAGCAGCCGTGTAGAATCAGCCTAGTTATTCTGAACTGGGCCATTATACCTGATGCCACATGTTGTATCCCCCCTCCCCCACCTGCCTGCCAGAGTACACAATATTAACTAATAATTTTGTCAGACTTAAAAATCCAGACACTGTTTCAGAGGCCAGGGTTCACTTATCTACAAGAAACATACCAGTACTCTGTTCAAGGTTTGCCTAGGTGTTTTCCAAGCCATGGGGGAATTCAGGTGGGGCGATTTATTTTACAAAGAAGGCTATGTTTTGTGTTGTGCTGCGGGACTTTTCTGATCTCCTAAGAGGGCAATCCAGATGGGTGGGGATGTCTCCACAGGGGCTCTGGGCACAAGGCCAGAGAGAGGGAGAACTGTGCCTGGGGTACACATGCGCCCTGCACCCCCGCCCACCCCCAGAAAACCCCAAAATGCCCCCACCATGCCCCAGAATGCTCCCAGAATGCCCCCGCACCGGCGCAAGTCCAGTGTGTCGCGTGCACCCCCTACCCCCTTGGCGCTGCGCTACTGTTTGGGCAGCACAGAAAAGAGGGAAAGTTGAAATCCTTCTGGCTGCCCAAATTTCCCCATAGAACAAACAGGCTTACGCCTCACTTTCATGCAGCACAGTTCTACAGGGCGGGGGGAGGGGGGGGGTTGGCACTCCCAGGCTGGTGAAAGCCAACTAAAGTGGCCCTTATGCTAGCTGAGGGGGGAAATGCCCTCCACTGTTCCCACAGCCCAATCGCACCCCCATTCTGGATTGGGCTGCACATGTCAGGGTGCAAGGGTGGCGCCAGTGCCTTAATACCTCAGAAGACCTTTTGCTTCCCTTGCTCTGCAGCTGGCAACTTTCCACCCTAAACATTCGGCCTCGATTGGCAGCTCTTGAGCTTGACTTTGCAGTGCAAGAAAGCCATTGTCCCTTGGAGAAAATGGGGAAGTTCTGCCACTCTGGAACACTCACATCCATTCAAGCTCACAGAATGCTGCAAGACCACTTTTCTTTCTGGTCACAGAAACCACTCATTATATTCTTAAATGACTGCAGGAACAGCAAGAGATCTTGCTTGTTACAGGTGTCCAAAGCGGAATCTGAGTGTGTAACCTCGACTTGTGGGTTCTGTGGGGCAGAACTTGGAAGGAGTTTGCAACAACTAAATTTTAACAAAACTATTTACTTTTCCTTAACATATGACACTTATCAAACATTAACATTTAACATAACACTTCAAGGATCTGTTCAAGTTTCATTTCCAAGTCCTTCTAATTACAGTCTGATGATGCCAAGCCCATTTCTTCCTGCTGGTGATTGGCTCATGAAGACTCCAGAGGCTTGGTGAACTGGATTCAAGATGATGAAGGTTTCCAAAAGAACTCTCACCCATTACATACACAAAACCCTGAAACACAGGGGATAATGATCAATCTTTCCTTATACCATGAAATGTTACCATGGCAATCATATTCCAGTATTCTACAACTCTTCTCATTAATGTCAGTTTTTTGTTCTGCAGATCCTAAAGTGTAACTTGAAAAAGTTGGTTAACTTAAGCCGCCACAAGACCATTTATTTATGCATTACTTACCCCATGGCTGTTTGCTTCACAGTAAAGTTTTCCCATTTTTATTGTTTCCACAGGAATTTTCCTCCTGCAAAATATCCCCAGCTAAGCCTATCCAACATTTTGCCCAGCTGCCACTTCCTCATTGTTTCCAAGCAACCTCCATTTGGGTAGGTTGCCTGCCACCCTCCCCCCACCCTGCCCCCAGTTGTCTTTGGTCTAACATTAGTTTGCTAGACCATGTCAATTTCTTGTCAATTCTACTGGATCAGTTTCATGGGTCTATGCTTTCGGTATATCTATGCAGCTCCAGCAATAGATCCAGTGAAATTTTTTTAAAAGAAAGCCCTTCTGATCCTCCTGAAATGGTGGCCTGAAGAGAGAAGAGAAGGAGGAACTGCTGTGGTGCGGGTGGGGGAAGGTGGGGAGGAGTGAGAAAACCCAGCTAAACTCATCCTGATCTCCTTCACTTTCCCTGTGACCTGGAAGTAGGGGTGGGTAGCGTGGTGGCCAAGTTTGCAGATGATACCAAATTATGTAGGGTGGTGAGAACCACAAAGGATTGCGAAGAACTCCAAGCGGACCTTGATAAATTAGGTGAGTGGGCTCAGAAATGGCAAATGCAGTTCAATGTAGCAAAATGTAAAGTGATGCACATAGGGGCAAAAAATCCAAACTTCACATACACGCTACAGGGGTCAGGGCTATCAGTCACAGACCAAGAAAGGGATTTAGGCGTCTTAGTTGATAGTTCCATGGGAATGTCAACTCAATGCATGGCAGCTGTAAAAAAGGCAAACTCTATGCTGGGGATCATTAGAAAAGGAATTGATAATAAAACTGCAAAGATTGTCATGCCCTTATATAAAGCAGTGGTGCGACCGCACTTGGAGTACTGTGTCCAGTTCTGGTCGCCGCATCTCAAAAAGGATATTGAGGAGATAGAAAAAGTGCAGAGAAGGGCAACAAGGATGATTGAGGGACTGGAGCACCTTCCTTATGAGGAGAGGCTGCAGCGTTTGGGACTCTTTAGTTTGGAGAGGAGGCGGCTGAAGGGGGATATGATTGAAGTCTACAAAATTATGCATGGGGTAGAAAATGTTGACAGAGAGAAATTTTTCTCTCTTTCTCACAATACTAGAACCAGGGGGCATACATTGAAAATGCTGGGGGGAAGAATTACAACTAATAAAAGGAAACACTTCTTCACGCAACGTGTGATTGGTGTTTGGAATATGCTGCCACAGGAGGTGGTGATGGCCACTAACCTGGATAGCTTTAAAAGGGGCTTGGACAGATTTATGGCTACCAATCTTGATCCTCCTTGATCTGAGATTGCAAATGCCTCAACAGACCAGGTGATCGGGAGCAACAGCCGCAGAAGGCCATTGCGTTCACATCCTACATGTGAGCTCCCCAAGGCACCTGGTGGGCCACTGCGAGTAGCAGAGAGCTGGACTAGATGGACTTTGGTCTGATCCAGTTGGCTTGTTCTTATGTTCTTAGAGGAAAAGTCACAGTTTCAGAGCTTTCTGGAACCATAGGGATTCTCTGATCTGAAGGCAGGGTGAGTGCCAAAGAGGGGGGAAAGTGTGTGTAACCAAGAATCAAACCCAAAGAGAATTTACGCTAAATGTGAAGGGGACCACAAATGCATAAATGGCCTGGGATACTGCTTGGAGTCTTTCCTATCAATTCTCCATAGGCATGTTGAACAGAGGTGCATTTCATTGCCTAAAATGGGCTGGGGTTTTTATTTTATCTGTGTGAAATTTGGCCATGAGTGCATCTTCAGGGAATATTACGATCTCCCTGAGTTTTGCACAGTTTTTTTCTGAAAACTATAAATGTTCAGATAGGGATGTGTAGCTTCCATTGACAGCAATGGGAAACAACAACAAACTAGAATTATGCAAACAAAACAACAAAAACGATAATGAAACAAAAACATACAACCCAATACAACAGTGAGAAATCCCTTTCAGAATAACAAAACTCCCATAACAAGGGAAACTTCCATAACAAAGTCTACTATTGAATGTACCTAATTAGCTTCAAAGGAGCATTTTAAATTTGGTCCCAAAAAAACCCTCTTTCTGCTTCTGCCTAGGACATATTGATCCTGTTTGCCACTGCAGAACTGTTTTCCATCTGGAAAAAAATGTCTTGGTAGCTGAGGAACAAAAGTCGTTTAATCATTTCTCCGTTTGCACAGCTGCTGCGCAATAGGGTGGAGGGCGTGTTTGCACTCAGTGAAATCGCATCCCTCTATTCTCTTGCAGAGGTGTTACAAATGTAAACAGAACTATAAACCTGAAGCAAACATTGGTCAAGAAGCAGTTTATATCTGCACTCCTGGCTTCATGCCAGGAGGAGCCATTGCTGTGAGAAAGAGTCCATTATTAAGGCTTCTGTATTAAAAACACAGGTCATAAACTACTGCCACGGTCAGAGGAGAATTGAGCGTAATGCATTTTATCTTAGGGTTCTGCGTCTGAAAACTGGATGATGACTGCTCTACTCAAGAGTCATATTTGACCCCTCCTCATATACACTTTGCAAAGCATTCTGCACCTTGTTCTGCACCTCACAGAGTTTAATTTCAAACACTGCTGTGGGGCCAGTGGATGGAGCCAGAAATAGGGGGATGTAGGGCTACCAATTCTGGCTTGGAAGATTCTTGGAGATTTAGTGGTAATGTCTGGGGAGGGAAGGGAAACCAGCAGGTCACTCTAGGGTTTCAGTGTCTCCTGCTCTCCAAAGCTGCCATTCCCTCCAGGGAAACTGATCTCTGTAGGCTGGAGCACAGCTCTAATTCCAGAACTCCAGAACCCATCTTAGAGTGGCCAGGAATTGATCTCCAACTCTACAGTAATCAGCTGTCTTGGAGAAAATGACTGTTTTGGAGGGTGGACTCAATGAAATTAGACCCTACTGAGATCCCTGCCTAAACCCCACCCTCGACCCCCACCCAAATCTGCAGGAATGTCCTAACCCAGGCTTGATAACTCTAGGTCAGTGGTGGCGAACCTATGGCATGGGTGCCAGAGGTGGCACTCAGAGCCCTCTCTGTGGGCACACGCAAACAGAGCCCCCCCCACACACACATCTAGGCTGGTCTGGGCCGCTGGGCTCAATTATTAGCATTAAATCTAAGACCTAATTTTGGGGAAGCATTGTAGGTAACCTTGTTAAGTGCTGTTAAACCCCACTGATTTTCATGGGAAGAACTAAAGCGCGATCCTTTACCTGGGAGTAAGCTCGGCAATAGGGCTTGCTTCTGAGTAAACCCTCCTAGGGTCGTGATTCACCCGCTGGAAGAGTTGCACGGTTGCTTATGCAAGGTGGAGAGCCAAGAGGTGACACTGGCATCAGAGCAGTACCCACAGCTGTAATGCCCAGTTTGCCACATTGTTCTGCCACCTTCCAATCTCCTCCATGGGTAGTGGACACAAAAGCATCTGGGCTCAATGGCTGTCGAAGAACACTCATAAAAATCCTTATGTTCAGCCAGACCATTGGTTTATTGCCTACTGTGATCAGTAGCAACTCTCCAGGGCTTCAGAAGAAGGTTTTTCCTTCCTGATTCTTTTCACCAAAGACTGGACTTGGGACCTTCTGCCTGCAAAACAGATGTCCCTGAGCCACAACCCATGCCCCACAGCCAGGTGCTCCATGCAGTGTTTCCTGAGGCAGCAAATGAAATGAGGTTCTGGGACTGAAGTCAACAACACATGTAGGTGCAGCATTCTCCACTTAGCAATCCAGGATGTTCTCGCTATTCTGTGGTTTGTGCCCAGTTTCCAGAAACGCTGGCATATGCCCACCTCCCCAAGATTGAGAAAGAAGACACTTAAAAATGCTTTATACCAGATTTATTTATGTTGCACTTCTGCCCAAGGGGGATACAAGTTTATCTGTTTGCCACTTGTCTGTTCTTTCTCCCACGGAACTGAAGGTGGTTTATGTAAGGCTTCCAAAACCATCTCCCATCCTCACACTGACCTGCTCGGCGTTCGCAAGGTTGCTGCAGAACATACCTTTGAGCCATGCCATTATACATGTGTTCAAAATATAATATTTCCTTTCTCTCACCAACTGGGACCCAAGGCAAACAACTAAATCAACACAGAAGAAATTTATAGTCAAAACAAACAATAATTAAGTGAACATTCAAGCTCAAGGGCTCATCTAACATGTTTTGCAGCCCCATCAGAATGGCATGAGGGTGGAAGCCTTCTTCACTGGTTCCGGGAGGCTGTTCTGTAAGACAAGGGTGGCTACCAAGAAAATTGTCTTGCTCACCTGAAGTGCTGGTATGGGTCATCTGGTAGCAGGCCAAGCTAGAGCATTACTACAAGACACTGGATCTTGTAGAAGGCTGCTGGGCAGACCAGGGTGAGAAGCTGTACTAGGGATGCCATGTACCTGTCCTCCTACTCCCACACTTCATCTTCCACACTCAATTCACTGTGCAGCAGCAGAAAGGGGGTCAGGAATATTGCAGACACTCCAGCAACACTTCTGGATGACCACCCAGAAGTGATGTCAGGGCGCCCATGATGCTCTAGGACTTTCTCCTGATCTCTATGGTCTGGCATTGCGAGGTGTTACAGACCTTCATGTAACTGTCTTCCTGTCCCTTGGCTTCTGTCATGGTTTGCCCTTTGCACCCCACTGAGACTGACAGCAGTGACAAAGAACATGCAAGCAAAAGTGACAAGGAAGAGGAGGAGCCAGCAGGCAGTGTGGACGGCACGAACTGCATGGCTCCACCAATAGAAGACTGGCATTCCAGGCCTGAACCGTCAACGGACCTGAAAATGTCAGACAGCACAGATGACCATGTCTCAGGACTGTCTCCCTTGACCAGTGGGGATCCTGAACCCCTTCAGAGGGTTCCACTGTCGCCAGGGGCATGCAGCCCTCCAGCCTCCCCTCCTTTGCAGGAACAATGGCACTGGCAACTGTGCTCAAAGCCAGCTATGCCCAGGAGGTCTGCTAGATTGACTGCTTGGTGGTTGTAAGCTAGCCACGGGATCTCTGCCAGCTACTGAGCTGATTACAGCTACCACCCTAGCAGGATATAAAGAAACAAGGCCTCACAGCTGCTTCTCTGAAGAAGCAAGGTGTGTTGTTGGCCTCACTGTTGCTCTGCTCTGCGCCTGTTCCTGTATCCTTGCTCAGTTACCTTGCCTTGGACCTTGACCCTCGAACTGCTTATTGGACCATTCTTCTTGGACACTGCTTGGAGTCTGACCCAGTGTGTCTGACTTTGGACTGCTCGGCCACGCTTGGGACCATGCCCATGTTGTGCTGCTTGGACCTGCCTGCTGCTCCAGCCAGTCACTAGCCAGACCATGACAGCTTCCCAGGGTGAAGAATGTACTTCAAAAAAGCCTATGAATGGGTGGCAGTTGTGAGACCACACAGCCAGAAGGTGTTGCTGTGCTGAAGTAGTGGCCAAATGGGGACATATCACACTATGACATATGAAAGGCACATGTGTAGGCTACACAACTGCCCTATTTCACTTTAGGTAGGACACAATGATCCATGAGTGCAAGGACTGCAGATATTTTCCACATTCCCCATCCCACATAGTCACCTAACTTCCAGAACACCTCAGAACCAGAAAAACAGAAAATACGTTTATAGTAGCCAGGATCTGCCTGTGATCAGCTCCTCTGCCTACTTGTTATAGAGGATCTTGGTTGTCAAAAGGCCTTTAATAACTTATTGGCTGAATTGCACTCAGAAAGTACTATCCTAATGTAGTCACCATGGTTAATTATTCAGGTATAAAACTGAACTGGTTTTTGCTCTATTGTCCAATGCAAGGGATTTTACCTCAGAGAGAGAGAGAGAGAGAGAGAGAGAGAGAGAGAGAGAGAGAGAGAGAGAGAGAGAGAGCAGTGTCTACAGACAATAGCAGCCAACAGACATTTCCAAAAGAATACCTTAAGTTCAGGTTGTACCCAATAACTAACATTTTTTCTATTTCTATGAGAAGCTCTGAAAGTTTTTTCAGGCCGCTTCCCATTGTGTTCAGCCAACCTGTGCCAAGGAGTTATTAACCAATAAGGAAGTTACTTGCTATCTCGGTGCAAAGTCCCTTCCACTTAGATTAGAGCTTGGATTCAGGGCTATCTGAGTTGTGGTCCTATTGTACTAGCATCCCTTTGAGACATAGGGTTGGTTTCCAGCCTCTACGTGGGGGCCAGAGATCTCCCCAAATTACAGCTGATCTTCAGACGATAGACACCAGGTCCCCTGGAGAAAATAGCTGCCCTGTAGTATGGACTTTATGGACTTTACATCCTGCAGAGGTCCTTTCCCTCCACAAACCCTGCCCTATCCAGGTTCTATTCGCCAAGACTCCAAGAATTTCCCTAACTGAGATCTAATCTTAAGGGCCATGTGTGGATAATACAAGCCTTTTTCTTCAATCTGCTTTTAAATTAATGGGGTCTTCACTATACAGTTTTCAGAACATTAGAAGACAGATGTTTCCATGGGGCTTCTGAAAGTGGGTTGACCACCACACTGCTGGGCACTGCTAAGGAAAGGGCAGGACTGGGAATCCATTAAACATTTTTAATCAACACGGGGTCCACAGTTGCTGAACTTCAAGAGTCACTACAGTAAGGGATCTTGGTGATGGGACAGCTGCCTCTGCCTGTGATCAGCTCTTCTGCCTACTTGTTATAGAGGATCTTGGTTGTCAAAAGGCTTCTGGTTCCCATTAGTTGGGGCACACCTATTTTCAAATTCTCACTGATACCTGACATTGCCTCTTCTTATTATCTCTTGTGGTCTAGGGCAGTGGTGGCGAACCTATGGCACGGGTGCCAGAGAGGGCACTCAGAGCCCTCTCTGTGGGCACGCGCGCACAGAGTTCGACATGTGGGGGGGAGTCGCCCCACACACACACATCTAGGCTGGCCTGGGCCGCTGGACTTGATGTGCGTGCACTTCAGCAAGCAGGGAGGACTCAGCTGGCGGGCCTGGTGCCTGTGCTCCAGGTGGCTGCTGCCCGGGGGAGGGGGGGCAGAGGCGGTAGAGAGGCACAGAGTGGCTACAGAGTGGGACTTGCTGGAGGCTACAGCAGGCTGGCCCCTGCTCGAGGGGGTTATTCAGGTTAAATTGCTGTGTTGGCACTTTGCGATAAATAAGTGGGTTTTGGGTTGCGATTTGGGCACTGGGTCTCGAAAAGGTTCGCCATCACAGGTCTAGGGCTGAACTTAAGAATTCTGAATGGATTCAGGCTTAAACTTCCGACTCAGGTTTTACATAGCCCCAAGGAGGACTGTCAAGTTGTAATCTCTTTTGGCTGTGACAGCATGAAGAAACAGGGCAAGGTGCACTACTGTGCCTCCCACTCTTTTCTGAGTCTGACGGCACAACCGCCTCCCGCATATCCTGAAAGCACAACAAAATGCTCATTCTAGAAGTTGGGAGGAGAATGAACCTATAAGGAGCAAAGTGAGAGGCTTTTTGAACTCAGCCTCTCCTTCTGTACTGCATTGGTAGACTTTTCAGGTTGGCATCTGCCAATCCTAAATCCAACACTCTCCGCCTTCTGATGGCTATTTACTTGGGAGCTATGTGAATTTTTTTAATGACCTACCAAATGGAACAGTTTGAGAGTGAATGCAGCCAGCCAGCTGGTTAAACCAGCTTAGCCAAGGAGACTTGTTGATGTACACAGGGCGTTTCCATGCTATTGCCTTTTCTTCTACTAACAAACACCCTGGTAGCAGAGAGACCAGCCCCTTGCCAGAGGAGGACATTCCTGGTGATTCATTGTGGCAGGTGTGGCTTCTAACCCCACCTTGCTGTAAAAGTCGTGGGTGCCGATTTTGTAACCGTTGGGTAGGATAGCTTTTTGCAAGGAGGGACTGGGCACAGTTGAACCTAAGAACACTCAGACAAAGCACGTTTGTTAGCAACACCGATAGCAACAGAAATCTGCACCACAAAGCGGGCAGGTTGGTGATAAACAAATACTATTCAGAAAAACCAGCTGCTTACAGGATCATTATATTTTCATTGAAACTCTGTGTAAAAGAAAAGAGGACAAGACAGAATGACGTCAGGGTTGGAGAACAGAAGCGTAGAAATGGGTTTGTTGCAGATGTACCCGTAATCCTCTTTCGAGCTCTCCCCATTAGTTTCAAAAGTAAAGGCTGAAAGACATAAATGAAGGAACCAGTAGGGGGGCTACGAACCTCTAATGCAACCACCTCACCCATGGCAACCAGACGCAGATGTGATGAGAAGAAAGGATTTGTCTGGGATGAGGCAGCTGGATTGTTCTCAGAGGCTTGTAAAATTGTAATATCATAGAGTGGGAAGTGGCCAGTGGTGGGATTCAGCAGGTTCGCACCACTTCAGCAGAACCTGTTGTTAAAATGGTGCTTGTAAACAACCAGTTGTTAAATTATTTGAATCCCACCACCAGAACCGGTTGTTAAATTATTTGAATCCCACCACTGGAAGGATCCAAAGAGGCCATCTAGTCCAACCCCCTGCTCAATGCAGGATCAGCCTCCAGCACCCCTGACAAGTGTTCATCCAGCTGCTGCCTGAAGACTGCCAGAGAGGGGGAGCTCACGATCTCCCTAAGCAGCGGATTCCACTGCCAAACTACTCCCAATGTATTTTATTTCCAAATTTCTACCTGGAATTTATATTATTCTCATCTAATCTTTTGCTGCCCAACTGGAATAGCTTCCCATCCTCCTCTAAGCGAAGGTCTTTCAGATCCTTAAAGAAAGCAATCATGACACCTCCCCCATCCAATCTTCTCTTTTCCAGACTAAACAATCCCAAGACCCTCAGCCTTTCCTTGTAGGATTTGTTTTCCAAGACCCTGATCATCCTCATTGCTCTCCTTTACACCCGTTCCTTTCTGTCTGCATCCTTTTTGAACAGACTCCTCCAGAACCACACACAGAATTCCAGGTGCGGCCTGACCAATGCAATGCACCATGGGTCTATGACATCTTGCAATTTGCGTGTAATGCCCCTGCTGATCCACCACAAGACATCATTAGCATTTTTTTTTGCTGCTGCATCATACTGACTGCTCATATTCAGCTTACAGTCCACCCATACCTCTAGATCAGTAGTTCTCAACCTGGGGGTCGGGACCCCTTTGGGGGTCGAACGACCCTTTCACATGGGTCGCCTAAGACTCTCTGCATTAGTGTTCTCCATCTGTAAAATGGATAAATGTTAGGGTTGGGGGTCACCACAACATGAGGAACTGTATTAAAGGGTCGCGGCATTAGGAAGGTTGAGAACCATTGTTCTAGATCTTGTCCGCACACAGTATTACCCAGAAGTGAAGCCCTCATCCAGTGTGCACACTTCTCATTTTTATTACACAGATGTAGACCTCTGTACTTGTCCTTGTTGAACTGCATCTCGTTCACAACTACTCACTTTTCAATGTATTCAGATCTCATTGGATTCTATCTTTATCTTCCAGACTGTTCACTACTCCTCCCAATTTGGTGCCATCTTCAAATTTAATGAGCAGTCCCCCCACCCACACACCCTCATCCAGATAATTTATAAAAATATTGAAAAGTACCAGGCTCAGAAGCGAGTCCTGTGGCACCCCACTTGACACCTCCCCCTTTCAGACGAAATGCCACTAAGACCTACTCTTTGGGTGCAGCTCTTCAACATGAAAGTACTACTAGAACAGTGGTTCTCAACCTGGGGGTCGGGACCGCTTTGGGGGTCGAACAACCCTTTCACAGGGGTCGCCTAAGACTCTCTGCATCAGTGTTCTCCATCTGTAAAATGGATAAATGTTAGGGTTGGGGGTCACCACAACATGAGGAACTGTATTGAAGGGACGTGGCATTAGGAAGGTTGAGAATCACTGTACTAGAACACGTGAGAAGCTCACCACACTTCACTATGCCCTCTTCTAAGAATTCAAACCGGCCATCTGCCTTAGTCCTGGTAAGGCCAGCTCTCCAAGAATAACACCTGTAGTGGACAGTCTCTGGACAAAAGATCTACCTAGTGATGCTATGCTGCTTGCTCATGTCTGTTAGCCTTGGTTAGCAGTATAATCCTAATCAGACTTATCCTCTCCTAAATCCATCAAAATAAATGGGCCTAGAAGAGTGAAAGTGCTTAGTGTTGACCTGTTAACCTCATAATTGGCTTTCTGATCCATTGGAAGAGCAGTAAGAAGGACAGATGAGGAATCACATCTGAATAGAGATGTCACAATGTGCTGCTCCAGCATGAACTGCCTGCTCCTTTTCCCAAAGAATCGTTTTCTGTTTGTTTATCTGAGAAGAGCTCATGGAAATGAAGAGATGTCTCCTAACCACAAGACACAACTTTAACTTAATACACTGCAAAGACAATATTTTCAAATAAAGTGCTGGTAATGTACTACTCTCTGTGAGGGAAGGTAGCGTGGTATAGCCAGCGTGGTATAGCCTGACCTCAACAAATCTCAGCAGCTAAGCAGGGTGGGTGCTTGGAAGGGAGGCCACCAATGTCGACTCTGCAGAGGAAGGCACTGGCAAAGCACCTCTGCTTCTCACTTGCCTTGAAAGCCCCTTGCTAGCATTGGTCGAATCCCCACTACCGTCTTAGCCAGGTTTCAGAACACAAACTAACTAGGTTTGAGGGACGGCCTCCCCGGTCGAATCCCCACTACCGTCTTAGCCAGGTTTCAGAACACAAACTAACCAAGTCAGCTGCAACTCGACAGCACTTCACAGGCTCTGGACACACATATGTTCTCACAGTCTCACAGGTGCAACTTTACAGCACTTTACACAAACACATACTCTACACCACATATGTTGTCACTTACTTACAGCCTCACTGTCTACTTCTTGTTTTGAAGCACTTCAAGAGGCCACCTTATTTATTTATTTAGCACATATTTATCCTACCCTTCCTCCAAACAGCTCAGGTTCCAAGTCAAGCATTCTCCTGTGATGGAGTTCTTTATTCTTCAGTGAATATAGACCCAGTTGTGTTTTCTTTGGTGGTCTTCTAAAATACATCCTGCTCCAGTGAGATGGAGACTGCTTGCAGAAGGGATGCTTTGGGGAGGAAGGAAGGTAACTGGGAACTCACTGGGGGCCACCAAGGCAGAGGGAGATTCTGAAGCAGTGGCGTATCTGCCTAGGGATGGGGGGGTACCTTCAGTCCCCGAGCACCACTAATCTGGTCATGTGGGGGGCGCAAAATCATGACCAGGAAGACAGCAAGGCAGTAGGAAGTCCTGCCTCGTCGTCTTTGGGCGCCCTCACCCTCACCCATGTTGACATCGATGTGGGCGGGTCCAAGGAAGCCCAAAAGCACCACCCCCGAGGTTTGCCCCTGGCTCCCAGCAGTCCCTTCTGCCTTCCCCTCTGGGGAGAGCAGAAGCAACTGAAAGGCTCTGTCCTCTACTCCTTTGCTTTTATAAGCAGGGGGTGGGGCTTGGTGTGACTCCATTGAAGTGGGTGATGGTCTTTAAAATCTGCATCTCATCCCTGGAAATTGTTTTCCCTAAAAGCTATTTACAGTCAGGCCAGGCTGTGGCTCATACAGGAATCCAGGTTTTGCTCTTTAGCACTACAATGAGCCAGCACCTGGTCTCCAGGCAAGCAAGAGCTTCGTTATTGATCTGGTGCCTACATACCTTGCATAGGAAAACTCATCTGTGCCCTCTTATCCTGACACGCTCCAGCAGTCCCCTAACTTTGGTCTTATAGCTTATAGATTGCTTGGAAACATTGAACTTGTTGAGAAATGTGTGCTTTATGCTCAGTTTGATGGACAGCTCATTCTCAGTTCTCCTAACACTTTTAAAATAAAGACCCCGACACTCAAGCATTCACATGGAACTAAAAATAATCTCTGTATAGCAACCCCAGGAGATATTTCCCACCTTGGATTTCACAGCAGAGGGCAGCACCATGAACCTGAATCTTCTTTCAGCATATCTCTTAATTATGGGATGCATTTTCAAGGACATGCTGTTCCATTCTATTTTGAATTTTTTTTTAACAACAAATCCGTCACCATGGTTATCTTCACTTCTTGGTAATTAATCTAATCTTGGTGACAGTGTTCACTGGGGAAGAACCATACAAGAAAACCTCTATGTGGGATAAAGGAATCAAACCTGAGGCTAGTTTCACGCTCCATCTGACTCCTCCTCTCCTTTAGTTGGTCCATCTAGTCCTGCTGCCACATCAGACAGAGCTCCACCGATAACCTCTCCCTAGATGTTGGTTCTCTAGGGAAGCTCCTGAGCTCTGTGACAGCTCAAGGCTGGAGTGCTGGTTGTGAACCGTGACACCCTGACTTCTTGTTAACAGTTTCCATACCCAGGGTGTTTTTTTTACCAGGGACAGAAACCAGGGTTCCAAATACAAAAGCATTGTTGGTCACATTCTTTAGAGAATGTTCTTGTTCAATTCACAGCCAGAAGTTTTGAATCATCATCTTTGGAGGGGTAGTTGATCATAGAGGAGATGGCAAGGCACTTGTAAGGATCTGACACAGAGATTTCTTTGTTGTTCCGCAAGCTCAGAAACGGCAACAGGCCATGCGGCAGTGTTACCTTCTGGATGTCCTATTGATTCTGGATGCTTGGCTCCTGTCCTAACGTAATGATACTATGCATTTAGATCAGTGGTTCTCAACCTTCCTAATGCCGTGGATCTCTATCAGCTAATTCCTCATGTTGTGTCAATCCCCCAACCCTAACATTTATCCATTTTACAGATGGAGAACACTGATGCAGAGAGTCTTAGGTGACCCCAGTGATAGGGTCGTTCAACCCCCAAAGGGGTCCCGATCCCCAGGTTGAGAACCACTGATTTAGATGGCACATTCACATTTCAGACTTTTCACATGCATTACCCTACTGAGAGCTGTTACAGGTACAGGTGTGTGTGTTTGTTCAAAGACAAGGCCAAAAGCAAAAGCCATGGAAGACCAATCAACACAATTTGCAAGCTTCAGAGTGTGTCTCAGCATTCTTAGGCTGCCTACTAAAAATTGCAGACAGTTCAGCTAGGATTGCTGACCTTGAGGTGGGGCTGGAGATCTCCTGGAGTTTCAACTAATCTTCAGACAACAGAGATCAGTTCCCCTGGATAAACTGGCTACTTTTAAAGATGGGCACTATGTCATTATACCCTGTTGAGGCCCCTCCCGTCCCACTACCTGTGTGTGCGTGATGCTGGCAGGGGATGATGGGAACTGTAGTCCATAACATCTGGAGGGGCACAAGTTTGACACCTATGCCTTAGGCCAACAAAGTCAGCTACCCAAATATCCACCCTCATTAACAGGCTTCACTCCCTTTTGAGGGCCTCTGTCTTCCCTCAGGGAATGGGTGCTGTTACATGGGGTATAAATCCAAACATTACTATTATTACTATTATTGCTGCTACTACTACTTACTACTACTACTACTATTATGCATGCAGTGGCTGTAGCAGTGGGGCTGCTGTTCTGTCGTGTTTGTCTTATGTTCGTTGACTACTGTAGGATGCTGTAGTCCTTACAGTGTACAAGAAGAAGCATCACAGCAGCCCCTGCAGCCAGATCATAGGACCCAGCTGTGATATGTCTGCCCGAGATAAACGAAATCCCACTAAACCCAGATCTGCAGCAGGCTGGGAAGCTAACAGCCATCTGATGAGAGATGAATGGCTATTAAAGAGCAGATAAATTACAGTGCCGGCAAAGTTAACAACCTATAAAAGTTTGTATAAAGGTAGACTAAACTCTGATTATATCAGAAATTGGGCTTCGGTGATGAATTATTTGAAACCATTTAACTTAATACACAATGACAATGCTAACTAGGTGAATCTCATATGAACTCCTGGATATTTTTTTGCAAAGTCTCTGTATTGCTGGCTGTTGGCAAACGTTTGGGATTCGGGTTATTTCCAGTCGTAACTTTTTGAAGGATTGTAAAATGATGGAATTGGAGGAGGACAGAACAATTATGCAATTAAAATGATTTGTGCCATCTGTATCATCTCCTGTTCCATTTCTTTATCAACTATTTTTTAATGAAAATAAATACCAGCAATATAAAACACTGGAAGTCAGCTAGATTCTATTGCTCTGCTATTCTAAACACAGTTAAACTCTTCTATGATAATCTACTTAGAAGGGTGCAACTCTGGTTAGGGCGGCACTGTTGGTTACTTATTTAATACAAAACACCCCTATAATTGTGTCAACTTATTTCAGAGATCATCTTCTTTGGCCCTTGGAGAAAAGGGGGAAATGGGGCAGTGGTGGGATTCAGAAGGTTCACACCACTTCGGCAGAACCGGTTGTTAAAATGGTGCTTGTATACAACCAGTTGTTAAATTATTTGAATCCCACCACCAGAACCGGTTGTTAAATTATTTAAATCCCACCACTGAAATGGGGGGATATCATCCCTGTACTTCAGGAGATTAGGAATTCCACACACCTGCAGGAACATTGTAAATAAACCAGTTCTTTAAGGCCTGCGTGAATTTTGCTGTTTTGTTCAATGGGGTTTAATTTGCACCCTAATTGCTGAGCCTGCTCAGGGAAAAAAAAACATTATCGATCTTATTGTCGCTAAGAGGGAAACCTATAACAGCTGGATTGATTTTCTTCATGGGGGCCTGAAGGCAAAGTCTTGTGTGTGGTTTCCATGCACGCCCTACAGAAATTAATGGACACTGCAGAAGAAGTGCTTGGCAGATGGACTGTAGAAAAGGAAACTGATTAACAGAGCAATCCTATGCAGAATTTACTTCAGTCTGAAGTTTATCTGCACAGTATTACTTTGATAGACTAGAACCCAGACAGGAGTTTCTAGGTTGCCTTGAGTCTCCTTACAGGAGAGAAAGGTAGGGTACAAATCCAAACTATTCCTCCTCCTCCTCTTTCTTCTTCAAATTGATTAAATAAGAACATTGGTTGCCTTGCATTTTATAAACGATGGCTTTTAGAAAATCTGATGATAAAATCCACGTCTGTTAAAGGGGAGCAGAATCTGCAAAAGAGCAAACAAGGAGAATGAAATCCAAACATTCCTCTAATGATTTTTTTAAAAAATGTTTAGAGAATGTTGCTGTTTGCTTTCGATTTGCTCATTTAAAATGAATCTCCTAAAGGTTCGACTCATGCGCTGGCTGTCTTTGAACACTGTCTGCTCTTTCACCATAGGCAAGAGTGCATGCAAGTTAATAGAAAGGGAGATGAGAAAGGGGTGTGAGCTCTAGAAAATGGTACACACACTTCACTTGTTACAAATAGAATCTTGGAGCTCGTCGTCTGATGGGTTAACTGCCCTCCTTCTGCCTGGTTCAACTCTGGCGTGTTAAACTCAGTAAAGTATCTTATACTACCCTGTTTCCCCTAAAATAAGACATCCTCTGAAAATAAGACGTAGTAGAGGTTTTGCTGAAGGGCTAAATATAAAACATTCTCCGAAAGTAAGACATAGCAAAGTTTTTGTTTGGAAGCATGTCCATCGAACAGAACTCCAGAAAAATAAGACATCCCCTGTGTTATGTCTCAAAGAATCAGGAGTCGGAGGAACAAAACATGGTGCTTTATTTCAAAGCTGCTACACACACATAGCCTAAAATCACTCTGCAGCTGTGCTCAATATAACACACCTACTGATTACCAATTCCAGTGCAACAGCTGCAGACTCTTAAAACAATACAGTACCTCACAATCAATACAATACATTACACCCCTTCCCCCTAACTCCTGTAATAATCTGGTGGGATTCTCTTTCGCTGAGATCGTCTCAGCTCCCGCTCTGGCTCCTGAGTCTGTGTTTGTTCCTGGTTCTGCAAAACAATTGGACCCTTTGCTGTTTCCTTATCCTGCATCTCCATCTGTGCCCTTAACGCCCCAGGTTCCTCTGGGACACTTGGACTATTTACCGTTTCCTCATCCTGCAGCTCCATCTGCCCCCTTAACACCCTAGATTCGAGGACCTGGGGTTCCTGATTCACTGTTGGACCTGGCACTCTCTTCCTTACTTGGTCAACATGTCTCATGGATCACCCTCACTTCTTCAGTTTCCACCCTATAAGACAAGGGGTTCTGTCGGCTGCGCTTCAATAAATCGTTAACCAAACATGGACCTGCTCCATACTTTCGGACATACACCGTGATCATCCCCTTTACTCAAATGTCCGAGGTGCTCTTAACACCTGGTCTTCTTTCCGCGGACGATCATCGACTGAATCGGGATGCATTCGGTCCAGCAACGCTGTAAGCTTCCGGCCCATTAGCAACTCCGCAGGACTCCTCCCGGTGGCTGTGCACGGTGTTATGTGCTGGTGTTAACAAAAAATTCGCCAACCGACAAAAGCTAATCCCCCTCTACTATTCCGCTGCAATGCATCCTTTTCGCTGTAATGCGACCATCCTTTCTGCCTGCCCATTCGTGAAATGGATGGCAATGGTGGTAACTCTGGCGACAACACCATCTTGGCCAGGAATACTCTAAACTCCTTGGATACAAACGCTGTCCCATTATCCGACAAATTACCACCGTGATCCGGGAGGCTATGGCTTGCAAATAACTTACGCCAGTGCCCTAATAACTGTTTGTGATGTCATTGGACATTACTGGCACTACTTCTAGCCATTTGGAATATGAGTCCACTACGATGAGAAACACCTGGCCTTGGAAAGTGCCCTGCAAAATCAATAATATGTACCCTTGACCACGGGCCTTTTGTGGACTTACATTGATAGGTAGTGGCCTGAGGTAGGGCAGGTCATATCTGACACTCCCCTGCACCTGGCCACCCATTCTTCTATTACTCTCACTATCCATCTTTGGCCACCACACATAACCACGGGCCAATGCCTCTTCATTCTCACTATCTCCGGGGTGCCCTACATGGCGATAAGGGGCCTCCAGCACCCTAATCCCAAAAGCTGCTGGGGATCACTCACTCTATTTCCCCACAGTAAGCACCCCTTGTGGACAGATATCTCGTATGCCCCCATTCCCAAATGGTCTGAATTTTTCCTCCAACTTGCCCAATGGCCAACCCCTTCCATGCCCACCAAAAACTCTCAAGCACTGGGTCCTTAGGGGCTGGTCTTTCTGCTATTTCTGCCGCTTGCACTGGAGGCTCTGATAAGCAATCGATTCCAACATCAAACCTCCAAAAGTGGGAATGATGCGCTTCCTCCTCCCTTTGTACCTCGGCAAAGGACTCAATCGTCCATCCTACATGCACCAATTTTTTCTTTCCCGACTGGTGCTGCAAGACATAATCACTTATGCATTCCAGGAACAGCCTTGCCCACCGCAGCATTCTAGGAACAATATCTGTGGTGTCTGGCTCTGAGGAAAATAAAAATCCCAACAGCTGCTATGGTCTGTAACAATCATAAATGGTTCGGCCCATACACACGTAATCAAGCGAAACTTTCTAACCCCAGCCACTATTCGCTAATGCCTCCTTATCAATTTGCGCTGTACTTTCGCCTCCTCCGTTCGTAGACAACGCCCTAGAATAATGCGCAATTGGAGACTTCCCCGCATATCTCTCCAATTGATGAGCTCAACACTGCTTCCAACTCCATCTCACGGGGAGGCATTCGCGACGTCAAAATTACCATGGCTTCCTCTCATCAAAATGAACCAATACACTTTCTGATGACAACAATCGCTTGAACATTATCTCGGAATGCCTTCTCATGTGACTTCCGTCCACTGCCACACTGCCCGTTTATCTAATAAACGTTGCAGTGGCTCACTCAATAATATTGCTTGTAATATGCTTTAAGAATGAATGGTAAAAATTCTTAGCTTAATCCCAAAAAATGCCTGTAACTCTTGGCTTTGACTGTGGTGCTGGGGCATCCTGGATGGCCCCTCACCTTTGCTGATGTCACGGGTGGATTCCCTTGCATCTACCATGTCGATCCCAAAAACTCTACTTGGCGCTTACTCCAAACACGCATTTTTCGCGCTTAATAGCAGCGCAACCCTACATCTGAGAAGCACTGCAGTACTTTCCGCACTGTCATCAGTTCTCCTCAGTTGCACCCACTCATCAAGACATCATCAAAATATGGGTATGACTCCCGGCAAGTTTCTTAATATTTTGCTTCCATCTAGATCTCGAAGATCCCAGGAGCTTCGCTAAATCCAAATTGCAGCCGCTTTACTCTCAATGCCCCCCTGTGAGTCCACTATCGTCTGGGCTTCTGCAGTGGCATCATCCACTTCCAGCTGTTGTTGGGTACATGCCTGCGCTTAGATCCTAATTTTGCAAAAACCTTTCCCCCTCCCAACTTTGCTAACAACGCACCGACAACTGTCACTGGGTACGGGTTTTTCTTCAATGCCATCTTAATTGTTGCACTTATAATCGTAGCACAAATGCGCACATCCCCATTGGCCTATTCCAGGGGTCACAATTGGAGTTTCCCATTTTGCATTTACCACTGGCTCCAATATTCCCTGTTCCAATAACCGATCTAGTTCTGCATCCACTTTAGAGCGCAAAAAGCAAATGGGAATACTGCCATTGATTTTAGAGCGTATTGGGGGTACCTTAAAGGATCAAGATGCAATGATATAGGTGGGACCCTTATACCGCCCCAGTCCCTCAGCAAACACACTCTTAAATTCTCCCACTAGCACCTCCCATGTCAACTTGCTAACCTCATGAATTCCAGTAATTACAATTCCCAACCTCCCCCCAAAACCAGTCCAACTCCATTAGGCTCGTCGGGGTCACCTTCAACCTTCCACTCATTAAACAATTTCAAAGCATCCGCCTTCAAACATATGATATTTCACATGGACATTACATTACGCCAACCACAGGTACTCTACTGTCCTAATGATAAATCCGTAGAAGTGGTAAGTGCCGCGCCAAGATTGAATGTCCAAATCATCCTGTGGGCAAAATGTTTTATAAGTGTCCCATGAAACGATGTGGAGAATGCTGACCCAGAATCCACTTTCCATCACACAAGGGACATCCTGGATATTCACAGTCACCGGACAACTTACGCGGCTGGATCTCGGGTTTGCCATTCGGTTAATTACACATCAGCTGGGCATTAAACACCATCAATAACTGCTCATGTAGAGGGTTGGCCAGTCAGAAAGCTTCAGCTACATGGGGACAGTAAGGGGGGGTGCAGTATCCACAGAGTGTGTAGCAGATGGAGCCGGGAACATGTCTTCTGGTTCCCTGATGCCTTTTTTTCTCTGCACACTCTCCCAATATGCCCCCCAACGTTTACAACAGAAACATTTATTGCCTCTTTAAATTCTATTAACCTTTCTCCCTCATGGGGCCCACCAACACTCATACATTTCTATGATAAAATCCTCCCCCCCTCTGTTGTGGTGGTCTTCCATCTTCATTGCACCATGCTGCAGTCTCTGAATTTCACCCATTACCCGGGTCTACCATGTCCCACTGCCAGCTGTTTGCAATCTCTGTGGGCTAAGACACTGGCTTGTCGCACCTCTCCGAGTAAAGAGGTGCTGCAGCAAGTTCAAGAATTCAAAGGCTTCTTGGTTATGCCGTTTGAAAAGTCAGAGTCTGTCTTTTGCCAGCCAGCAACTTTTGCAATGGTGCCTCTCTCGAGGCCACAGACCAGGCGATCCCTTTAACATTTCTTCCAAATTGGAGAAATTAAGACATTTATTTGTGCCAACTTGGCCGTGGAAGACTGCAACATAATCTGCAATGCTTTCCGAGGTCCCCTCCTGATCACGTTTATATAAAAAACACTCCGTCTAGCTATATTTCTGACGGTTTGGGGAATCAGGAAATGGTTCCTTAATGCAGTCAGTTATCTCTACAAAGCCGGACTGTTTGCTGATAAGTCTCTTGGCGCTTATCGAAATGCTGAGGCGTAGGTCAAACACCCCTTCACCACAGAGGCTCAAAAACACGGCTACTTTTCCTCTTCTGGAGTCTGTTATGCGCCGATTTTGCCTTAGAGAGATAAAATTCCAATCGGGCCTCCATAACTCTGCCACTTCAAAGGGAAACTCCAAATTAAATCTGTTTGGCAGCTGCCCTTGAAAAGCCATAATTTACTCACAGGTCCTTTATTTCATTAAAACTTGCTAGACTTCTGTCTATTAAGTTTATCATAAATGCGCCAATATGTTATGTCTCAAAGAATCAGGAGTCGGAGGAACAAAACATGGTGCTTTATTTCAAAGCTGCTACACACACATAGCCTAAAATCACTCTGCAGCTGTGCTCAATATAACACACCTACTGATTACCAATTCCAGTGCAACAGCTGCAGACTCTTAAAACAATACAGTACCTCACAATCAATACAATACATTACACCCTGAAAATAAGACATAACACATCTTTGGGAGCAAAAGTTAATATAAGACACTGTCTTATTTTCGGGGAAACAGGGGTATATCAGTGCAATCCTAAGCACACTTCTGTGGGCTCAGAGAAGCTCAACACTTCTCACCTGTAAGGTGCACAGGTGCATGGCCACGCAGTCACTGCATTGGTGCTGCACAGAAAAGGAGCTACTCTGCAGAGGAACTCTCCCAGGCGGCTCAGCTCTGCTCCACGTTTGACACATTTCACACAGTCGTGGAGAACGATTAGAGGAAACTATTGCTGCTCACCACAACAGAGTGTGGTTTTCAATGTTCCTAGTGCAGAGGCATTCCTCCCTTCACCCCACCCCCCAGTGTGCATTTTGAGGTTGTTTGAAAAGATATTACTCAGAGTAATAGGGAACATTCAGGTGTACCATTAGTCAGCAGTCACATGGTTCTGGCTTAGGAGACATCTACACACACTGACGAATTTGGAAAGCATTCATCGCATTTTAATGTTCTGAAATGGCCCTTTTCTACTTCAGTCGGGGGCAGCTAATGTGAAAAGTGTAGAAGTGCACACTTCTGAGTGGAGAATTTGATACTTCAGAGACGGCAGGTTGATGCACAAGATGGCATCCAAGTTAGTCATTATTTTGCCTCTATTCCTCGTAAAGCCTTCCTTCAAATCCTTAAAAAGGAAAGAGCAATACTGTACAGACAGTTATCAATGGTGCTGGGGTCCCTTCTGGTGCTGCTGTCACAGTGGAAGCTCTTTGATCTTTATCCCAAATCCTCCAAATCCATTGCTTTCTTGACATGATGAGTTCCGATGGGGAAATGAAGCTTCAGTTAAAGCAGGGCCATAAGGATTCTTCTATTTGTGTGTTCTTGCATGTTAAAAGAGGTTTTGAATGTTTTCACATTGGACTGTGTTGTCTCTACACTATACACAAACACAGAGCTTATCAACATGCCCTCTGATCCCAGCCCTAGAACCACAGGAAGTCCCTGGCTGTACTATTAAAGATTAGATAAAGGACCAGAGCCTGCTTATCAGAGTCCCTGCTGAGACTTGAGATGTTTCTTATAGTCTGGATGTTACATTTTGCATCTGCCTCTCTAGGTCCTGTTGATCAGATATGCACTGTGAGTTCTGTACTCTGAACTCAGTTTTCAGGCACCAGGGAGGGTGTATTCAGATTTGGACAGAGGCAGCGTAAGACTCCCCTCCCCCAATAATGTTTTCCTGACCTATAATTCTGAGGGAACTGAAATTTGCCCCTCTGGAGAAATGTATGTATGGCCCAGAATTTGCAAAAATTTGCCTAAAGGGGCAAGTAGCTCCCTCGGATCATTTCAGGTTAGTAAAATTATGAGGAGGAGGCCTTAACTCCATTCTCCCTGCCCCTTCACAGGAGTTTCAGGTTCAAAATTCACAGTGCATGTAGAGATGTGACATTTCTGGAAATTCTCAAGCCTCAACCCACCCATCCCCCAATTTTCCTGGGGGGAACCCCCCAAATTTTGAGAAAAATGAAATACATGTAATACTTGATGCTCTGACAAACCTAAACTAACGTTACTGCATTGATAACAGAAAACTCATCCATTATAACTTACTTAGCATATAAAATTGCAATAATTGAAAGATTTATGGAATTAAAAAATATAAATGCCTTAGAGGTTAAGAGCAGTGGACTCTAATCCGGAGAACTGGGTTTGATTCCCAACTCCTACACATGAAGCCTGCTGGGTGACCTTGGGCTAGTCACGGTTCCTCAGAACTCACTCAGTCCCACCTACCTCGCAAGGTGTCTGTTATGTGGAGAGGAAAGGAAAGAAGTTTGTAAGCTGCCTTTGACACTGAGAGCAACTTTTCTCTGGGTGTTTCCATTTGAGCAAGTAAACAAGTCTTCAGCTCCCACAGAATGAAAGGCAGAGGAAACAAAACCACACCTAACTCAATCTTACCGACTGGAACTGAACAGATATCCCAGAGAGTCATCTGGAAAAAGCCTTACTTCACTGGGACCCCTTCCGCACATGCAGAATAATGCACTTTCAATCCACTTCAAATGCACTTTGAAGCTGTGAGGAATAGCTAAAATCCACTTGGAAACTGTTGTTAAAATGGATTGAAAGTGCATTATTCTGCATGTGCGGAAGGGGTCCCAGTGTCTGGCATTCAGATCACTATTCAAGAACCTTCAGTAATTAATCTGTGTTTCTTTAGACACTTTCAGAACCTATGATAATTAGAATTTTCATTAACACAAGAGATTGGGGTCATCCTTGGTTTCAGTTCCTGCCCTCAAGTTAATTATCAAGCAGTCCCAGTTTCTTACCACCAAACCTCATTCCTTCACTTATCCTGAACCTCACCCCAACACACCCTTTGAAAGTCTTATTCCCAGAAGAACCCTGGACCACGCCCTTCTTTTCATCCAATGGGAACAAATCTTTCTTTGCCCCTCCCTGCTTTTGAAGCTTAGATCAAAAGTGTGTATTTTAGCTGGTTCCATATCATCCCACGTTTGTTCAACTGCAGAACTGCAAATCATATGCAACTCTGCTCTGACACACACCCCATTTAAATTTACTAACCACTCAGATGCTCAGAGTTCCTCATCAGTCTGGAATTGGAACTGCACCCTTGATTGGAATTAAACCTTTTTCTTGTTTTCTCTTTCTCTGACTTCTTGCTTCCGTGCCTAAGTGGCAACTTGCTAATTTGTTTCATAGTTGATATTTGGTTTTGGTACTTTGATTTTTAAGGCCACCTGGATTCTTCTGCCCACATATTTTATTTCCCATCACAAACCTGCTCTTCCCTCTGTCCAAGTCTCAGTAGTCTTTTCAAACTTGCCAGTCACTTGTGTGGGCCGTTTTGGTATAACTGGTGTTTGTTTATTTGGAGTCATAAAATCTGAGCCAGCAGTATGCTAGGCAAGGAACAACCCTGTGGGAGGAAGATAACATCCTTACATGAGAATATTTTAGTGTGGGTTGGGATCAGTTTGGAGAATGGGGTCATATTCACACAGGAGCTTGGTTCCTAGCGTGTTCAGTGTTGTCTGGATTCACATGCCTTAACAAAAGATCTTGAGAGCTGTAGCAGACATTACAGAGAAACCAAAACAGGCCACAGACGTCCTCACAAAACACCTGTTCCCCCCTCCCCAACGTTCTAATTCAGGATGAGGGGACTTCAGTTCACATCTTTATCACCAGTTGCGAATATCCTGCAGGTAGATGACTGCATCAAGTGATCTTCCAGTCATTCATCAGTGTTTCTTGGGTCGCTGCTCCTCTACCATAACAGAGTGCTCATAGGCACAATCAGCTTTTGTGTATGTGTGCTGTATCACACAAATGTGGTTTTAGGTAAAGGCATTTGTATGTTCCCCATGGCTGATTACACACCAGTAATTTTCTTCCCAATTTTAGGGGCTACATTCCTGTAGTGAAAAGTCCCCTCGTGAATTTCTTCCCATGGGAGGGCTTCTTTTCTGTGGTTAAAAAATCCCCCCCCCCCTCAAGTACCTGGTTTATGAATTTTTCCCTGATTTGGGGCTTGGTTTCAGCACAGGAAAGCTCCCTTCCCTCCCTTTCCTTTCCCTTCCCTTCCCTTCCCTCCCTCTCCCTCTCCCTCTCCCTCACACACACACACACACACACACACACACACACACACACACACACACACACACACACAGATTGTTTGTCATGATCTAATAAAGTTCTTCCCTCCTTTTGGGGGATCCATTCCTGTCTTGTCAGCTCACTGCTAACAATGAATTTCCGCCATTTCAACATTGTAAAACACATTCTCACCCCATCCCAGCTATTTTACACCATGGGTTTCTGTTCCTGTGCAGGGGAATTTTCCCTACCTACACCCCCCCCCACCCCCCCCCCACCACACACACTACCTGGTTAATGATATTTGAAGGGTTGGGGATTCTCTTTGTTTACATTAACTAGAAAAATTTCACCCCTGTCAAGATACTGTCTCCTTAATATCTGCTTTTCTTAGAAAAACAAATGTTAATTCTCTTTCCCATTATGCTATTTGAACACATAGAGGATTTCTAAAAAGGCTGCCATCTTGTATCAGAAAACAAACAAAAACATATGCCCCTCAACAACATGCCCTCCTACAGGTTTCTATTCCTCCTACAGGTTTCTATTCAAGAGCAACCAGGTTCATCAGAACATCAGATTCATTGATCACACCGTGATCAATCAAATAGTTTAACTATTAGCAAAAAAGCTGCTGTGTAGTTGCCAGCCAGTTCATAAGGAGTTTGACATTTGCCATACCAACAACTAACCCCAGGATCAGCTCACCATAATTGTTCATGTTGAGCAGGACAAGTCTGGCAAACTCATTCACAGTGAAACTGGTGGCTTCCCTAGTTCTCATCAACAAGGAGTTCCTCCATTGACACAGACTGAAACTAAAAAAGAGCAGCTCTTCACATGCTGACCCTGTCAATGGCGTATTTAGAGGGGGGAAGAGGAGGGCTGACACCCCAGGCACCACTTGCAGGTTTCATGTGGGGGCAAATTCGGCTTCCCCTCCCCCCGGAGCTAGGAGCTGCAGTGGGCAGACTGCCATGCCACCTGCTCCTATGCCCCCACCCCCCAGCCTGAGCCTCTGCCGCCCGCTTCCCTGGGCTACTGCCACCTTGGCTTCCCGCCTCTGCAGGGCACTCACTGGCCCTGGCTTTTTCTGCTATCCCTTCCCACCTAAGGGAGGGCGGATGGTGGGGTGTTCTCCTCAGGCCTTCCTGCTTTCCCCTCAATGGCCGTTTCCGCACGGGCATAAAATGACGGCCTGGAGACGGTAAAAACGCCGTCTCCAGGCCGCCATTCACACGGGGGGCTCAGCTGCAGCGCAGCCGCGCTGCCCGCCCGGCCTGAAGCCGGCGTATTCCCAGAGCGCTGGGAAGCGCTCTTTCTGGGGATACGCAGCCGTGAAGCAGCTGCCGAGCGAACGGCAGCGGCTTCACGCCGCCTCCCCCACCCGGCACTTACCTTGTCCCTGGACCTCCGGCGCGTCACCAAGGCCTGGGGACACGCCCCCCTGCCCTGCGCCGCTGGAGCAGGCGCGCAGGGCCAGGGGGCGTGTCCCCAGGCCTCGGCGAAGTGCCGGAGGCCCAGGGACAGGCCGGGTCGGCTGGTCGCCGGCGCTCCGCGGCGCCGGCTGCCCGGCTGCTTCAAGGACCGTCCATGCGGACGGTCCCAGCATCTTCGGGTCGGCGCGCAATGCGCCGACCTTGCTGTTTCCGCCGCCGTGTGGAAATGGCCAATGTCTTTGAGGCACCGCTGAAGTTACGGAGCAAGGAGAATAGAGAACAATGGCCCACACTGAAGGCCTCCGGGGGCAGCTGAGTCAGCGAAGGCAGCGGTACTGAGGATGAGGAGTGCAATGGTACAGCCAGGCCTTGATCTTCCAGCATCATGTGCAAAGCTCTCCACTACATCAAGGGGAGGTGAACCTGGAGAAGCTCAGCAGGCCCAGATCCCCTCGCTCACTCACTTACTTGGTGGACCTGAACACATCAAGAATGCCCCCACTGGCCTGCCTCTGGCCAGCAGAGGAGCAGCACCCCTAAGGGAAAGGTGAAGGGGTTCCTCTGAGCTCAAGGGAGAGGTGGGTTGTTTTCCCCTGTGAATGCCCCTTCTGCTGGCCACCCCATGCAGGATAGGCCATCTTGGCCTCGTAGGTGCTAAGCTGCCCTCTTGAGTCAGATGAGACATGATTCTGGCTTGTTTTCACAGGCTCTTTTCTTTCATCAGGTAAACAGCACTCTTGCAACTTTTAGCCCCTACATCTTACCAACCAACCTCTCTCTTGTCCTGTTTCCCTTTTATCCCTCTCAGGAGGTTCCTTCCCTCATAGGAGCCTCCTGTTCCAGCCTTGTAGCGGCTGGAAAGCTATCTGTCTTGCCTTGTTGGCCTGGTACTGGCTCTTCAGCCTTCCTGGCCCTCCTCCTTGATTGCAGCCTGGCTAGAGCTGTGCCAACCCACCTCATTTTCTAAGGCCGCAGTGATCTGCTGATTGCAACTTGGCAGGGCTGTGCTTTCTCCACCTGGGCAGGGTTGTTATTTTTTTTCCTGGTCACTTGGCAGTACTTGCATTCAGAGCAGAACGATCTCATATGTACCACATTCTTTAAAACCTATGCATATATATATATGCATATATATTCTTTAAAACCCATGCACACACACACATATATATATTCTTTTAAAGGAAGGAAAATATAAAACCTATTCAAAAACCAACATAATAAATATTCCATATTTGTTTATATATCAAAATTAGTAACCCTTGAAGCCATCAGTGTGCTCAAGGTAGCTAATAATAAAAGTTACATAAAGGAATCCCACTAAAATAGAAAAATCAAGGACCGCCCACACTCTCTGCTGCTGGGAACTGATAAGGTGCTACTGCTGTTGAAGGGCAAGTAAAGGCAGTCTTTGGCTCTTTCCATCTGGACTTCCAGCTGATGTTCTCTGTGCCAGCAGCAGGAGTGGCAAGATCAAAATGCTGACCTGGTTCCAGTAACACAAGGCCACATAACATTTGAATGCTGGCAAGTCTTGGCAATCCAGAGCAAAGATGTCCTGCAACTTGAGAATAGATTACCAATTTGTGTGGCTCCTACTGAATGTAAGCTTGTAACCACCTGTCCCCGTACAAATAACAACAGTGAACGGTACACATATTTATAGCTAGGAGTGATTTTTAATGGTATGTTTCCAGGCATCTAAGAAGTACTGGCAAAGGATATTGTGGGGTTTTTAATTCCCTATGCATTTCAACTGGCATGCTCCTAAGCACGTTGACTCAGACATTATTTCTCACTGTCTACAGCAGGAGTTACTAAGTGAGCATAGGACTGTAACCAAACATTTGCAACCTTGACACAAGTAGACTGTAATAGGGATCAGTGTTATTTGCTGCAGTAAGTCTACAGTTACTATATTGACATCGTGTTTTGGTGTGCCGAGTGCTTCACACAGCAGAGGATCAGATGCTAAATCCTAATTGATAAAGCAAGGAAATGGGAGATCTGTTATATTTTTTTTCAATTAGGTAATTCATACCTGGAGATTGGGTCCCAATGGAAACCCACCATGGCTTATTTCATTCTTCCCTCTTCCATTTTATCTTCACAACAACCCCGTGAAGCAGGTTAGACTAAAAGGGTGTGACTGGCACAGGGCCACTCAGCAAGCTTCCAAGGCAGAGTGGAGATTCGAGCCTGGGCTTCCTCTAGCCCCCTGACCTGAACGGGCTAGGCTAGCCTAATCTTGGGAGATCTCAGTGTTGGAATTTGGTTAAAATATGGATCAGCCCAGCCCTGTGTGTGAGCGCAGTAAAGAGTTCTTCCAAACAAATATATACTTACATTTATTCCAAGTAACTTCAGATCACAGGCATTGTTCCAGGTAATTGATTGACGGACGGACAGACAGATAGTGGGCATTCTAACACGCCGTCATGTATATGCGAGTGTGATATGCTTCTGTGGGAAAGTCCCAGCAGGAGCAGGTAGCCATTACCATTGTGCTCGGTGCAAAAGGAGAAGAAGAAAGAAAATGGCTGCAGAGTGAAGGAAGAGGAGTTGATGGGCGGAGCCTTAGACACGTTGAGCAAACAATAGATCATCTTAAAGATACATAGTGCCCCCCCCCCCCATTGTCCAGGCATGCATAAGTTGCTTATTCCAATACTCAGAAGCTAAGCAAAGTCATCCCTAGTTAGTACTTTGATGGGAGACCATCAAGAAATATGAGGATCTCTATGTAGAGGAAGGCAATAGCAAAACACCTCTGAATGTCTCTTGCCTTGAGAATCCCATAAGAGGTTGCCGTAAGTCGGCTGTCACTTGATAGCACTTTTCACATCCTCTGGTAGTCACTATGCCACACTGGTTCTCTTCCCCACAAGGCAAGTCACTTTTTGTAGACCTTCATTGCAGCAACATGGGATCTCACCACCTGGGAAAGTAGCTCCTATGCAGCAACAAGTCTTTTTTTTGAGCTAGTGCCAGACTTTTCAGACCTGTTTTCCTGCCAGAATGAGGTTTTAACTGATTGGTCAAGGCAAATAACAATTCAGACTGCACTGGAGTAACTGTATAGAACTACAATGCTAGTTCCTTATGTGCCCTTCTAAAGAGTAGCTGGAATATCTCCCTTGTTCATTACTGGTGCAAAACACAGCTGGGTTTATACTGTTTAAAGACTCCGTTAATGCAAGTGAAGCCGATCTGCACAGCTCTGTCCTAACCACTGTAGCTTAAGAGGTAGAAGTCTCTCCAGCAGTATCAGATTACACTGACTCTTAACTGTATGACTCGTGTAACAACTTTGATTGCAAGAATTAAATTTCTTGTTGCAGCAGTCCAATAATTACAGTGGTAAATAAATGTATATTTAATCACTATGTTTTTACAAATTGAATATAAAATTTAATAGCAAGCTATTATACAATGCTCTTGTTTTACAATCTGAAAAGTAAACTCCTTTCAAAGGATATTTATGTTTAATCAAGTCCTCTAATCATATTTTTTTCAACAATCCCTGCATTTATGGGTCTCTTGGGACAATTTATTGTTTGTAATTTTAATGGGATTTTTTTGCATGATTGGAAAACCATTTTCAGTGTATCAAGAGATAAGAATCGAACAGGAAGGCAAGGCAGGTTGGCTAGGAAATCCAATTTTTTCCTTACATTTGCATTCTCCTGAAAAGAATCCTTTTGCTATGAATGATGCTGACAGTTGAGGTTCAAAAGCCAAAAGCTGGACACATTTCTAGTTCCAAGGGACGGGAGAAAGACATATTCTGTGATGCCAGGATACCCTTCTCAGTCTTTCCACAGCCTTCAAACGAGAGGTGATTCCATGGTATAGCGACATGTAGCAGGCACTTTCTCCCCCTCCCCCCCGCCCCAATATTTTGCAACCCTTTGCATTCCCCAAGATTTTTATTAAAGTATATCAAGATGTGACAGCTACATTCTGAAGCATTGTCTCAGTCATAGAACCTCTTGGTTAACAGGGAGTTTGAATGGATTTCTAAGGATGCACTTACAAAACTGAGAGTTGAAATAAAACTCAGTGGACATTTACACAAGTGTGGCCGCCTTCATTTTCAGCATTCATTTATGCACAAGATTTTCCTTCTTTGGTGCTGACCTCACTTTCAGATCTGAGAATCCTCGCATTTTCCGAATGTTTCTTTCACAAGGAAAGTGAAGGGGATAGCTATGTGCAAACATTTCCTAGGGATTTCTACTCCACTCTCCACCATCCCTGCCTTCCCCCATCTACGGCAGTTTCTCCTACTTCACCACCCACCTCCTCCACTTTACATGATTGTGAGTTTTGGATTCTTCTTCCTGTTAAAAATTTTTTGGTCTTGCCTATCAATAGTGTGGTGAACTCTGTGAAACTGACAAGGCTGAGGAATGTTTTATATGGAATAATGCTGCTATCACCAACTACGCCACACACACCAGCCTCCCTGCTCCCCAGCAGCTTCTGAGAGGTGATGAGATCCACGCCTCCTGGCCCAGCTTGATTTTTTAAATTCCCAATCAGGGAACTACCCTGTTTCCCTGAATATAAGACATCCCCAGAAAATAAGACGTAGTAGAGGTTTTGCTGAAGTGCGAAATATAAGGCATCCCCCAAAAGTAAGACGTATCAAAGTTTTTGTTTGGAAGCATGCCCGACGAACAGAACACAGAAAAATAAGACATCCCCTGAAAATAAGACATAGCGCATCTTTGGGAGCAAAAATTAATATAAGACACTGTCTTATATTCAGGGAAACACAGTATTGATAGACCAGACATTCCCCCCTCACACACACACATACACCAAAAAAAAAAAAAACCAGCCAGCAGGCAACCTCCCAGAATGCATGGCAACAAAGAAGGCTGGAAGGCAAAATGGCAGGTTGGCTCAAATAGGAATGTAGAAACAAAAAATGGGGGGGGGAGGGGGGTTAATGGTGTAAGCAGAAAAAAAAACCTTGTGAAGCAAAGTTTGAGACTCAACTGGTTTTCAACTGCAGGGTAAGTAGTGCATGCATAAATGGCCTATGATACTGTGATCTCTTTGCCTGCCCTCTACTCAAACTAAGCACACTCTTCTTGCACAGGTGTCATTTAAAAGGAGGCAATTTTAAAGATGCATGATTATTTTTTTACTGGTTAACTGGTTAACTGGTTATGAACTGGTTGTGAACAATTAAATGGACCTATGGACCAACCACACATGCGACCCATACAAATCCACTGGCTTAAAAAAGAAGTGTTGGCTTGCATTGGCAAAGTCGCCCCTTAGAGACCAACAAGATTTGGGGGCTTTCAAGAGTCAACGCTCTTGCTGGTCCTTTCTGCACAAACCAAACAAAACATTTTGAGGCAGGAAACTAAACATTTCCTTAGAGGAGTTCCAAATGGTTTTTATTAAGCCCAAAACGTTTTATTTCCTGCCTCAAGACGTTCTTTTTGGAAACTGTTCCCAAGTGATTCTTTTTGCGAAAACATTTTCAAAACATTTTCACTGGCCTTGCTTGCTTTGCAGAGGTATTTAAAACATTTTCTGCAGTCCCTGGGCTTCCTTGTCAGTGCCATTTTCTTGCTTGTGCCAGCTGTCTCACACTGGGACAAGTTTAAATGTTTATTGAGAGGGGTTGTGTCTTTGTAGCTGTGACGACATGAACACTATAGAATTACAGCACGAGGCTTTGAGAAACTTCATAGCATCAGATCTACAGAACTGTTAACAAAAAAAAAAGGAATGACCACAAAATGGAGACCAGGAATCATTTTGAAGGGGTGATTGCGGACAAACGGGGTTTTTAAAAAACATTTTGCAAACGTTTGCAAAACATTTTCAGGCGTTTGTGTGGAAAAGGCCTTTGTCAGATACCTGGTAGCTGATGACATGTACATATTTTTATATATAATAGTGGTATTTTTAATAACTATAAAAAATAAGATAGAATTGCACTGTAAATGCTCCTAGTGCCCATGAAAGTGAGTCTGTGTGTTTGCAATTTACTCTGAGAATTTAAGCCCAACTGAGAATGTATCCCTCCACCTTCTGAAAGGTATGGATCTGGCCTATTGCATTTGCTTAGAACTCCTTAAAAAGTAGAGTACTGTTCATGTATGAATGAAGGATATCAAACCATGGATTTTTAAAACTGCAGTTTTTCTCCTTTCTTCCTTGTGGCAAAGCTTCCCTATCTGTCAGTGAAAACACTGAGAATTCTGACCTGAATTCTATTGGGGAGGAAGCAGCAAAGAGTTTGGCATACCGGAGAGACTCTTGAATCTTTGCATCCAGTTGTTTGAGAGGGATATAAGAGCTCTTGAAATGAACTGCTTTCTGCACCTTTACCCGGCTCTCACTTTAGACTATTTTTGTAATGGTGTATATGTAGAGTCTTTAAGAGGAAGGGGAGAAATTGAGAGAAGAGCAGTGATAACTGTAATGAAAGATGGGCTGTCATAACCTCACCAGAGCATAAAATGTGTGTGCTGCCTTCTCTAATAAGAGCTCTTTCGATCTCAGCTGCTGCATGCTGTCGAGAGCCATGCCTTGCTCTTGACTAATGCTCAGAGCAGATGCCTGTCATCTAATAAGCCCTACATTTCACTCCTGTTTCTTTCTGGGGTTCTTCTCTGACCTCTGTGAAGGCTTTGACCCTTTTCTGTTGCTTAGTTTCTCCTGTGTGGAAAACTGAATAACAAATGCCTTGGTGGATCTTTGTAGGCTTTAATTAATTGCTTGCTGATCAGAGCATTAGAGTTAATAATTGATTCTGTCACTGGCAGGGGAGTCACACAACGAGGGCCCAGATCCAGCATGCTTGTAGATCTGCGTGGCTTAGGGCAGATCCCCATTCATCAACTATGCCACAAAAGATCAAGGTCTCTTTTCCAAAGGGAAAATGCTGCTTTTGAAAGACAATTTATTTTATACTTTAATTATAATTATCATTATGAAACATAGAGAAGGGCATACAGTATTTTAAGGACACATGTACATAATTTTCCTGCATTGTACTTATTTCTATTTTTCTCAAATCAACGACCATGCCACCTTTTTGCACAAGTGCCCCAAAAGGCTTACAAAACAGGATTATCAGCACAATCAGTTGACAAGTGTCCAGGGTCGGTGATACCTGATCCAGCTTCTCCCTCCCTCCCTCTCTGAGTTTTCCATGCCAAGCCCTGCTGCCTTACAGCCGAGAAGGATGCCGCTGTTGCCAGATCTGACACTGCAGGAGACCGCCATCCTCCTCACTCACTGAGCAAAGATCCAGTCCAGGAAGGAAGATGCAGCATGATCAGGGCAGCAGGAGGAAGAGAAGCCTCAAAAGACCCCTGCTGCCCATGAACAAGCAGCTCTCACCACCGTCAACAATGGGGCAGCAGGGAAAAGCAAGGTGAAGGAACTTGGCCCAGCATACCACCAAGGAGGCTAGGAGGCAATGGCCCCTTCCGTACATGCAGAATAATGCACTTTAAATTCACTTTCAATGCACTTTGAAGCTGTGCGGAATAGCAAAATCCACTTGCAAACAATTGTGAAAGTGAATTGGAAGAGCATTATTCTGCATGTGCAGAAGGGGTCAATGACCCAGCAGCAGTCATGGTGGGATCTACAGTGTGTGTGTGTGTGTGTGTGTGTGTGTGTGTGTGTGTGTGTGTGTGTGTGTGTGTGTGTGTGTGTGTGTCTATAATATGAGGGATATCATATTTTTCCTGCACAGCAACAACCCCATGGGGAGGTTAGCAGTGGTAGGATTCAAATCATTTAACAACTGGTTCCAAAAGGATTCAGTGGTGGGATTACAACCAGGTCTCTGAACTAGACAAAAAATTAGCTACCGGCTCTACCAAACTGGTGCGGACAGGCTGAATCACGCCACTGGTTAGGTTGAAAAGGTGTGACTAGTCCAAGTAAGCTTTTGTGTAAGGTGACCAGATTGTCACCTTTGTAAACCAGGACTCGGGCGGCCGCACAAGCGCAGCCGCAGAAGCGCACTGCCTTCTGGGGTGCGCCCCCATTTCCCGTCCTGTGACAGGGCGGGAAACCAAGGAGTGCCCCAGAAGGCAGTGCGCTCCTGCGGCCGCGTGCGTGAGAGGCTGCCGCACTGCCTTTTGGGGCGCACCCCAGAAGGCAGTGCGGCAGCCTTCCAAAAATCGGGATGGTTCAAAAAACCCGCGGGACGCGGGACAAATTGTTTTAAGGCGGGACTGTTCCACCAAAAGCGGGACGTCTGGTCATCATACTTTTGTGGCAGATCCAGTCCTTGGTCTCCCAGATCATATATAGGTCAAATGTAGTCCAGCACTCTGACCACCATTGACTCTCTATAGCTGATCAGCTCCTTGTTTTTGTGCTTTCAACTGAAGACTGCCATTCTCCCTTCTTTTGTAAAGGTACAATCTGAGACCAGTTCCGCCCAGCATCACTTTATGTAGTAAGATCTGCATGGCATTCCTCACAAAATGTAGAGAACAGGCCTTAAAGTCAGGGTCTGCAGTGCAGGGACCTACCTTTGTTTAACATTCAGCTGATGAAGAGTTCAGGATAATTTGAGAAGTTGTATGCTGTATAATGACACAGAGAATTGCTGTATAATGACAGAGGACAATTTGGGAAGTTGTATGCTATATAATAACACAGAGTAGTAGTGGTCACAATATGAGGAGTTGCACAGTTTTTATTACTGAATTTTGCTGTGGAGGCTACCTGCAACCTCTGTATAGATGAAACAAAATGATGCAGAAATACACACACACACACACACACACACACACACACCATCAAACAAGCAACTGCAAATCTTGAAAAAGATTCCTGTCCAAGACCTCCTGATAAACTTTTGATTTAATACTGTAGTATTACCAAAATTGCTCACCTGTCCCTATATATGGCAAAGTGTTTTTTTAATTGTTCTGATAAGTGCACCAGATATATGTGTCTGGCAGAGGGCATATTCTGATCACAATATGGCAGTACTAAAACAAATCTAGGAACCTGACAGTTATATTGTTAGCTTTCAAGCATGACTACAAGGCCAGGTCAATATAATACTAAAATACTTCCCAGAGAGTAAGTCCCATTGGATAGACCTGAGCAGACTTGCTTAGGAGAGTAAGAGTACTGTTATTCTTTTGGCACAGACAATAACCCTGATCTAGCAACTTTGATATTCATCTGGGGACACCAGAACATACTCTGTCTGGCTCAAAAAACCAGCAGTAAAACTGCAGAGAAAGAGTCCCCAATAATTAGCAGAGAAAGAAATAGTCAAGCCTGCTAGATGCTGCTGCTGCTGCTGCTGCTGCTGCTGCTGCTGCTGCTGCTTCTTCTTCTTCTTCTTCTTCTTCTTCTTCTTATTATTATTATTATTATTATTATTATTATTATTATTATTATTACTATTACTATTACTATTACTATTACTATTACTATTACTATTACTATTACTATTATTACTATTATTATTATTATTATTATTATTATTATTATTATTATTATTATTATTATTATTGGGGATGCTTCATCCATTATGCTTAGATGCATGTAGCTTCAGATTCTTCTGAAGTTATACTTTTGGGCTAGATGCCTTGTTCTATTTGATGTTTACATGTGGCCAATTTATCTCCTGATGCAGAATCCAGCTGAACGTCTGGCAATAAGAGTACTTCCAACTTTTGATATTAGTTTATACTTATGCATGGCCAGTTTATATCTAGATATGGTGTCCAGGTGAGATCTGGCAACTGGAGTCCTTCAAGTCTCTATCAACAGAGCTACAAGCAGTATACTATTTGGATAATCAAATGTTTTTGATGAAGGACAAGCATTCATTTCTCCTCAGGCCATTTCCCCACTGAGAAATTAAATCTAGATACAACCATGTTTCAAAAGAAATGGCACCTTTTCATTGCGGTTTCACTGCAGCATGCGTGTGATGAGGACATCCATGTCTATCACGCTTTCAAACAGTGCAGCACTGCCCACGATCGCGCGATTGAACGAGCACTCTCCTCAGTGGCTCTTTCTTCCTCATCCTGATTGGCTGTTGCATTGTGTTGGGGCGGTGTCATGCCCCACAGAGGCTTTTGTTATTTCCCCATTAAGCTTCAGTTTCCCCATAGTTAGCATGGTTTTAGTTCATTGTTAAGACTGGATTTAGAAAGGTAACTCTGCTTAGGAATGCATTGTGAGTCACAGAGATCCCAGCGTATAAGATAGTACCAAGTTCTTCACAATATGTTGTAATGATACATATTTCAGTCAGTGAGGCAATTAAAAAAGCCCATATTCTTAAAATTAACTTTGCCGAGAAAGAAAATGATAATAAACCTGAGGTTGGAAAGAACAAAGAGAAACAGGGAGGAATATGAGGACAGACGTTTACTGATAACTAATCGATCAAATCCTAAATCGTTCTTATCTTACTGTCAGTATGATTGTCTTCAAAGGTTGTTTCAGGCTTTGCAGAAACATCAAAAAAATTCTCATTGAATAAAAAGTGGCTTTGCTAGACCTGAGATCCAGAAGCAAATTTACATTCGTTTTACCATAAAAATGGAACATAACAAGATTTATAAATATTTCTCATACCATGTAAGAGTTGTAAGAACATTTACGGGGTGATTATATGAATTTCAATGATTGTAGCAAACTTACTAAAAACAATCCAAGAGCCAAAAGAAAGGAAACAAAATGTACCTGAAATCAATGCAGAATTGACAGCCATTGAGATGAAATTTGGTGATCTTTGAAGATGGAACATTTGCTTTAGGAGGAGAAAAGAGAGAAAGAAAACTGAGCTCTTGTTTATGAGCTGAAGAATGTTGAAAGGGAAATAACGTGTAACATGTACAAAATAAGACCATAATAAGCAGTTGTTTGGCATATAAACTGATGAGCCAAGAAATCTCTACATGAACAAATAAAATGATTGTCACAGTCCCCAGATGCCTGTAATATTCAGAAGTCTATTTCATGTTTTAATACCTCCAGACCAGGTTTTACGTATGGTTTTAGGTAGGCTGAGTATAGGCAAGCTGTGAAGGGTTTTGGTAGGCCTCATTCTGTGCTTCATACAGTTTGCTTTGAATACAATTATACTTTGTTTACTTAAGAAACCCCTCAACATATTTTAATATTTTACAATGCCTTTCAAGCTCCTAACTTTAGACAGTGTTTATACATCTGGTCAGAGACGGCCCCGCCACAAGGCAACAAATGTAGGCAATCGCTTGAGTGGTGATTCTCAACTTTTCATATATGGTGTCCCACCAATTTCTTTATCAAGGAACCTGGTCCCGCTATGAAAGAGCATTTTTTTTCCAAGGGCTTCTCTTGAAGACTGCTTGGAAGCTACAGTCAGTAAAGAATGCTATGGTCAGAGTGTTGATTAATTGTGTGGCCGTGGTCTGGTGGATCATGTTCCTAACGTTTCGCCTGCATCTGTGGCTGGCATCTTCAGAGGTGTATTACAGAAGGAAGTCTGTTACACACTGTGTCCAGAGAGTGTTGATTGTTGTAGGGATTGTGTAACACACTCTTGTTCCACCAACACTAATTTCCAATTTGCTTCCAGTATCAATTTAAGATGTTAGTACTGACCCGAATGGCCAGGGAGCAACAAACCTTAAGAACCGCCTCCTCCCATATAAACCTACCTGTTTTCTCTGACCATCTTCATGTCCTTATCATCTGAAGCTAAATGGGTGGCAACCCAAGAAAGGGCTTTCTCAGTCATGGCACCAAAACTTTGTCTTCCTCTATCACTGGTTTTGACCAGCAAGGGAAGACTTTTTTTGTTTCACCTGGCATACCCCCAACAACATTAAAGCATTCAAGCAATTAAAAATGCAGTTAAAATTATGAAATAATTCAGTTAGAAATACATAAACAACAACACCTCCTGGGAGGAGTCGCCCAGGAGGTTGGTCTGGTCAGCCTGTAAGGAAAGGGCACTGGTCAGGGACTCAGGGCATGCTTTGGCCACCCTTGCCCATGTCAGGGTTTGGTGTCAACTTGGAGGACTCTCTCTCAGGAGATGGACCTGGGACCTGCGCGGTCAAAAGAATTGCTTTCTGATCAGATCTGAAATTCCCAGAAATATCCCAAGCAGTTGCAATGTTTGGAATGGATGCATCAGGCTGGCACCGGAAGAGCTATCCAGTTACAATGATCACTCCCATGGGAAGCAGAGGTTTGAAACTCAGGAAGTGCTGCTGCTCCTTACCCTCTCCAGGGACCCCCTTCACATGTGAATGCATGGCCCTGGAATGGATGCAGCCACACCATGGGGCAGCGGGAGGAAGTCTGTCAGTGGTACACATGTGGAGTGAAACTACCTATGGGTGCCTGGTGGACCCCTTCCCCAGGAGTGCACTCCCCATTTCAAAGCAGCTCTTTTCTGGGACAACTGATCGCCGTGCAATGGGGCAAGTCCCTCCCTGGTGGGGAATTAACTGTCATGGGGGTCTCTGTCCGGGGTACTGTCCCCCCTCTTCTTCCCTTTCAGGGGTCAGTCTTACCACAGTGGAGGAGGCAGACACGCCACCAGCTGTCCATCCCACAGCCCCACTGCCACAGAAAATAGAGGTGCAGGCTGTGGGGAGAGGGACTGTGCTGACATCCCGCTCAGATACCAACATTGTGGGGGGGAGGTGTTCATAGAGGCGGAGCCAACATTAGTTGGCTACCACCTGGGGTTGAGGGCTAGGTGTGCATCACCCCAGCCCTCAGACTTATGCTACCCTTTTGGTGGCATAAGCCCTGTATGTCCTATGGGGCTTTTTGGTGGCAGCGGTGGCGGCGGTGGGGGTTTCAGGGTTTTTCCCTGCTCCCTGTGCCATTGGAAAGCAGTCTTGGAGCCAGTAGGGTGGCATTGCATTGGTGAGTGTCCTACTGACTCTGGGTTTGGCTGGGGCTGTAAATTGGCTCCCCTAATTTTGCCCAATTGTGGAGCTAGCTACCTTCCATTAGACAGAACTAATAACAATCCCCTCCCGCCTGCTCCTTCAGTGACACAGAAGTATTGTAGCCAACCTGACCTGTAGCAGTGCAGAGTGGGAGAGAATGGTCTTTCTCCTGGAGTGTTGCCCTGTCAGATCTGGCAGAACAGTGCCCTGAACGTAGGAGTCTGTTTGAATTCAGAAACTCCTTCTTGGGACTGTGTCTGACCTTTTGGGAAAGAATGCCTAAAGCCCCTCCCCCCCCCAACCTTGTGCCTGGCACATACTCATGTTGAATATGAACAACAGCACACCTGGGTGAAACCAGTTATTTTGTCTATATTTGTTAATATTTCCTCTGACTCATCCTCCTTGTGACCATCTATGTTGCAACACCCATTAAGGACCATTACCTGTATTGTCCAACAGCTGGCAAAACCCATTAAGATAATGGGTCAGCCATCAGGTCAATGGTCTGATACTCAAGACCATTACATCACCTGGAACAGCAGGAAAAATCCTTTGTTCAAGGATTTCCTTTGCCCCAAGACATGTTTTTTCCTATAAAATCCCACCCCAGACCCCAGTCAGGTGTTCAATATTATCACACCACCATGGTGCTCGATAATATTGTTCCAACAGCACTGATCATCCAGAGCCTAGCCATTAGGTCTCTGTCCCCTTGACGTCCACTGCAAGACTGGTAAATATAATCTTTGATGCCCCATCCCTTCTCTCTCTATATCCAAAACCTGTCTTTCACCTCTAAATTACATCCTAGGAAACTTTATATGTGTGTGTTTTTGCCCCAGTAATTGAGTGATTGTGAGTGGGAATTTATTTTATTCCATTTTCTTATTTTCGCAATAAAACAATTAAAAATAATTTATTTTCTCTGCTGGTTTCTTGTGATGAGCTGAAACACAGGCAATATATCAATCAAGTTACCCAACAGTCCTTAAGCCACGCTAAGCGACCTTGTGCTTTACAGCTAATTTGCCTAACCAAAGAGGATCGTTGCGTCCCACCATTTTGGGTAACAGTATGCATGGCAGGTAAAGCAGAAAGCAGTGGCGGCTGAAAATGCAGAATCGCTTGGCATATTCAGAAAGTCCAGTTTAATTTATGGTGTTATATAAATGATACCACTAATACACGGAAACATAAATATTCTCAGGTTTATGTCTCAAATGCACAGTGAGGAAAATGAATTCCAGATCTCATTTTCAAGATAACTTAGTGCAACCTCTGTCCGGAGAACAAACACTGTAAATTTATGAAGACACAAATGCTATCTAAACAGGCTTTATTTAACTTAAATTTTATCCCTGCCCAAGGCAGCCTCCTTACTTAGCAAGCAAGACAGAGCATGAATAATCCTGCTTGTAATGTTTTTAAACATCTGAATTGCTCTGTACACTACAAAAAGATATCCAGACTTGTCCTACAGGGTTGTTCGGCATTTCTTTGAAATGGTTACATTTTTTTAGGTGAGAAAAGACTACTGTGACTTTAACTATGGCTCATAAGGCTTCCAAGCACAGCTTTTGCGCAACAATTGTACCTAAGGGGGCAATAAGTGCACTGAGTAGTGAAAGGTTCTTTGAAAATGTGTCCCAAGGCACAGAATAGTCTACTGTGTCAAAGAAAAGGGAGGTTAACATATAGAACCCTGTCTTGGACTAATTCTGAATCATTCATGTTAAGAAATTATTTAACAATGCAGTGGTATGTTGGCATCCATTCTCTGGCCGTGGGCATTTGGAATATCTGCCTCTGTGTCAGTCAGTAGATCCAATTCTCCCACCTGGTCACAGATGCAGGGTAGCTCCCCTCCCACAAATGCTGACAGTTGGGGAGGGTGCAACCTGGGAGTTGTTTTTCTTTTCTTTTTTAATTCCATGTACATACCAGTACGTTCTTTTTAACATAAAAATTGTGTCTCAGACAGCAATCCTAAGCGGGTCTATTCCAAAGCCTATCAAGATCTGCTCAATGGGGTTTACTCTCAGAAAAGTGTTCTTAGGATTTCATTGCCCCATCTCAGAACTGTTTGTTCATGTATTGTATGAAAAAAGTGGTTGAATATACAGCTATCCCTTCCACGTGGCGACTTTCCCCATCGTGGCTAGAAATTAAATAGGAATTTTGAGGGGAATTTTGTGGAAGCTGCAGATGACACATGAAAACCAGCAGACCACACAGAAAGTTTAGAAACTCAGAAATGCATAAAATAAAATGCATAGCATTGTATAATGTCAACATATTTTATCTTTTAATACTTTAAAAATACAAAAATGTCTTTTTTATAGTTAAAATTATAGCAAAAAACAAAATTCTTATTCCTTGGTTCAAACAGAGGGCCAATTTTTTTTACACAAGTTTCCAGATCGGGGTTGGGGTGGGGTTGTGCCCCTATTTCCAGTGATGTAGAAGGGATAGCTGTATATGCAGTGGTGGGATTCAGCAGGTTCGCACCACTTTGGCAGAACCAGTTGTTAAAATGGTGCTTGTAAACAACCAGCTGTTAAATTATTTGAATCCCAGAACCGGTTGTTAAATTATTTGAATCCCACCACTGTGTATATGTATCTCTGCGTGTGCATGCATGTGCAAATGGTGCTATATACACACACACATATATACCCCCATATAATTTTATTTCAATGAGTAAAGTGAACTTTGGGGGGAGGGATTTTGTCACCTCATTTTTTACCATTTCACATAGATTACACGCCACTGCACCACACAGACAGCAATAACTTACAAAAGAAAATCCATCAGTGAAGGAAGTACACAGAGAATGTTGCATGGATACTTCGAGTTATACACAATGAATGTTCACACAACATATCTCTCCCAGCTGCTGCCCTGTTGTTTGCAGCTTTAAGTACAAATGTATCCGCAAAATGAATAGACACTACATGCATCCGATGAAATGAGCTTCGACTCTGGAGAGGTTATGCTGTAATAAATGTATTGGTTTTTAAGCTGCTCCTGGACTTCTGCACAAGAGAGGATTGTTTTAACTTCCCATTCGACCTTTTTCCCCAGTAAAGCCATAACAAGATACTGTGACAAAGTATTGCAGCAACACATACCAGACGAGAAAGAATGGCTTCATTGCACAGAAACAGAAACAATCACCAACGAGGAGTGGAGACAGAGCAACCACAAAATATGGCCAAACATGCCATAGTCATCCATACTGCAGCAGTTTAGCACCTGTTTCCAAAATAATGCAACAGCTCCATTTCCCTTTTGCTTCACCTACAGAGTGGAATGGCATGCTTGCTGGTGGTCATGCAGCCAAAATACTTGCCAAAATGAATCCTTTTCAGACAAGCAGCACAATCATCCATGAAGGACTCTTCCAGTGCTTGCTTCAAACAAAATGGCACAGTCATCTATGCTGGTGGTGGCCAACGCCCTGGAAGGGAGATAAGAGGGACTAACACATGCCCCACCTCTGTGTTCTGTTTAATTTGGAATTTGTCAGTTTGATAAGGAATGAGCACTTGTGTACTGGGCTGAGTTCTGCCATGAGGCTGGGAGGGAACGCTGAAAGAGAGGAGGCAGATAAAGGTAGGTTGACTGGTGGGCGGGAAGGAAAGAAGAAAAAGATTGTTCTGATCCGCAAAAGGCCATTTTCCTGGAAATCATCATCGGAGCACTTTGGTGTAGGGTTGTTCTCCCCATCTGCAGAAACAGCCAACACAGGGTTTTCTGCAATATTTCTCCAACAAGGGTAGAATCTCTCCTATTCCACAGAATTTGGCAGGGCGGGGCAGGGGGGTAGAAGTAGGCACAGAGGGCAGCTGCAAACTGTAAACTCCATGTGGACATCCAGATGATCAGATGAAAGCAAAATTACTTTTGGGATGGATTTAAAATCCATAAGCAGGAAACGCTTTTCCAACAGATGATTTTGTGCTGTCATTGCAATTTACATTGCAAGTGTTAGCATGCACGTTATAAACTCTTCTTCGGGGAGGGGAAAAAATGAGACAAAGCATTACCTGGCTGACAGTTCTGACAAGCACTGTGTGGTACATTTGGCTTTATAATGCCGACTTTTAAACCATACCATTGCTCCCTCTGGGCCATTTTTTCCAGCAAAGTACCCATTGATTTTTGTTTCTGCTGAAGAATTCTTCTTTCTATCACCAGCCTTCTGTACTTTTGATCATGAAGAAGTCTTATTTCTACCAGAACAGATGAAGTCATGTTTTAAACATAAATGCAGCTCTTCTCTGCACTGCATAGAGCTCAGAGAGACCACCTGTCCCAGTGTGTGACTGCCACACTGCAAAAAGCACAGGTGCTAAGGCTTATAATAGGGAGAAGCTAAATTTAGGGTGTTTCCCCCACCAGAAATTTTATAATTAATCTTGTTTTTTGTTTTAGTAGCTGAAGCAAAAAACAAACAAACCCAACCTTCCATTAATGGCTTAACAAGACTATTGTGTAGCTTCAAGCTTTTCATACTTTACAGTTCCAAATGGTGATATTAGCATTTGACATGGTTAGTTGAGATCATGTAGTAGAGCCCATGATCCAAAGCGTGGAAACGAACGACGAGACTAGCGGAGATAACATCTAGTGGAGAATGTCCTTCCAGCAGCTGGAGAACCCGAGGTCCATTGTTCCCAGCTGAGTCTCTCGTCCTGCGGTTCCTAGCTTTGCCTTATTGCCAGCCCTCCTACTCCGGGAGCGTGTGGGAGGGAGGACTGGGGAGTTCCGGGGAGGCCGGGAGAGTGGGAGATCATCATGCTGATGCATAGTCTCATCTGGCCTCACGTCGCGAGGAGGGAGGAGGCGTCTGGCGTCTAGGCCTAATCCCTCACCTGAGGGGCAAGACCACAAACTGTCCTCGCCCGGTGATTGAGCTTGCAGACAGTTCCCGCACCCGTGGACTCCCGCTGGGGGGGGGATGAGGGAGTAGAAGTGCGATCTTGACGAGGTCAGGAGCCTTGGAGTCCGTTAAGCGTCAAAATTCTACTCTGACGCACTGCTGGAGTCGACAGTGCACTACTACATCTCCTCCTTTTTTTACATTTTAGAAAGCGGGGGCGCTTAAGGGCATGCGATTTAAAGGGCCGCTTTATCTCCTCCAGCCCGTTTAGTCAAGTTGATTAAGCTGCTTATGCAACATTAGAACTTAGTTCAGGGGTAAGGAAATCACGTAGGAGCTTTTACACACGCTACAGAACTGAATAATAGACACGCATTGAAAGGCAAGAACAAGATCGATAATAAAAGGCACACAATTTAAGCGAAATGCAGATCTGTACAATAGCACTTAATCCATCCTCCTGCAGCCAATATTGAGCTCCAGAGTGGCTGACCACCAATCAGGAGCAAAACATCATACTTCAGATTAAGATACAGCTTCTTGCAGGCTCACGACTTTCATGTGGATCAACTAGGAATTATCAGAAAGATTAAAAAACAACACATATTATGTACATTCTCTAGCCTTGGTGATGTAACAGCAACAAATAATCAATAGCGCATTTTGATTGTCTACAGGAATTAGAAGCTTGAGCGAGTTCCTGCTGCTTTCGGGAGGCCAGGGGCATCCCAGAGCGGTGGAGGTGGGGATTGATGGACCCATATGGGCACAGGCCAGCCGGCCAATAGTCTTAGCATTGTAGGAAGCTATCCAGGACTCCCACTGAGGAAGTTCGAGGGAGGAGGCAGACTCCGCCCGAGAGGGCGACCGGCCAGCGTCGCTCCGACCAAGAAGGTGAAAGGCAGAAGCGGGCCAGGCCCAGGCAGTCAGGCTCCCCGGGTGTGGAGCAAGGTGGGGACAATGAGTGAAGGCTGACTGAGGCAGCAAGGGGATTCCAGAAGCAGAGAGTCGGGTGAGGATGTAGTTAAAGCGTCCTCTCTCCGCGGAGTCCCAGAACCAGCCTGGGGAGCAGGATGTTTCCGGAACAAGGGGAATCGTCCTCCACATGTGTGTGCAAGTTCCAACTGGCCGGAACCGACAGAATGGGGTCCAGATTGATTCCCGTTGACTCGGGCTTGATGATCTCGGGTGATGCGAGGCGCAGGTGTTAGACTAAATAGTTAGCGACGATCGCCTTGCAGTGACAAAGCGGGAAGAAGCTGCCCAGCCGAGGATTTTAGACAGGCAGGTCCCCAGTCAGTAGCTCATGGGAAATATCTGATGGATAGAGGCAGCATTCATGAGGGGCTCAGCCCAGACTCCCGCTAGGAAGTCTCCTCGGGTGCTGAGGCAGGAGCAGGGAGCAGCAGGAGCTCAAAGCAGGCTCCCGACTCCTGTGGTACTGGCCCAGGCAGAAAGATGAGAGGGGCGGTGCTTGGCGGCAGCAGAGCTGCCTCCCCTGGCGATGCGTTGGTCTGGTGAAAGCTTTCCAGGGGTGGCCGATGTGCATCGGTAGGAGGAAGCAGCAGAGCAGGCAAGGATGAGTGAGGTACGCTGGAGTTGGTGGTGATGATATAAAGAGAGAGGCGGCACAGAGGTTCTCGGAGTGTCTCGGGGTGGTCTTGCTGGCACTTAGCAGCTGGAGCCTGGCTAGTAGTTGCCAGACGTCTCCCCAGGTCATTCGGATCTTTGGGGCGTTGGCGGCAAGCGTTCTACTGGGATGCAGCTGGTCGGGATCCTGGGAGAGATGGGGCTCATCTCAGGGACGGGGTTGTTCCTCCCACAAAGCCATTCCATGGAGTTGTGGCCTGTCATGGCGAATCGGAGTCCATGAGGAACCTGTAGGGAAGAGGTGGACTGAGAACACACCCCTTTTCCCCAGGTGCAGTGGAGACCCGCCAGAGCTCTGCCCTAGTTCGTGATGTAAGGAGATTAGGATCGAAAGTTAAGTATTTAGATTTAATATAGGAAGGGAGAAGGCTTGTTCTTTGCAGCCTATGAAGGAGTTGCTTACAATACAGCAGCTCCTCCTGAGGGCACGCCTACACTCCTCTTTCTTTAGTTGTTTGACAGGGGAGGAGGAGGGCAGGAGGTAAAAGCGCACCCTGGTGGGAATTGGCTTCAGAGCGTCATCAGAGTGCGTCAAGGCGAGGTCAGGAGCCTCTGAGAGGGAGGGAACAGGCTGAAGTCCTGGGGGAGTTGTGGGTATGCATGCTTAATCAGTGCCAAATAACAAAGGGGCTTTGGGAAGCACCTTTTTGGGGATGGGTGCCTCAGGGAATGAAGCAATCAGACAGTGGGGAGAGCCATAAATTCCTCATGGCGCACAAGGAGAAAGGGAAGGGGGTTTCTTTTGCAAGGGAGTTGCACTTACGTGACCTTTTGGTGGCTAGTGCAGGAAAGCTGGATGGTGCTAAAATTTTTGTGATGAGAATTATATCTAAAGAGATAGCAGGCCATGAGACCCGGCTCCTTAAAGTGACCTCGGCCAAAGAACTGAGAATAAGAATCAGAAAACAGGGAGAGCAAAACATTGGGGTGCCCAAGCCCAGTTTTATAGGTGGGTGAGTGCAGCCAGCACATCCCCTAGTTTAGGTGGCCTGTCACAGACAGTGCTCACGGTATCCAGGGGCCGGGCCCGGGCCTGATTTAATCCAGGGAGGAGGCCAGTCAGCCAGTTGGCACTCCCCGGGCCTCCTGAATGCCGAAAAAACAGAAGGAGAAGAGGAGAGGGAGAGAGAGCAGTTTTCTTGGAAGTTAGGAAGCAACTTGGAAGGCGGATTGGAATCAATGATCCGGGTGACGGCTTTACCCATCCCAGACCAAATTCGTTTTAAACCCTGGACTCATAGAGTCTCTCTTCCCAGAGATTAGCATGGATGTCTAGAGCGACATGCGGCCCGGACTGTGAAGCTGCAGCCGAGTCCTGGGCTATTGGCCGTGAGTAGGCGGATGCTCCGCCTCATAGCGGTTTGTCTCCCCCCCCCCCACCCCCAGATGTGCTGGCAAGCTACGGTCGGCCACTCGGTCGGGCCGCATGGCTGCTCTGATAGCCGGTAACATCAGGCGCCGGTGTCCACCAGGCCCTTGAACTTACATCCTTCTGGGTAGGCTCCAGATATGGGCCAGGGCTTCGATAGAGGTGTCTCCACGCTCGCGGCGGCGGTGGTGGAATGCGCCATGTTGGCTGCACTGGGGGGCTCATAGCCTTTGTGCAGATTGGCAGCCGGCAGCGGCTCATGGGAACTAAGAAAGAGATCAACTGAGCTGCGCAGCTGGCTCCAGCAGGCAGCTCCTGTAGGATGTCTGTCCAGACCTGGAGGTGGATGGAGTCCTTAGTGCGTCGTCGATCCTCCGGGGGCGATGAACAGTCCCTGTTCAGCGGCAGAATACCTTTGGCAGCACACCAGCCCAATTGTCCCGGGCGGGATGGGCTCAAAGTCATGCTGGGTTAGGCTGACAAGAACCCTCGCATTAGAGGAAACTTAAAGGAGATGGGCTGGAGTGCATCTGAAGCGAAATGCCAATGCAGAGGGAGTGGTTTGCTTGGGGCCTTGGGCGCTTGGGTCTGCTCTGAGTACTCTCCTCCCATGGTCCCTGGGCTGGGAGGCAGCCGAGGCGGGAGTTTCGGCCAGGGCAGTCGCTTTCTCAATGGAAGCCCTTCACAGCAGCGTGGGCACCGGGTTTTAGGTGGCTCTCTCCTCCTGGGGGAGGACCCTCCTCCCGCTCCGGGGGTTGGGGCCCCCCCCACGGGCTGCCTCCACGCCCTTCCGGAAGTGTCGGAGTCCTGCACTTGAGTTAAGCCAGTCATCCTGAGACTGTCTCCACGCCCGGTGGAGAGTACTTTCTGGCCCGAGGAAGGCTAGCTTAGTGGGGCGGAGGACCAATGTCCTGGCAAAAGAGCCCCTTAAGCATGTCGGCCAGTTCAGGATTTTTGCCTAGGCCCATTGATTGCCCTCGCGGCACTCCATGGAAGCGTTCTCCTTTATGCGGGCCATGAGGAGCTCGTTTTGGGCCTCCTGCGTATCTACCTGCCTCTTTGAGCTTCCTGGAGCCTGTTCTTCACAAATTCAGCATAGGGCTCTTGGGGCTTTTGCGGATGGAGGAGAAACTCTGGGTTGGCTGGGTCGGGCGTTGGGGACTGATGGGAGGAGATGCCTTATAAGCTGCCTCCCAGAGGCGTACCGTAAAGATTGGCCTCAAGGCAGGACAATCTGATGGTTAGGGTTGGCAAAGAAACGCCAGGCCCGTAAAGCTGAGCGGCGTGTAGAAGCCGCCATGAGGTAGCTGCTCTGTTGAAGCATTACTGGCGGAACTCACTTTCCCAGACCACCGTTAGCAGGGCTCAGGAGCATCACGAAGTGTGGTTTTCCAGTCATCTGGGACATTAGGTGGTTCCTTATGCGTGGCTTCCAGCATGCCTCCGCGTGAGGGGCTAGTGACTCCTACGTCCGCGACATTGCTTCGGAGGCTCGGTAAGGATAATATTATGGCTCAGAGTACGGTACTTTCGACAGCCAGCGAACTATGCCATCCTCCGCCGGTATCTGTAGAGTGGATTAGGGCACAATGGTACCAGAATCTCGGCATGTCGTCTTCTCCGTCAGGGTTTCTTTCTTCTGCAGATCGTGGCTAATACGTTCTCACGAGTTCTGAAACCAGCTGCATTCGCGATGATAAGCTAATGGAATGCAGTGGCTTCGGAAAAGGAAGGCGGAGCAAGGGGAGAGCGGCTAGGCAGCGGAGAGTTAAGAAATGGGTGAAGGCCGAGGGCAGAAGGGAGGACAGAGCGCGTCAATTTAGTGGATAGAGAAAATTCAGGGGATTTAGGAATTGAAGGTGAAAGGTCGAAGGAGGCGATACTCTGCAGCGGGGCGTAGGGTCTGCCAGATGATGGCGACAAAACATTATCTCCATCGGGCTGCAAGGTTGCTTGGCGACATCGGTAGCGAGGCTCTATCGCGAAGAGTCGCCCGATGTTTTCCCAGTCAGCAAGATTCAATGTCCCCCCTCTGGGTACCATGGACTGAGCTGAATCTCCTCAACCAATTTTGCGCGAAATCCCCTTCTCTTTACGGGGACCCCGCCGCATTTAGATTAACACCGCGCTTTCCAGTTAAGTCAAACGCGGCTTGCTTATCATAAGCCCTCCGCTTTTGCAAGCTCCCCATACTCACCGGTGTTCCCGTTGGGCGAAGAGTGTCCTAGAATGGCGTGTCTGGATGCACCGCATCCAGAGGACGAAGCGATACCCGAAGCGGTGAGTCCCTGGATCGCTCGATCCGAAAGCGGACTTCGGGTATCAGCGGCCCTTCCCGGTAAGCGGCGTAGGCAGAGTGGAGGAGTTCGAGGATTCCAGGTTGGCACCAGCTTGTAAACCCGCCCAATGCCGTCAAGCGTAAAACGAAGACGAAGGCGGAGGATAACATCTGATGGAGATCGCCAGCAGCGGGAGACCGGAGGTCCGTGGTTCCTAAGCGAGTCTCTGTCTGCCACGTTCCTGGCACCTTTATGGTATTACTCTATAGGGCGTGTAGGAGGAGGGAGGACTGGGGAGTTCAGCGGGAAGCGGGAGAATTAAGGAGATCATCATGTGATGCACAGCAATCTCATCTGGCGTCACGGCGAGAGGAGCGTCACGCTGTCTGGAGCCTAATAATCCTCACCTGGGGCAAGACCATTGTCCCTCGCCTCGTGATTAGACTCAGACAGTTCACGCACCAGCTGACTCCATGGGGGATGAGGGTAGAGGTCGCGTCACGACCCGGCAAGGCCGCGGAGTCCGTTAAGGCGTCCCCAGCGTTTTCCTACTTTTCACGGCACTGCTGGGTCGGCAGTGCACTACTACATAGTCATGTTTACTTATCAGCATTTAATGTTTCTGTTCAATGTGAATACTGCAATCTTAAATTTTTTCCACTGGTTTTAGTAGTCTAGCTAGGGAGATGGACGATAGCAAAAATAAGCACAGCTATTACAATATTATTATGGGAATCTCTATGTAAAGCACTCAGGAGGAATCATTTGTAGCTCTGGAATTGGATTTATGTGGACGATGCCCAGCTCGGCATCTCTCTATTCAAATCCCCTGGTGATGCAGCTGAGATCTTGAGCCACTGCCTGACCACTGTGGTCAAGTGATTAAAAGTTAACAAATTGAAACTGAACCCAGACAAGATAGAAGTGGTGCTGGTTGGGAAAGGTAGAGACCCTGAAGGACATTTTCACCAGGATGCAGCTGATGCTTACTGATGGGGTTCAGAGCATAGGAGTAATACTGGATCCAGCATCACAGCTGGAGAAGCAAGAAAACACTTTCTTCCAACTTTGTCTAGCCCAGGGGTAGGGAACCTGCGGCTCTCCAGATGTTCAGGAACTACAATTCCCATCAGCCTTCTGTATCAGCATGTGCCACTGGCCCATGCTGGTAAGAAGACTGGATGGGAATATGATTCTAATTTATCTGGAAACATGGAGAGCCGCAGGTTCCCTACCCCTGGTCTAGCCTGGAAGATAGCCTCCTCCCTTGACAGAGCCAATCCGACCTCTTAGATCTACTCTATAGTGATACTGAGACTAGACTACTGCAATGCACTCTACATAGTGCCTTAATATGGCTTGCTTTCTTGTGGTTTGCTTTTTAAATGCAGCATCTGGCAGATTTTGTGTAATGATCATTAGTCTCCATAAACAAATACAACTACAAAATGCAAGCAATGTTAATTTCATGCTCTGGAGGAAAACAAATGAGGGATTCTCTCACCACATTAATAATGACTTGCCTGTCTCCTGCGCAATTCTTTTTCAGTGGATTAAAATCTTTGGGTGATTCTGCACAGCACGTTACCAGCAGAGCTCGACTTGTGTCGAGCTCGGGTTGTCCACACAGCCGCAGATCTCGACCCAAGTCCAACTCTCCTTCGACCCGCCTAAGCAGGATCTTCTCGATCCTGGTGGGAAGGAGTCCTTTTTCATGAAGTTGTGTCGAGCTAACGCTTCTGCAGACAGTCTGCTGAGCTCGACTCGACTCGCCCCTCCAGCCAATCGCGTCACTCTTTTCTCTGCCCAATCAGGGCTTAGTTTCCCTTTAACCAATCACGGCGCATTTTCGGCAAGCCAATTATAATCGGCCATGAAGAACAGGCGTACAGCCGGAAAGTTGCCGCGCTGAAAAGCTAAATCTGAAAAGGGACCATTTGCTCATGTCGCGCACAGAGCGTCCGCCCGGCAATCAATTCCACGTCGCCCTGCTGTACCTGCCTATTGTCTGTCAACCAATCACTAACGCTTGCTGCCTAGATCCCTCCCTCCCTACTTGAGGAGGGATGTTTGAAGGGTCGGCAATTAGCCATTTCACTGCTTCGAAATCCCTTGCTGAATTACAATGGATACCTCTCCCACTGCAGTCTTCAACTTTACCCTCAGTTAGGGTCCCATTATTGAAATTTGGGGGTGGGGGCTCAGAGGACTGCAGCAAGACCAGGAAGTAATAAAATCCTGCTCTACAAGGCCCACAGGTGGTTGGATACATCCCATCTTACCTACATTGACTAGAACAGTGGCATTCATTGTTTCCATACCCATAGTGATGGTGAACCTTTTTGAGATCGAGTGCCCAAATTGCAACCCAAAACCCACTTATTTATCGCAAAGTGCCAACACGGCAATTTAACCTGAATACTGAGGTTTCAGTTTAGAAAAAAAGATTGGCTCCAAGGCATGCTTTACTCAGGAGTAAGCTTGGTGGTAGTCGGTGTCTTTGCTTTGAAGCAACCGTGCAACTCTTCCAACGGGTGAATCATGACCCTAGAAGGGTTTACTCAGAAGCAAGCCCCATTGCCAGAAACCAAGCTTACTCCCAGGTTTTTAGTTCTTCACATGAAAATCAGTGGGGTTTAACAGCTTAACAGGGTTACCTACACTGCTTCCCCAAAACTAGGTCTTAGGTTTAATGCTAATTGAGCACAACCTCAGTTAATGCTAATTGAGCACAACACACACACACACATCTAGGCTGGCCTGGGCCACTGGGTTCAATTAGCAGGTTTATGGGGTGGTTTGCCATTGCATTCCCCAGTCATCTACTCTTTACCTCCAGCAAGCTAGGCATTCATTTTACCAACCTTAGAAAAGTGGAACTGGTTACCTGAAATTAACTGCTGTCAGGAACCAACTCACTTGCCATTTTATTTATTATTTCCCCCTCGTCCTTTTTTCATGGCAATTCTCTCTCATGCACTCCCACCCCCAACTCCCTCAAAGATTCTAAGCCACTGCTTGTAAGTTAACCCCGCTCAATATTATGGATCATGGCACCATTGTGGCTGCACAACAGTTGAAAATGTATGCCCTACATCTGGCTTCCTTCTTTTTTTTTTTTTTGGCACTATTCTACATAAACATTTCTCAAATTGAATAGTCTGTAATGGCAGCACATTTGGTTGGGATTAGGTCGACTGAATTTAGTTGTTTCTAAGTAAACATGCATACAATCTATCGTGATGTTGTTTTTCCAGTACCCCTGTGTGAGCACATACCTAAGAAGGAGTGTTTAGACTGCAATCCATGCATTTATTTAAGAGCAAGTTCCATCGAACCCAGTGAGAACACAATCATGATGTACGGGAAACACCTAACGATTGCTGACCATCCAGAATTGAAATTGATTTGTGTGCCAAAATTGGTTTTGCTTTCTTGGCGCTGTCTCTATGCATCCCTTATCGACATACAGGACTTTAAAACTGTACCTTCCAAACGAAAAATAAAGGGGGAAGGGATCACCGGCTTGTATTGATTGACCCCCAGGAAGCAGTGCACCAATACAATACAACAGGGCTGCAAAGCTGGACAGTGTGTAACAGACTTCTCTCTGTGATACACCTCTGAAGATGCCAGCCACAGATGCAAGCGAAACGTTAGGAACAAGATCTATCAGACCACGGCCACACAACCCGGAAAACCCACAACAACCACTACACAGATTTACTTGAGTACAAACCCTAGAGGGGCTTTATTCCAAGGAACCATGAACAGTTGTGCACGCTTAGCCGCCTTCATTACTCGCAGTTCACACCCAAACAAACCCCACTAAGTGTGCATGGCTGGACTGCCTATGGCGCTCCTCTCTGCAATAGACGGGTGGACTTTTCGTCGCCCAGTATCCCGCAAACTTCAGCACACGATCACGACGCAGGAGGCAGTTGCACGCCGGTTGCCGTGGAAACCGGGAAGGGAAGCCCCGGGCAGAGGCGCGATGACATCAACACGCCGCGCCTGATGAAGGGAGGGGGCGGGGCTGAAAGCTGAGGCAGTGAGGGGGCGGAGTCAGCTGGGCCCGGGCCTGGGAGGGCGTTTGCTCCTGGGGAGCCTTCGGCGTCTGCGTTGTCCTTTCGCTGATTCCTCCGCGCTTTCGACTTCGTTTTACCTGGAGTTGCAAGCAGGGACGCGCGTGCGCTGTCCTGCAGGCTCTGCAGGGACCCCAGGTAAGATGGGGGGGGGGGGGGGGGGGGGATTTCCAATGTGGTGATGGGGGGGATTTCCAAATCCTTCGCGGCACTCCCTGTTAGGCTTGGCAGCCCCTAAAAGGCAGACCCTAAAAGGGTCGGGACTGGAAGTCCTGTTTAGAACTCCTCCCTGACTCCCTCTACCTCAATTCAGTGTTTATGGGAGTTTCCTTCGTATCGCTCTTGACATGCTCAAGGGGTCTCTTCCTCCTGTGATTTCAGGATTAAATTGTGTCATAAGAGATTAAAGACACCCGCCGGTCTTCTCCTGATGAGAGGCCTGGCTCCAAATGACATCTGCGTTCCCCCAGGTCATTCTTTGACTCCTTCCTTCTTGCTCTGCTTCTTCCCTCCTGCAAATCGATGGCTAGAGTAGTTGTTTTAAATGTCTTGTCCACGAAGTGTGTCTCATTCCTTCAGAACAAGAAAACCTTCTGTCCTCAGATGTCATGCTTCGTTCCATCAACGAATGCCAGATTCTCCCTCCTGTCACAGCTTTTGCTACCCTCTCTTCTCTTGCTTTGTAGATCATCCCTAATCTGTAAATGTGGAACTGTGGCAGGGAGGATTGCAGTTAATCTGGAATTAAAACAGGAGTCGATTTGTAAAGTGCCCTTTATATTGAGAAGTGCTACAGACAGGCACAGTGGCACCAGTGTGATGGCTAGTATATTGTGCTGTATGCAGTCTGTTTGTCTCTGTAACTTTCCTATCCTGGTTCTACAACCGTATTTTATGTAGTGCAGGGCTAGTGAAAATGGGTGAAGGATCGAGCGTGTTTCTTTTATACCAGTTCTTCTCTGCCCTTCAGTTGCACTTATTTCATAGTGGTCAAGTTGGTTATTGGCTACTGGGAGGCAGCCTTATTGGTTATTGGCTACTGGGAAGAAGTCCAGATTCTCTCTTTTGCTGATGGAGCAACTAAAAGACTGGTATCTGCTCACAACTTTTTCCAGAGAGCTTGCTACAGCTCCCCCCTAGGATCTTGCTTAAGCCAGCAAATTCTACCATTAGTTCTAAAAGTAATTTTGAGTCTCATTCTTTATTTGTTTATATCTGTTTGTGCTATATATTTCTTCATAAGCATACTTGCTTTATTGCAATAAAGGCCCTCTCTTCTTCTCAAGTTAATGTTTAGATTTTTGTTTGTGATTCGTTAGAGATATTGCTATCTTTAACCTGTTGTAGTGCACTGTGCGTTTGCTATTTGAAAGCATTGATTCAACTTTGGTACAATTAATGTGACTTTTGGCAGGTTTGCCTTTCCTGTGGTTTTATGGCTGCGTTGTAGGATAATTAGTTCCTTGGAGAAAAGGTGTGGGAAGAAACGGGATAGAGGGATGATAGCAAAAGCGACCAGCTTTCCTTTGCAGTAAACTGAGGTTGTGCCCCTGCTGCATTGATACTGGTAGTTAGATCCTCCCATGTGAAATAGCATATCGGTCAACAAGTGCTCTCCAGCATTTCTGGTCTTTCAGCCTCTTCCCATGCAATATTCAGTGCCTTCAGGTCTTGCTTGAATGTTCTCTTCCAGGTGTTTTGGGGTGTCCTTGCTGTCATTTGAAGTTCTTTGTGTTGTTTCCATAGCGATTGGGGGGTTTTATGGGGACGGGTTGCTAGCTCAACACTTAATCCTCCTCCTTTTGCATCCGGGCTTGGGATCGGCAATGGTGGAGTTGCTGTACTTGTAATGCCAGCTTTATCATTTGGAATAAATAATCAGGAGTACAATCTGAAGGTACCTTTCGTAAACCCCCTTAGTCCCTGTCCCTCCCAGAAGCGACCCTGTAACTGAAATGAACTTTTATTCTAGTCGATTAGTCGTAGTATCCCTGCCTTTTCACTATCATCCCCTTGTGTCAGATTTTAGATTGTGAACTCCTCTTGCTAGAATTGGTCTTGCACTTAAAGCGTCAGACTCAATAGTGCTGTATAAATAATAGCAGTGATAAAGTAGCAGAAGTCAGGAAGGTGGAGAATACTGTTGTACTTCACTGTGTTTTCATCATTTTGTACAGTTTGTTTGAAAGAGGACTGAAAAGACAATGAGTGTGTGACTGCCAGCCCTTGTGCACAGGGCAGGTTAACCATGTCAAATTCAAAGATTATCAGGGATGTGTAAAAGACAAAAAAGTTTTAAGAGAGAATCTTAAGGAAGCTTGGCATAATTAGCCTGGAGATAAGATACCTGTAGCCATGTTTGTCTGCAGTAGAACAATTAGTACTTTGGAGACCAACAAGATTTTTGGAGAATTAAGTTTTGAGAGTCAGAGTTCCCTTAATCAAATAAAAGTTCGAATGGAGATCTGAGTCTTTGTATCACTGTCAGAAGGTAGGAGGAAATCAGGATGCAAAAGTAATAATGAATATTATAATCAGCTTTATTAGAGCATCAGGGAAATGCTTGGGGGTAGAAAATTAGCATCTGTTGTGAGACAAAGATTCTAGAGTCCCTCCTATTCAGCCCAGTGGGCTCCATTATTCTGAACTTGAAAATGAACTGAAGTTGAGTAATCTTGTGTTATAATCCCCCTTTGAAGTTTTTCTGTTCGAGGACTGCCACTCTTAGGTCAGCATTGGAATGACCCGGAGGATTAAAATGTTCTCTGACCGCTTTTGGGGTCTTATGGTTTTTAATGGGCGCCTTATGCTGGGCGCCTTTTGTATATTGTTCGCTGTTTTAATGGGGTTTAGTTTTTGCATTTATTGGAGCCTGTTTTATTTTATTTTATTTGCTCCTTTATTATAGTTTCTGTGTTTATGGAATAATGTTGTACACCGCCCAGAGCCCTACGGGGGTGGACCAGTTAATAAATCCAAATAATAAATAAATAAAAATAATGTCGGATTTTATGTCCATTTATTATTTTACATAGAGACTGATCTGCTTGTCCAAGGTAGAGAGTGCAAGAGCACTGCTGACATTTGATGGTATATATTGAATTGGAAGATGAACCAGTGAGATCATGTGGCTGCTATTAGATCCCGTGATGGTGTTATCATAGTGGATATGGATGCTCTACTTCATGTCACTGAGAACAAAGCCTTGTCTGAAAACATGCAGTCAGGACAAAACCACGTGAACTGCTCTGGGTGACAAGACAAGATTTAGCTTGGTTTTGTTGTTGTTTCCATTTAAAATATGTGTTATTTTAATTGCTATATGTTTTGAAGTTTAAATTGTGTTTTTATTGTCAATGTTGTTTGTCATCTTTGTGTCCCCTCCTTTAGTCAAAATGCAGATTCTTTTAAGAATTCCTGATTGCTGTTAATGTAAGCACTTGTAAGTTCATGGAAGGAAGATATCTTCTAAAAAGAGACATTTCCCTCTTTTCATACTCATCAGGGAGTGCTTCTGAGGTGGTACCTGCTGAGTGTATCATCTAAAAACAGAGGCTGCTTTTTCTTGAGAATTATAGTTTTTTAAACGTCAAACAGTCCTTTTAAAAAAGAGCTGCCTTCATGTTCAGGGTTCTAAGCACAACTACATAACTAAGCATGAGACAACATGTGCTTCATCTTTTTCATTTTCACTCTGTCTTTCAACCAGAAGCCCCTCTCCCCAGCAACTTTTTGTATAGTCACTCCATTCCTAATAATTGCTCAAACCCTCAGGAATACAGGATTTAAGCAACACACTGGAAGATCCATTGAGGCCTCCCCAGAACCTTTCTTCTTGGCAAAAGGCAGCCTCCAAAGACCTTGATTTGGACCACCACTCATGCAATTTTCCTAATCCTGCATGTCCTGTGGAGCTACTGTTTGCCTCTGGGAGAAGCCTACACAAAAGTAAAGGTAGTCCTTTGTGCAAGTACCAGGTCATTGCTGACCCATGGGGTGAGATCACATCACAACATTTGTTAGACAGACGATGATGGCCTTTTCTGCACAAATCATTTAGAATGTTTCCAGAATGTTTTCTATCCTGCTCCCCCTTTACCACGATGTTTGTCTGCCCTCCCCTCCTCGAAACGTTTCGTTCTTCTTGCCGATCCATTGATTCAATGCCTTGTCAATTTGTTGAACCATTGCTTCTGTGAGTTTATTCATGAGTAAATTTACCCACACGTAAGAGAAACTACAGGAAGAAAATGTGTTCTCATCGCTTTGTGTAATTGTGGGTTTACTCATGAGAAAATTTACCTGCACATAAGAGAAAATGAGAGTGGAAGAGGAGTGAGAATCACAGCCAGAAAATTGTAAAATGCACAAAATGATGAAAACCAAGAGATGAAGGAGACAAGTGTGGGACAAGGGACATGAAAAAATGGCAGGCCAGGCTTCGAGGGGGAAGTTGAGCAAAGGCACAGCGGCTTGAGAAATGGGCTGGCTTTTGGCAGGAAACGTAAACATTTTAAGAATAATACACTGCAAGGGAAGCTGGCTTAGAAATGTTTCAGAAGAATCATTGTAAAAAGGGTTTCAGAAAAACCGTTTCCATACTGAATATGACATGTTCCTGAAAAACAGTGCAGAACTCCATAGAGAAAATGTTTCATTTCTTGCCTGGAAATGTTTTAGAAGGTGTGTGTGGAAAGGGCCTATATTTACAGGGTGGTTTGCCACTGCCTTCCCCAGTTATCTACGCTTAACCCCCAGTGAGCTGGTTATTCATTTTACTGATCTTGGAAGGATGGAAGGACCTGTAACCGACTTCTGACAGAATTGGACTCAGGTCATGAGCAGGACTTTAGTTCTGCAGTTTACCACTACTGGAAGCATACATGCAGCCAGTACGTTTCCTGCGATGGGATGGTTAGCAGCTCAGGGAGGGTTAGCACTCAGAGTGTGGGACAACCGTTCATTTTTGGGGAAAGAGTTAAAATCTTAGGTGATGGAGGAGATTGATGATAAAGTTTATCCCAAAACAGATCCTGTTGGGAAGCTATTCATAGAGCTTCCAGTGTCTTGTCTAGTTATATTCAGCCATCCTTTTGAAATGGTTTATGGTTAAATGTATCACCCCCAACAGCTCAAACGATACTAGAGGCTTTTGGCGCCTTGTTGCCAGGGGAATGAGTTCCTCTACTACTATCATCTCTACTATTGACCCCCCAATATGGCATAGCTATTTTTGTAATCTTTTCAATAATGGGAACTCTGATACTCTTAGGGTTGAGCCCCCTTTGTCTAATGATATTCCTAGGTGGCCTCCTGTAACAGAGGAGGAAATTACAACACTAATTGGTAATCTTAAAACTAATAAAGCTCCGGGTCCAGATGGGGTCCCGGCAGAAATTTACAAATCTTTTCCCGATTGGTGGTCCCCTCTGTTAGCCGCCTTATTCACTACTGTGAATGACTCTGGCTCAGTGCCCATAATGTGGACTAACATCATTCCATCACCCCCAACAGTTATCAACAGAGTGTCCAAGGAGAGTGACAGTGCTCCTTGCTGATTTTTGTTCCGTACTCTCTGACTGTCTTACTGAGAGGATATGCAGTGCCAACTATTGAGAGACATTTTTGGCAAGGGCTGGTATATGACAGAATGGAGTAGTGTGTGTGCATTTCTGTGTACTGAAACAATTACATCTTGCCTTTCTACTTGAGGCAGGACTCTAAATTGGCTGACAACCTGTTTATAAACATGAATTCCTTGTGTTGATGCAAGCAATGGGCCTATGTAGCTCAGTCTTTTTCTCTTTGATTGACAGGGGGGCTCCTCACAGTCTTGGGCTGCGGAAGGTCTTTTCTCATACTTGTTACTGGAGATGCCAGGAATTGAACCTGGGCCCTTATATGCAAATATTTAGTCACAGCTCTTCTTGTTAACACAATTAAAATAATTATGGAAAACAAGCCTGTCATTATATTCATGGAGTTTTAAATAGTTACACTGTACTCAACAGGAAGTATGATCGTTAATTGAAGTCTGAATGTATTCACACAAGTCTGGATAAAGATCAGGCTTTCCTCATGGGACTGTAGTGTTAAATTAGCTTAATAAGAATGGGGTGACTTAGCACCAATTTATTGTGAACGATCGTTGCATTTGAGTGTCACACAGAAATGTCAACAGCTGGTACTACTTCCGTTTGGAAATCCTTTTGACCCCATTTTCACAAATCTTTTTTTCTCTTGACTTGTGCTTGTCTATGTGTGTTTATTAACAGCGAATATGCTTTATACGTCTAGTCCATGGAAGCTTATGCCACAATCAATCCGTTGGCCTCTAAGCTGCCCCTAAATTCCTTTTGATCCCTTTAAATAGAGAACAATCCTTTAAGTGCCCATCTTTCCAGCATAATTCTAGGAAGGTGACTGTATTTAGGTAGCTATTTAAAATTCATGCGCAATTTCAATCTTTTTCTACAGCCATGTTCTTTAGAATTGTAAATCAAATGCACAAGGAATAATTAAACGAGGGTCATGATGATGTCATGGTGAAAGGTTAAGGTCTGGGAAGCCCAGCTGGGAGTCCCTAGTTGGCTGTGGAAGCTTGCTGGGGGACTAATGGTCAGTCAGGCTAATCTATCTCACGGGGCTGTTGTAAGGATGAAAAGGAAGAGGAAAGAATGATCCCTGGTTCATTTTTCCTCATGATCTACATAAGAAGTAAAAAAAGTGGGGTCTGCAGTTGTATGGGTGAATTGGCGCAAATCGCAACCCTTCCTTAAGAACACTTGAGATTTCGGAACATGTGGTTGTGTATTTGTTTAGATACTCAAAATGATGAACTGTTTCACGTAGCCTAGGTAGGAGGAAAAATGCATTTTAAAAGGACATGTCAGTTAATGCCCCTTGACCTCATTTGCGTTTCTTCAATCTGTATGATTGTCAAATATTTTAAGTGTATATACATTGCAACACATGGAGTAGTCATAAGGATTTATAGCTGCTTCCATAGGGGCACTTTTTCACCTTTACTTCCAAACTGGAGCTCCGGGGGGGGGGGGGGCATCGATGTCACCCTCAGATTGCTCCCTTTCCAGGGTTCCCCCATCCTCAGCATGTTTTTTCTCAAAGCTGCTCTACTACAGCCTTTGCGGGACCAGGGTCATCCAAGTCTCCTAGTATGCTGTCTGTGTGGAAATGTGTTGAAGATTCCGTTGATACAGACACTCCTTTCCTTTGGTCAGACCCCCTGTGGCTGCCTTTCTCCCCACCATGCACGACTTTTTGAAGACTTTAAAAATGCAACCTCACTGTTACTCTAGAGCAGGGGTCTGCAACCTGCAGCTCTCCAGATGTTCATGGACTACAATTCCCATCAGCTCTGACAGCATGGCCAATGAACATCTGGAGAGCCACAGGTTGCAGACCCCTGCTCTAGAGCAGTTACTGTTGTTTTTTTTAAAGAAGTCTTTAAGGTAGTGTGGGGTGAAAGTTACAGGGGAAATGGTAGATGACAGAAAACAGCAGACAGGAAGCCCCTGGGTTGGTACCAACACGCATTCTGTTGCTGATATCACATGTTTGTGAATCAGGATCAGGTCCCCAAAGACTCAAGACCCAATAAGAGACTTTAGAAGTGAGAGGTGTGGAAGAATAAAAGGGTTTATTTAGCTGTAGCAAAATAGTAAGTTCACTGACCAAGGCAGTAGTGAAGCATACATCTCAGGCACTTCGTTTAATAGGGCTTCATACATCAATCAGTAGTACAACATCAATACATCACTGGTTACATCACTTCAATATATCCTTCTACGTGTCAAAACAGGTTAAGTCCCTTTCATACTAGTTCATAGGTTGTATGTACTAAAAATGGTGGACTTTTCATGCCAAGGTGTGGAGAGTTGATGTGGTAATGAGTTACCCGGGCAACCTGAGGACCAAGCCATCACTCCAGAGGAATAACAAATGGCTATTGAAGACCCAGCTGACACCATAAAACAATAAACAATTCACACTCTTATACTCTTATCATAGGAAGACAGGAGTAGGTGTTATCTGTGGCAGGGGCTGGAGACCCAGAGTCTGGCATGTATTCTTGAAGACTGGAACATTGTGACATACTACAAAATCTGCCTGCAATCCAGCATTTGCAGGATATAACCCAGTCACTAGGCCTCCTCTATTGTCAGGCAATGAAGGCTTTTTTTCTTAATGGCCAGGTATTTGGAGTATGGGGATAGGTATCCTTGGGTATCCTTGAGAAAGTATGGGTATCCTTGAGAAAGAATAACGCTGCTCAAGCCAAACTAAGACAACTGCTTTCTACATTTTAAAGCTTACAATTCTAATTTCACTTGCAAGCTGCTGTGTTGAAAAGTCTATTCTCCGTTGTTAAGTTGGGCTACTCCTAATGAGGAGGTAGCTTAATAAATTAATCTATATTATTCTACTAAAATCATTACTCAAAAAAAGGTAAAAATCATTTTGCAAAATGCTTTCCTGTTGCCAACGTGGATATGCTTGCAGTAAATGTGAAATGGAGAATCCTTACCAAGTGGGTGTGGCAGTCCATGTTCTGTAGCCTGCTGTACCTCTTTTCCACCGAAAGATCTAAATGCAGTCTGTAGTGGTGTGCGGAAAGAGAGAGTATACCATGCATCTGCAGTAGAAAATACTCCAAACTACTGTGAGCATTATAACTTGTTTTTAAGCACAGCATTTGTCAAAACTATTATTCTGTGCAGTATTACACATGGTACTTAGATAAAAGAGCAAAAATGAGCCAGCAGCTAGGTTCTTCCTCCAGGGGCACCATTTCTGGGAATACAATGCGGTGACGGCGGTAGCGAGTCCCATCTTCCAAGTCCCTCACTTGGCCTCTATTTCCTAACCATCAACTAGCTGCTTATGCCACCAGCTTTTACAGAATGATTCAAAGAAGCCACCTCAACTGTTGTAGGGCATTTTTATAAACTCGAGTAGAGCACAGGGTGAGCGGCCCTTGAACCCTCCCGGAATGTCGCCCCTGACTCTTTGCTATTAATGTCCTGCAAAAAAGCAGCATCCTGTGCTTTGCCTGGCCCTTCTGTGACCCCTTCCCTCAGGAGGCTACGGCCGGCCAGCCCGACTGTAATTTCTACCTGCTGCTGCCGTTGTCCCAGCCTCTCCATCCCTGCCCCTCCTTGCAAGTGAACTGGGCTTCAGTGGTTGGTTGCCTTGATGTGTTCTGCATTGACTCACTTGTAAAGGCTGAGGATGTCTGAATACTGAAGGAAGACTTGTCTTATTCTGTTGAATAAAGGTGCCTGACACAGTGACAGGATGTCAGAACAACTTGAGACTGAGAAGGGAACATTTGAAATGGCAGTGGCCAGCTTGTGAGACTGGGAATTGGAGGGCAGGGTTTTCCCCGACTGCTAAGACACTTGGGGCCAGATCTCACCCCAGTGTTCTGCCTGAGCAGCATGGGTGGAGTGTGACAAGCCCCCATCTCTCAAGAGAACTTTTTTTCTATTGGACATAGAGCTGACTCTCTCCAGTGGAAAAAAATGTGGTAATACCTGTGGTGATTCTCATTTCCTAAGAGAAGTGAAGCTGCAGGAAGAAGGATGTTGCCTCATGTTCCACCTGCCATGACACAGTACTTTGGGGGCAGTGCAATACAAAAGTCAACCAAAAGCATCTCGCTACAAATGGCTCCAGCCTACAGCTGAAGTCACAGAAACTTGTAAGACAAAAGTCCAAACAAAGCAAAGCAGGCGTCACTATCAGATAACCTCTCTGGTGTTATATTAAATACGTTGTCATACAGCAAATCAAAACTGTTCAAGAATCATTCAGTTGTTGACATCAACCATCGTATCAGGTATAAATAAGAACATTTTCTATCAAGACCATCGAGCTAGCTCAGGGGTAGGGAACCTGCGGCTCTCCAGATGTTCAGGAACTACAATTCCCATCAGCCCCTACCAGCATGGCCAATTGGCCATGCTGGTAGGGGCTGATGGGAATTGTAGTTCCTGAACATCTGGAGAGCCGCAGGTTCCCTACCCCTGAGCTAGCTGGTCATCCAGACTTTTGTCCTGCAAGGGTTTCACTGTAGGCTGGAGCCATTTGTAGTGGGCAGAATGAGCCAACAAAATGGTGACAGGATTGGATGCTCTTGCAGACCTGCTGGGCTCCCAGTGTCCCAGCTGCCCCACTCTGCTCAGCCCTGTGATCTCAGTTGGCAGAGGAGCAGGGGGTCTGGTGTTCAATTCATCAGAGAACAAGGAACTCCCTTCTTGTCTGGGGCTTTTCCAAAGTATCAGTAAGATGCTGTATTTCTTTATCTGTGATTCTGGCTCCCTTGCTAGACAGAAATCTCTGGCCCCTTCTGCACGCGCAAAATAATGATTTTTCACACCTTTTTCACCACTGTTTGCAAGTGGATTTTGCCATTCCGCACAGCTTCAAAGAGCATTGAAAGACGTTTGAAAGTGCATTATTCTGCATGTGCGGAATGAGCCTCTGTGCGTTTTGGGAGAGAGGAGCTTTTGGGCCCTTCCTCTTCCCCCCATGTTTCTATTTACCGGCATTTCTCTGTCAGTACTGGCTCTCTCCAGTTAGCATAAAAGACTAGCATTTGGTGAGATGTGAGATTCTTCCAAGCAGTCTTCATTAATCGACACAAAGATTGTGGGTATCAAAACCTAACGTACCTTCACATAAACCTGTAAAAGCAGCAATATTTGAGAAGAATCTATAAGGACGTAGGTTTTAGGCAAAATACCACAAAGAAACTGTTTTTTCCCTAGCTAACCTTTCCTTATCTCTACATTACCTTTCCTGGGAATGAACTGGGTCCGAGATGGAGTCACAGACTCTGAGATCTTGTCCCCCCCACCCAGTTCCAAAGATTTTACATGGAATGACTGACTGTATCCTATTCCCCAAGTCTTGACATGGAACTGCAACCCCAGGCCAGTAGACTTACAGACTTTTCATTCCCAGAGCCAACAGAATTTAAGGTGCAAGTTCAAAGGTTTCCTTCAAGCTGACTCTTGAAAAACATGAATGAAATGGAGCTCAGCTTGCAAAAAACAAACAAACAAAAAGACAGCCATAATCCATTAAAGGGACTTGACAGTTTAGCCAGATGGTGACATCGATCTAACTCAGTTGATCAGCTTATGCCTGTCTCTCCTTTCCTGGCATGTAATTTGTGGTTTAACTACTCCATTGCAGCAGAGACGCTTGTGTTATTCTAAAAGCACATTTATGCTAACACCCAACTTCCAATATATCACCCCAAATTAAGAACATAAGAACAAGCCAGCTGGATCAGACCAGAGTCCATCTAGTCCAGCTCTCTGCTACTCGCAGTGGCCCACCAGGTGCCTTTGGGAGCTCACATGCAGGATGTGAAAGCAATGGCCTTCTGCGGCTGTTGCTCCCGAGCACAAATTGAAATAGTATCTGCAGAAATTAGCTTGAGGTACTTGTGAACCCCCCCCCCTCCCATTTCTAAGTCCTGTGCCTGCCATCCATTTGACTCTTGAAGATTTAAGTGTTAAGATTTCAGACTCTGTTAGGTGCAAATATGGTCAACCACATAGATTCAGGGTAGCAATGTAGATCTATGACCCTTTTCACTAAAGTGAAATGTTCCCATAGAGTTGCCATTTATGGAAACTCCCCTACCTCATATGGGAGGAGATGGAAGATTCTTGAGGGGGCACAGGAGGAATTAGTTTGTAGGGGTGAGGATGCTACAAGGTGGATTGTTGAACTGGCTAAACTTTCTTTGGACATTTTACAGCCTGTGCTTTGAGTCTTCCAGTCACTATATTAGGAAACGGTGCATTTCTGATGCAGGAGTAAGTAATGCCTCTCTGATGCAGTGAAGTAAATCACAGCAGGAAACTAGCATCACAGGAGGTGGCTGGGTTGGAACTGGTAGAGAGTTCCATGGCGGGGCTTTCAAAAATGGTTGCCCGATCAGATGTCTGAATCAGCAGTCACCTTGTTCTCCTGCATGGGTAGACGAGGCTTACTTCACAGAAAGGCCTCCTTCAGTAGGTTTGATACTGTCAGTTCTTTTAACTCCCCGATAAAATCAGCACGGCATGAAACTTTCTCCCTTCTATTTAAGTGTGGATCCTAACTGTGTTTTCTGCTGGCAGAAGATATTTCCACCAGTGGGAAAACAGTGTCTGTGAGTTTTTATCTCTCTCCCATGGTACATCTCCACTATTGTTCCTAAGCGTCATTGGATGTGTAGAGGCGTAGTCTTCATTTACTTCCAGTGGGTAGCATCCAAGCATTAACCTCTGTTTTCAAGCTTCAAAGCATTTCCTTCCAAAGACTTGAGCACACAGTGCCTGCCGCCCACAGCAACATTTCAGACTTTAGATATGAATTGGAAGCGGTAGGCTAGGTTTTTTGGTAGCCTAAGAATTAAATAAAGTGTTTCTATAAGAAGCAATTCAGAGAAGACACTTAGCAGCCCAGTACATGTTTATAAGGAAGCCATCTGAAGCCATTACACTGGTGTGAAGTATTTTATGTAAGTTTTAGCTCCTAATTAAGCTTTATACCACACTATAAAGGTTGGAATCAATGGAGATGGTCTCTTGGTGTGTGGTTAGGTCTGTAAAGCAAATCTCACTTCCTCAAATGGGAAAATAATTTTGGAAATAAGTGGATTTATTCACCTGTTTGGCATCTGTTATTTACCAGACTTAGTCAGAAAATGTAATATAGACTCTTGTACATTACCCTTCACCCCTGATCTGCAGTTCAGTTTTACACGGTATGGTTTGCTTTTGTGAAGAAAAAAAAAAAGAACCTGGCTGATTTCTGGGTGTTAGGAGATTGGAGTGTATGCAACAAACCACTTATTTCTAAAAATATAAACGTTAAAAATATTAAATTTGATTCACTTGTTAAATGAGGAAGAAAACGGCATGCCAAGGTTTCTCTAGATATGTTTTATAGTCTGGTCTGATTGTTGCAAAGCTTTGCCGTTTTGTACTCATACTAATTGTCCTAGTGCCAAATGGCTCAATTTAATACTAAATTAGTTCCTTAAATGCTGGAGTAGAATTTGCAGAGTGATTCTCCAGTAAATAATTATAACAAATCAATCTCCTTAAATGCGGAAAGCTAGTGGCATGAAATACATCTGTCTATTCATTCAGTACTCCTGCGGAGGCTGAAAGATCAGAAGGATTAATGCAAAATAAATCCTGCCTTGTGACTGACACTGGACAGTACAAGAAACAGTGGCTTATGGCTGTAATACCAGTTTTAGCTTTGATAAGACTTTTGTGTGCTTTAAAGAGAAATGCAGCCAACTGAGATAGCCAATTTCTGCATAAAGACCTATAGTAAAATGGCAGCTTGTTCCAAATATAGTGCAGAGGAGGTGAATAGAGTGTTAAAGATGTGAAGACTTAGTCAAGCATCTTGTGGTGTAATCCACTGGCTATTTACTTGCAAGCGTGTTGTACAGGGCTTATTCCTGGTAAATATGTATAAGATTGCAGCCTTATCGCAATTGACCCTCCAAGGGGATGTACAGAAATGTGACCCCAGTTGCTTTTTAAACATGAATGAAATTTATTTAAGACAACCACAGCAGGCTGAATTTGTAAAACTGTATTCAATTACATCTGTATTCAGAATGTGCATTTAAGTCATAGAATCATAGAGTTGGAAGAGACCACAACGGCCATCAAGGCCAATCCCCTGCCATGCAGAAATACACAATCAAAGCACCCTTGACAGATGTCCATGCAGCCTCTGTTTAAAATCTCCAAAGAAGGCAACTCCACCACAGTATTCCACTGTTGAACAGTCCTTACCATCAGGAAGTTCTTCCTAATGTTTAGGTGGAATCTCTTTTCCTACGCTTTTGCCACTGCAAGGGAGTTTTGCAAGTGGGTAGATAGTCTTTGATTCAGAAGGAATTGTTAAAGTCAGCAGCAATAGATCCGGCTTGAAGGACAACAGAGAATTATTTTAGCAGTACAAACCTCTGCAGTGATTCATAAGATGGATTGGTGGCTTACGGGCTACAAGTTATGGTCTACAGCTCTTAAATTTTGAGTCTCAAATGCATGATACTCATGACATGTGTTGGGTCATCATAGGTACGTGAATAGACTCACAGGCAGATATACATCAGTAGACTTGCCTTAAACAGCACCTGTGTGCTTGCCACTGCAACGGAGTTTTGCAGGTGAGGAAACAGTTTCAGAGGGTGGCATCATTGTATGCTACTCATTTATCTGCTAAAATTAATTAAATTGCAAATTCTAACTAAGATCAATGCAGTATCATTCTAGAACTCTGTTTATTGTACATGATATTTAGCTCTAGCTCAGACAAGCTATTTTGCCGAGCAGCTGTTCTGTGTGTGGCTGTAGTTCAGTGGTCATCCCCTGGATCAGTCATACCTTGAGCCTGCAAAAGGATACTTTCTAAAGCAATTGAAACCATATTAATATCTAGTGGGTAATATCTAGTGGGTTTAGGGTACTTAAGGGGAGGGGTTATAACTTGTTGACATGAGGGTTGACCATGCAGTGGGCCAAAATTGAATTTCGTCAATTGACCAAAATACCAGTCTGGTATAGATTGAAATGGAACCTCATGCTGCTAGCAACTTATGTAGAAATGATCATTTTGGGAAGAGACATTTTTAATTTGCTCTCTGCTAATATACAGAGGCTAGCTTACTATAGGCTTCCAGCTGAACAAAGGTTTCTGACCAAGTGTATCTATTTGACATTCAGTCTGCCAGGTTAGGAGGATACAGTTGGTCATATAATTAATGAATTCCTTGATATTTGGTGGAGCCAGGAACACCAGGTAGTCGTCTGATTTGCATACGAGGATTCTTCTGTTAGAGGTGTCCCAGGAGAGTCTGCTATAAGATTTTGAGGAACAGGGAGAAAGGACTGTCTTTTTTTGGCACACAGGTGTCAAACTCGCGGCCCTCCAGATGTTCATGAACTACAATTCCCAGCAGCCCTTGCCAGTATAGCCAATGCTCATGTTGGGAGGGACTGATGGGAATTGTAGTTCATGAACATCTGGAGGGCCATGAGTTTGACACCCCTGGTCTAGCAGAAGAGCAGATGGCATCATTAGATGATCTGGAGAACCAGGACAGAAAAAGTGAGAAAGCAAACTGGTAACTACATGACCACTTCATCTCTTCCTTAATTAAAATCCTAAAAGAGATATTTTGTTCCCAGGGAAAGAAGATGGCATTTATCACTTTTTAAACTTTACCCCTTGCTCAGCTAAACAATTTTTCTCACTGTAAACATCAACTTCCTTTTCTGCAATCAATGGCTTTAATTACCAGTAAAATTTAATGTGAGCCCAGTGGCTCTTTAAAGACCAACGTAATCTATTCCAGCATAAGTCTTTGTGAGTCAGACTTTGCTCCATCAGATACATGGGGTGTACATCTTTTGCAGTAGCAATCAATAGTTTCTAGTTGTGTTAGCCAAAGAAATTCTGCTGGAGTGTTTTCATTCTTTAATGATCTCGGGCATTTCCGTCACCACCAATGCCAGTTTATCCTGAACAAAGAAAGCCTTGGATATCTACCCTGCTGTATCCAACTCTAATCTAGGTTCCATTTTCTCTTTGTACTTTGGGAAGCATGGGTCAAGCTTTTGTGGGGCAGAATGGCCACAATAAGAAAAAAAGTGACGTCACTGGTAATTGTTCCAGAAGCATAGCTGTGTTGGTCTGTTGCAGGATATGTATGTGAAGTATACATACATGCCCTGGTATGCAGTTTGCTTAGCCACATGTAACAGTCGGTATTGGCCCCAGACCAGGTAGCTGACCAAGAGCATTTGCTCACATCCCTTACGGATCCTCTTTGGTCTCTCCATTATGCCTTCCTGCCATCCCCTTCACCGTGCCATCCAGTGCCACTTGCTCAGACCTGTTAGTGGTTCGTCAGTCTTCCCTGTGCTCTCTGTCTGGAGCTTCCCATCCTGAATCATAGAGTTGGAAGAGACCACAAAGACCATCAAGTCCAACCCCCTGCCATGCAGGAATATACAATCAAAGCACCCTGAACAGATGGCTATCCATTTGTTTAAAAAAACCCCAAAGATGGAGACTCCACCACTCTCTGGGGCAGCACATTCCACTGTCGAACAGCCCCTACTGTCAGGAAGTTCTTCCTAATGTTTAGGTGGAATATCTTTTCCCGCACCTTGAATCCTGGTTCTCCAAAGGGCTGCTGCTTCCCAGCCCTAGCTGTCCCAACCTCCTCTGGATCTGACGCTGCCTGCAAGCAAGTTCAAGCCATTTTGTGCTCACTGATCAACAGTTTGCATGTTAACAGTGAATGCATGTACATCCTGCCTTTATGTGCATACATTTGTTTGTGTTTTTCTGCAATAGACTAATATGGCTACCCCACTGGAATTTCCAAGGTCACCTAGCAAGCTCCTATGGCAGAGTCAGGATTTGAACTTGAGTCTCCCGGTTCCTGCTCTGATGTCTAGTTGCTATACCATGGAAGCAAAATGCCAAATTCAAATATGCGAACTTCATTACAAAATTCCTGACAGCTTTTGCCTGGGGAGACTTTGCCATATAGACTGAGTTTTCCTACCTGTGTAGCTCTATCCCTTAGCTGTCAAACAAACTTTCAAGCAGGTACTGTTTTCTGAACTGATGGATACCTTTATGATAGTAGAACGATTCCCATTTGTTAGTGGCCTTGGATGTTCTTTTAACAAGAAAGGTGAGGTACAAAAAAGGTACAACTGATCAATCACTACCAGCCTCCTTCCATCAGGTCCTGGAGGGAAGACATATTGGGTCAGGCTGAAGACTTGCAGGGAGGTTAGAGCTCTTCTGTCTCTTTTCTTATTTTGAAAGACAGAAAAGCCCTGTGCAAAAGCTCCTCTCTCCTTCTCCCCTTTCCTTTATTATCAGAAGCTGTTTTTCCTGGCAGTGGTGCAGACCAGTGTTGTGAGACCCACTGCTGGAGATGGCCTTGCTGTTGTTATTTCCCCTCATGATTTTCTCCTCCTTGGGGGAAAGCCACCTACGCTGCTTTGATCTGCATCCGTGTAATGTGCTCCTGATTCTAATCTCCGAGGCAGACCAAATGAGGAAGCTGCAGTGCAGAGGCACGAGTCATATTGCTGAGCAAGAACCGAACAGCTGCTCGATGGGCGGGGAGGAATTCCCCTTGCTTGCTTTCCCTCCTGAGGTGCTGGTGTTTGTTTCCTGAACCCTGGCAAGGTAACGGCTCTGATTCAGCATCTCTGGAGGCTTCCCGGTTCAGAAACACTGGGCTCTCTGTTCGATCGCCTTCTAATTTGCTGCGCTCTTTTCTTTGCTGCCTTCCTCCGTAGCTTGAGCTGAGCTGGGCTGTTTCTCCACAACTGGTTGTGAATCAGTGGGGCCTGGAGCTATATCGGGCTTGCTGCTTGGAATTTCTGCCTTCTTGCTGTAGAGCCGTGGTTCCCGTTTGGTTTCATATTTGGTAACGAGAATTTTATCTATGCATATGCAAGGATGTCCCGCTGCTGCGCTGAACAAAAATGTGACCTGAATCAAATTTGGTTTATGAAACTTAACTAATTCCGTTTGTGCTGAGCTTGCACAACTTCGCAGGTTGTAGGCATTTGGTTTTTCTTTTGCAAATAAACGGAAATTCTTCCTTGGGCCACTACAGGTTCAGTAGTGCTGACTGCTTATCTGCCATAGTCCCGTTTAAGGGTTCAGGCTTGGATGCCAAAGCAGGTAAGACACCAGGCCTAGACCGGATCTGGCCATGAAGGTCACCAGCTCTGGGGAAGAACAGCTTGGGGGCAAAACAGCACCATTGCAGTTAATCCCAAGAATCAATCATCAAATTACCCCCCCCCCCCCGGGGAAGCCATAGTTCCCAGAAGAACTGTGTCAGAGACCAGTAACCAAGTTTTGGTAGCCAGAAATGCTGGAAGATTCTGAGCACATCTGAATGCTCAGCTCCAAGCACAAGTGAAGGCCCTGTATGAAGATTTTTGTTGTTCTGGAAAGCCAGAGCCTGCCTGCGTTATGGAGCTTGTTCTCCTAGAAAGAAGGACTGTCTGGGTCTAATCTTTGCTAGAGCAAGTCTTTGAGCTGTCCAAGCATACAGAACTAGGATCTAACCCTGCTGGTTTGTTTCACAGGCTGCTTATTCCAGCTGCCTGGACCTTGGTGTCCATTCCACTGCTCTGTACACCAACCCCATATCCTTGGCGATCACTTACAGTGAAGTGGCTTTTGCAAAGGAAGACGTTAGTGATGGTTGAGCCAATTGGGTACATGGTACAGGACTGCCCACTGTGTCCCTCTGTCCCTCTTCCACAGGAGATCACCCCAGAGAGTCTGATACGCTGCGGTTTCCGCGGGACCTTTTGAGTGTGGGCTCATGGTCCCCACCGCAGCTTCCGCCCCCTTGTTCAAATGAATGCTGCAGCCACGCAGCCTCTACGCAGGACTCCCCACGATCCGCACTGGGGCTGTCCTGTTTGGCTGCTGCGCTGCTCTGGAGCGGGATTTTTTTTCAATGTTCTAAAGGACTAATCCACGTCTCCACGCTTTGCCAAGGAATCCACCATTTTGTGCACCATTTTGAGCACTCAAACCCACTATTTGAGCACTCAAAACAACATGGAGATGTGGATTTTTAGCATTAAAAATAAAGAAAAGAAAACCCAGGCTGCGCACACATCCCGCCGTTGCCTAATTGGATGGATGGCTCTATGTCATCAGCAATGGCGGGGAACTTAAACCTGGAGTCACCCCCCGGGCTTCCCCACTCCCCCGCGCGCCCCTGCACCCGGCGCGGGGTTTTCAGAAAGGGGCTGGACCATCCAGCAGGAGAAAAGATGCGCACTGAGGAGGAAGGAGAGCAGCAGAATCAGGGTCGCTGCGTTATCACCGCTGAGGAAGTGGGGAATGCAGCAGGCCCCTGGATTATTTGATGAGAGTAGCGCACAACAAAAGGTGAGTGGGGAAATGGCCCCTGTCTACTTGTGGTGAGCCATTAAATTGCTACTGAAGTGAACTGCAGTTAGATTACAGGTGCTGCATCTTATCTGGTGGCTTGAAACCACAGCTGGTTTCTGATCCAAGTTTAACTATAAACCTGGTTTGGTTTAATGATGACTCAACCTAGCAAGGATATGTGGTAAACAAGTTAAAACAGTGTTGCCACAGAACCCTTTGTGACTAATGCAAGCAGTATTAACAATATATTCTTCTTCTGTGTAACCTTCTCGTGTACATGTGTACACCTACAGACACTATCTAAATATGTCAGTTAAGAAGCGCGTATGGGAACCTTTTGTTGAAGTGGATGGCAGTTATTTTTTAAAAAAGCTTCTGTTGATGTAGATTGCCAGTGTTGACTTAAAAGGCAATATGGGCTTTGGTGTTATTGGAAGTTTGAAGCAGAAGTGCAGCGCTGCCTGCCAAGAAACTGTGCTAAAGAGGCCAAGAGTGCATAATGTATTGTCAGGCCTATGATGAACACTGAGCAAATTGGATAGAAAACTACTGAAAAATGCTGCGTGTGGATAAATTCCTATGCGTAGAACTGCTTTTAAAAATAGCATGTTACTGACTAAGCTCACTTGGCCCACTGCCCCCCACATATATAATTTCTGCCCCCCCCCCTGCAAAAAAAGTGTGGTATCTCTTTCAAACATCTTACTTTTCCTCAAGAGTAATAAAAAAAATTGTTGTTGGTGGGCTTCATTAAACCAAGGAGCATGCTCCTCAAGACTACTACTTCCTACCCTTCCAAGTGTAGCAGGAGAAGGGTGGGATTTGGGGGGACAGGCTGAGGGAGACTCATGATGCACAAGCAGAAGGCCCAGGTTTCCAGATGTTGGCATGGAAAAGAACTTGAACGTTGTTGAACAGCCCAGCTACTGACTTTTCACTTCTTATTTCCTTATGCTCCATCTCTGCCAACATTCTGTCCTCCAGAATTTCTTCCATTAGTTGGATGTCACAAGGATATTCATACAACTCACAAGTTCACCTTTTCGGAGGCCTCTTCATGTTGAAAACCAGTTACATGCCTCTGTTTTTACTTGTCACAAATCACAGTGATTACTCTTGCTTTAACAGCTGCCCTTGACTTTCCTTTTTGGTGTGTGGCTTGAAAACAGATGTTGGAATCTGGGCTAGAAGTTGGTTGCTAATTAAGAAGGAATGAGAGGGAGGGGGTGGGCCGTCTCTTAACCTTGCCCTAAGCAGAATTACACCCTTCCAAGTCCCTAGAAGACAGTGGGGTTAGAAAGGTATAACTCTGCTTACGACTGCACTGTGGGAGCCTTGTAATATCTACGCCAGGCATACGGTATGGCTGCAACTGGATGTTAGAATGATGGCAAAGTGCGTGCGAAGCTTCATTCCGAAAAAGCCAATACAATTCCTTAGCACACTTCCATCCGAAGAATTTCTGTAAGCCGTGCTGGCAGTCAGTGTAGACTTTGAAGTTACAAAGGCAAACACTGGTGGTGGTTTGTCATAATGGAAACACTGCATCTCACTGTAAATACACTTTCATATAATGCTGTCATTATTTCAAACGTTTCCATTTCTGTAATTCCACAGGTGCCTCAGAAACAGATTGCTGTTTGCACTTGAATACTTAAAAGCTTGCAGGGAAAAGCCTTTAATAACATGGGGATCAGTAGCCCACTTTTCACTTTCTTCTGTATACAGTCATTACGCTGGCAGGTGAAACACTGCTGGTTACAAATGGTGAACTTTGAGGTGCAGAACATTTTATGGACAGATAAATCTTCATACACGGGATTAGTAAACTTATTAGATTTAAATCTGCAGAGAGATCTTCTGAAGTCAAGTGGTGCTGGAATAACTGTTCTCAATTTACATTATTTGTTTCTGTAACTTTTCCATTTGTGAGCTGGTTTATTCATATTTTACATAAATGAATGAGTGATTGTTTTGAGGGAAGGCAAAACCCACAAAAGGGAGCTGCCACAGATGCTGAAGCTCTTGTGCGATCCTTGTTGGACTGTCAGAACGTAGCCATCAGGAGTCTGCACTAATTTAGCAGTTGCACGTTGACTTATCTCATTGTCTTGAGAGAGGCGGTTTCAATTACTCTTTGCTATGTGTGTGACATCACCGTTTTGACAGTGTTGACCTCATTAAATGTTTGTTGTGTGATGTCAGTGTTGGGTTTGGGCCAAGAGTTCTGGTTTCATAGAGTACTTGCTTAAATGTAGCAAGAGGCTTCACATAGGCTGGATCAATTGGGCTTGGAATCAAGAGCTTCCTGGTTTTCTTGAAAGTGGATCCCTTGAGGCTGTGAAGTAGAGGATTGGTTCTTCCAAGATCTACCATGCCCTCTCTCTCCTGGCTATAAATTCTTTCAGATCCAGCTCGGTCTTTGTATGACATTTTACTTTTCTTGTGTGGCTCCATAGCCTTGTACTAGTCAGCTTGCCTGCCTTTTTCCTTTCCAGTCTGCCAGTATCCATTCTATAATGTGCATTTGAACACACTCACCTGAATCCTCAGTCCAGTTCTCACCTCTCAGATAAACTCCATGTCGCAGCCTGCAGCTGACCATGCGCTTGACTTCCAGCAGCCTGGTGTTAAAGTCACGTACATGTTTTCTGCTTGCTAATATTGGTCTAGAAGGGTCACAAGTAGATAATCTTTGCCTACCAGTATTCAGCTGCTACTTTAAAAGGCGGTGTGACATTGCTGTTCTTGGTCTGTGTGAAAGTTCCTGACTTGAGGACTGTAATGAGAATGTCAACTCTTTCTGTGATGCCTTTATTACTGTACTCTTTGTTTTCCTTCCCAGGATGTTGCGCTTTCGTCTTCTCCCTGCTGTGACGAGTTTAACTACCATATCTAGACGATACTATGGGACAGTACATTCTACCCGCGGCCGCCGCAGGCTAATGATGATAGCCTTTGTAGGAACCACTGCAGTGGCATCAAGCACTGGACTTCTATTAAAGAGGTAGGTTCTCTGAGCTGCTATCCATCTTTCTTTGGCTTTTAAAGACAGCGTCAGTCTATTGCTTGAATCAAACTATATCACTAGGGCAGTGATGGTGAACCTTTTTGAGACCGAGTGCCCAAATGGCGCAGGAGGTTAAGAGCTCGTGTATCTAATCTGGAGGAACCGGTTTTGATTCCCAGCTCTGCCGCCTGAGCTGTGGAGGCTTATCTGGGGAATTCAGATTAGCCTGTACACTCCCATGCACACCAGCTGGGTGACCTTGGGCTAGTCACAGCTTCTGGGAGCTCTCTCAGCCCCACCTACCTCACAGGGTGTTTGTTGTGAGGGGGGAAGGGCAAGGAGATTGTAAGCCCCTTTGAGTCTCCTGCAGGAGAGAAAGGGGGGATATAAATCCAAACTCCTCCTCCTCCTCCTCCTCCTCCTCCTCCTCCTCTTCTTCTTCTTCATTTATCACAAAGTGCCAACACGGCAATTTAATCTGAATATTGAGGTTTTAGTCATGCGTGTACCCACTGCGCTGCTCCAGTGCCTCCACCCCACCCCACCCCTCTTCCTCTGCCCCACCCGCTCAAGCAGGGGCCAGCCTGCTGTAGCCTCCAGCAAGTCCCACACACACTGCTCTGCGCCTCTCTAGCATCTCCGCCTCCTCTGCCCCCTCGGGCATCAGCCACCCGGAGCACAGGCACCAGGCCTGCCAGCCGAGTCCTTCCTGCTCGCCGCAGGGCGTTGTGCCCAGCGGCCCAGGCTACCTAGATGTGTGTGTGTGTGTGGGGGGTGATTTTCCGCCCCCCCCCCCCTGATCAACTCTGTGCGCATGTGCCCACAGAGAGGGCTGTGAGTGCCACCTCTGGCACTCGTGCCATAGGTTCACCATCACTGCACTAGGGAAACAGATTTGAGTGTGAATTTCATTTCCTCATTACATGATGTGGTTGTGGATCTTGTTCTGCTGGAATTAGGAACCATTTCAGTAACTATCTTGGCTTGTCTCCAGTGTGGTGTAGGGGTTAAGAGCAGGTGGATTCTAATCTGGAGAACCAGGTTTGGTTCCCCACTCCTCCCTATGCATGGAGGACTCTTCTCGGGTGAACTAGATTTGTTTCCCCACTCCTACATTCCTGGTGGGTGACCTTGGGCTAGTCACAGTTTGTTTAGAACTCTTTCAGCTCTACCTACCTCGCAAGGTGACTGTTGTGAGGAAGGAAAGAAAGAAAATGAGTTTGTAAGCCTCTTTCCTTTCAGGAGAGAAAAGGTGGGATATAAATTCAAATTCCTCCTCTTTTTCCCCTTCTTCTTCCCCATCAGTTCTCCCCTTCACTCTTGTTGTACAGTTGCTCTCTTAAATTGGGTATTTTTGTTGCAAAAGCTAAGAACATCCTATAGAGCGCCAACATTTAGAAGCCAAACTAAATAGTAGTAGGGCCATAATTTTTCTCTGAATAGTATGAGTATTCTCTGAATAGTATGGTCATAGTTTTTCTCTGAATGACTGTCACCTTTCCGGCTAGCTACGCTGCATGCATGACAGGTGAGATGTGTATGGGTTGTTAAGCTTCCTGCATTGCGACACCCTTTTGCCAGGAAGATCACTCTTGCTCAACTTTCCCCTTCTCTGAACCAAGTGAAGACTACTTGGGAAGCCCACACCAAGTAAAGTCTAGCGGTGATAGGGGTATAGGTAACCAATAGCAGTATAGCTCTGATGTGTCATTTCCTGCTGTCCATTGTTGAATGTGTTCTTGAAAATGGCTTGAGCACCTCTTAAGGACAATTCAGTCAAATACACAATGGTTTTCATAGTGTTTTGGGGGAACCCCCCCTCCCCCCCATAATAGGGTTTTGTATCTCAATGTCAGCAAAATGCTTTTGAGTTTGTAGTATGATTTTAAATGAAAGCAGGTCCTTTTGGAATCTGGGTGGGCGGAAACGTGCATGTCGGAGGGCTGAGCAACTAGATGCTTCAGGCCACGCTTGCTTCCTTGGAGCTTGCTTCTTTCCCCTCCATTTTTCAAGGCAGAAATGAAAGAGCGTTTGAAATAACACAGTCCATAGCAACAGAGCTTCCTGCAGGGCGCCTCTGCACAGGATGGAGGTTAATTATCCTTTGTTCGCTTCTTCTCACGCAAAAGATTGAAAACATGCATCTTCCCTGTTTTCTAGAAGATTCGCTGACTTGGATTTTGGTGAGTTTCCACAGGCAGGGAATTCCATAGCGGAGCAAAAATATCTCTCTAGGGCTGGTGGTTCTTTTTTGGTGCATAAATTGTAAAACTGAGAGGCCAGGCCTGGTTGATCGATCATGGGGTCGGATGCATGTGTTCTGAATGAAAGATCCAGAATTAAAAAATGAACACAAAGGAAGAGTTCCCCAAATACTTGCCGCTGCACTCAAATGTAAAGTCATCATCTCAAGGTTATGAAAACTTCCAGAAGGGATTTTTATAATTGAGAACACTTGTTAATTCAGAGTAAGACTTGGTATAAATATTCTATTAGGGAATTTCACCCACTGCCGAGATGACATAACACGATGCTTGTTTTCTCTCAATTAGTTAAGCAAATATATTTTCATTGGTATATGAATCCTTGCTGTGCTTGAAGCTGTAGTCTCCTGAGGGGCGGGAGGCTACATCTTTCCCCCCCCCCCCCCCCCACTCTGCTCCCAGAGATATTTCCTTGCTGTTTGCAGAAAGTGTGCTGCCTGTGGTGATATGTGACACTAATAAGGAGTGTGTGGCTTCTAGTATTATGGTTAACCTTGAATCGTCTATTTCTGGCGTTGGGGCACTTCATCAAGAGTTCAATGAGCGGCCCCATTATAGTAATCCTCGTCAACAGCAGGGAGCCCCTCGCCTTTGTGCCTGAGAATAAATTAGGTTGGCAAGTTTTTCTACATCACGTTGAAATTGCTTCTTAGGGAAAACCCATCTTTTAACTAAACTGCAGGATGCTCTCTCTATTTGTGCTTTGTCCAGTGAATTTCTTAGGATTAATTATCACTGATCAATCTAATTTCAGATTCTAATTTTGAGCCATTTCTGTGTGAGGATTTGTGCTGTCTGACCTGGAGATAACTGCTTCGAAAGCAAATACCTCCCATTGGAGTGAAGTAATTTTACTTGTAAGTAACAATAACGATATATGCACAAATGTGCAATGAAATATACAAAACGAGCAATAAAGCAAGGCTAGTCACAATCTATGTCCTACGACCTACGTCCTTCTTGCAAACGTCCTACGTTTACTATTGTTATTACATTGAGAGTCTTGATCTCTATTCTACTTAGCAGCCTTGAAGTTTCTTTACGAGGTCGGCACTTATCTAGATTCCGACTAGCCTTGCTTTATTGCTCGTTTTGTATATTTCATTGCACGTTTGTGCATATATTGTTATTGTTACTTACAAGTAAAATTACTTCACTCCAATGCTTTAGAAGCAGTTGTTTCAGCCTGGTTGGTACATATTATCTCTTGTTCACCCTGTGGTTGTGTACCTTCCCCTTTTGCTCATTATGGTGACCTGGAGACAAAGCACAATGTGTGAACAAACTCTTGTGGTTCTTGAGAATGGAGTCACAATGCATCTTTCAGACAACTTTGAGTACTTCTCTGGTTGGCCAGATAACTGCCCTAAAATATTAACAGCTGGGAAGGAGTGCATACTTGGCATCTTGCGTAGTTCCAAAGGTTGCAGTGGCTGGTCTCTGGGGCTAAGATAGCACAGCAGTAAGAGACAGAGCTGAAAATCAGAACTTGCTTCTCCCATGAATTCCCTGGGTGGTCTTAGGCAAGCCAATATGTCTCAGTTCCTGCTTCCTCAAAACAGAGTTAATGGTATTGTCAAAGGCTTTCAGGGCTGTATGGCCATGTTCTAGCAGCATTCTCTCCTGACGTTTCGCCTGCATCTGTGGCTGGCATCTTCAGAGGATCTGAATGCTGCTAGAACACAGCCATACAGCCCGGAAACCACACAGCACCCCAGAGTTAATGGTGTTGGCCCATTTTATAGGCTGGTTGTAAGGAGTACAACAACTGTTGAACTGTTTGGTTACATAAATGGTAGTCTTATTTCAAGTCAGTTTTTACAATATCAGCAGTGGTAAATGTACTTCAGTATCCTGTTTGTTTTTCATACAAGATACACAATCAGGTATTCAAATTCAATTTGAAGCATTTCCATGATGAACAGCGAAGGCTGCTAGTTGGCTGCCAGGCTTTGAATTTTATAATGCCTTTTCCCAAAATCTTCAAAATACTACCCAAATCTTCCTAGTCATCTTGGCTGTAAGGTATGTTGTATTATTACCCTTGTATGAAGGCTGGATTGCTAAGGCTGAGGAGATCATGACTTGCCTTAATGCGGCAGAGTGAGCACATGGCAGATGAGATGAGAGCAGGGACCTTCGTCCTCGGACCACATTATTTTGCTCGTTGTGGTACAGTAGCTCTCTTAATTAACTTGAAGGTGGAGATTCATGTTCTTTGTAGTTAAAAAAAAATCCCTTGGACTTCTACAGCAATCCAGCCGGCAGGTAGTTGCACTAATTTAGCAGCTCAGGGAGACTAAGCATAGTTTTCTGAGCAGGGCTTGTGTTCAGAGCCTTTCATGCACCAGCAAAACAGACAAATTCGTGCCCTGCTGTGGCTTAACAAGGTGTTCTGGGAGGAAGAGGAGGAGGAGGAGCAGTCTGCCTTCAGAGAAGGTCACCTGGAAACGGTAGTAGGGAAGGAGAGCAAGTACAAATGTCATGTGCCAGAAGAGCTTCCTAAACAGCTGTGCTGTTGATGCTGAAGTGCGATACCAGATCGTTGCCAGCGGTGCATTTACAAGGTTCTTGCCTTCTGGCGCTTAGCCCGTCTAGAAGGAAAGCTTGTTATACTTGCCAGAATGGGATTTGTAGTTCTGTAAAGGAAATGGAGGTTTCGCAGTGATTTATGTTTCTTTTTCCGGGAGAACAGCTATTGTGTATTGTTTTGTGTTCCTCGTTTCGCTGGGAGTTTGAGGAGTGAACGTAGTCCAAGCTCAGTTATTTTCATTTATCGAAGACACAATGAGATGAGCACAATTCATCTTTTGCAGGGGTTGAAATGTTACAATTCTCAATTAAGGCTGAGAATGAGACAAATGGATGGAGGACCGGTCTGTTAATTGTGGCTGATCCTGGGGCCTTCTGTATGCCAAACTAGAGCTCCATAATGAGCCGCAGCTTCACCTTCCTGGGCATATATAAGCTTGCATCTGAGCCAGTCTTGTATTCTAGTTTCCAGAACTGCACTTTAGAAGGTATTTCTCCTTGCTTCAGCGTAGTGCTTGCTGCTGGATGTTTTCATAACTCCCTTGCCTCACCCTGCCATCATCCACAGGTTAATCTCTGATTTTCCTCAGTCCCTGTTTTATCTGTCCCAGGTCAATAGCAAGCACTTCAGGCAACTGTTATTTGTGTGCGCACACATGTACTCTTTGAACTGGGTATGGTGCTGTAATGCACAATACTGTAAGAGTAGCAATTGAATGGATAGTAAATGCTTTGGGCGTGGGGATCCTTTCCCTTTTAACGTGTGTGTGTGGGGGCGGGGGATTGAATGGGGAGCTCCAGTCCCAGTGTTACTGCAGTAGCTGAGCTGTTGCTTGGAAATACCACACAGCAGTTAGGGGCTGTGTTCCCTGGGCCATGCTCAGGCAAGCGTATTTTTCCCATCCTAGTATTACTGTATAATGCTATGAATTGCTATATCAGTGTTTCTCAACCTTCCTAATGCCGCAACCCTTTAACACAGTTCCTCATGTTGTGGTGACCCCCAACCCTAATGTTTATTCATTTTACAGATGGAGAACACTGATGCAGAGAGTCTTAGGAGACCCCTGTGAAAGTGTCGTTCGACCCCCAAAGGGGTCCCGACCCCCAGGTTGAGAACCACTGTGCTATATAATTCCAGGTCGTCCCACAGTAGCTGGCAATGGTGGTGTTAGGCCTCGACCCTTAAATCAATAAGCAGGCTCTGGAGTAGTATTTATTGGAAAGGTAATGTAGCACCCAGCTTGCAAGGAGCCAGTTCTGCCTGGCCTGGTTTTTGCACCCCTCTTTATCCAGAAACAATCCAACTTCCCTTCTGTTTTCCCAACGAATGTGAGAAAGAGTTACATTGGAGCCTAAGTGCGCCCCAAGGTCAGTGATGGATAGAGATAAAGGCACCTGGTCTCCTGCCCCCACGGAGCAATGGAAACATCCCACTTCCCATGGGAGTAGGACGGGTCAGGGACGAGCCAAGTTATCTACCAAGCATGTGAAGTAGTGAAAGGAAGAACAAGGAAAGAATGTTCCATTAACACAGTGGTTACATTGAGCAGACAGAATACGTATACGTCGTCAGGGTTGCATCTAAATCACTTAGATACAATCCCTGTCTATAGCTTTTGCAACCGTGGTCTCAGGTTAGGAATGCACCTCGATCAATTAGGTGCCGTCCCCGACAATCATGTATCTGAGTTATTTCAAGAAAACTTTCTGATCCACAGATGGTCACACTGGTAGCACGTAGTAAGCTGGCAGAGAACTAGTATTGTTACCTGGAAAGGATTCCTAATTGTTTCAAGCCCAGTTTTACAGACACAGGCTTGGATCAGCAGAGCATTTCTACAGACAGGACTATTGCCATTTGTGGAGAATGCTTCTCATCTTCTCCCCATGTTACTGCTCAGAAATGCCCCCTAGTGCTGTTCTGAAGGTGTTTCAGGCTGCATTAAGGGATGGGGGTTAAAGTTGCGCTCTACAGATGGAAATCCTTTCGTCTGCAGAAATGTTCTGTTAGATCCACGCCTACGTGTCTGAACTGATCTTAATATAAGTATTCTCCTTTCCTTTGTGGATGCTACCTCCTCAAGCTCTGCTAAGCATCCTCTGTTTGGCTGTCTCTTCTCTGTTTGAATATATGAGGTCGCCTTATACCCAGTGAGATAAGTTTGAATATATGAGGTCACCTTATACCCAGTGAGATAAGTGCCTCACATTAGGTCATTACTGCTAACTGGCAGAGGCTTTCCAGAGACTCTGGCATCACCTGTTATCTGAGATCTTTTAACAGTTGTGCCAGTCCTTGAAACTGACATTTCCCACTAAACCACGGCCTCTCCTTGAGAATGCTGCCCTACACAGTCACAGTCCTGGCATTCCTGTTCCCCCCACGCTGCCCCAAGCTGGCCACGTGGGGCTTCATCTCTTGCTCCTCACCACAAGGGAGAACCACAAGGGAGAACCTTGAGTAAATCTTAAAATCTGGCCTTTCTCCCGACAAACAGAACACTGACAAGACTGTGTGCAAAGTCTGCTTTAAAATATAGCAGCAGCGTCACTGTTTTCTATATTGGCTGTTCCTGGAATTGAAGTGTCTGAGAGTTCGGAAGGGGGTGTTGAAAAGCAAATGTATTGCTCACCGGTGACTCTGCTCTTCTTTATATTGGTTAGGTGTGTGAGAGTGTGTGTTTGTGAGAGAGGGGGGGATTACAATGTAGGCTACAGACTAATAGGCTGTATTGGTAGATGACCATGGGAAAATAAAAGTCTGCCCTGTATGGGGCAGAATCATTCAGAAGAACCGGACTTCAATCTGCCATACCAGTTGGAAGAATTCTATTGTGTGTGTGAATATCTATGTTGAATGCTTTAGTGACTCATCTTGAACTCAGAAAGCCTAATGGGTGTTTTATTATTAGAAGGAGCTATTCTGTCAGGTGTGGTAATTGTGCCATGGCAGCTTCTTCACCTAAAGCAGGAAAGCACTGCAAAGGAATTCCAAGAAGATTTTTTCCCATGCAATTTGCATTAGCTTTTGAACTTCTCTGCTCTTAAATGTGGCCTTGAATTTATTCGGTTAGGTTTTTATAGAGCAACGTGGGCACCCTCTGGCGGCTGACTTGATATCAAACTTCCCAAATGAGCTATTATGGTAACCTTGTAAGGAGATGAAATGTTTCTCACAGAATACCATATTTACTTGAAAGGAAGACAACCCTGAATATAAGATGAACGCCCTCCAAGAAGTTATACAAAAATGTTTTTAGTATTGGGCGTAACTGTAACTTGTATATGAATTTAAGATGACACCCTCCTCCCCATGGGATATCTGATTTTAAAAAACCCTAGTCTTGCATTTGAGTCCATAATGTCAGTACCTGTACTTAAGCAGACAATAAGCTATTCTAGAAGGGTTGATTCTTAACTATTGACTTTTGGGAATCAAAACTGAAAATTCAATTACTTCCCTTTGCCTCCTAATTTGTATCTTCCCTGTCCTTAAGAGTGCTGAATGTGCTGCTGATTGCCCCCCCACACACACACATGCGCGCACACGCACCCCTGGTAAGAAGTGTTGAATGGGCTTGCTGTTTTCTGGCTTATAAGAAAATTAAATCAAAATTCTACTGCAAGTCTCCTGACAGTACCTGTTTAAAGCCTTGGAGAAAACATTTTCACTTCCTCCCTATCTGTTAGAAGTAAACGCTTTCCTCATTGCCAAAGAGCATATAGCTGCAAGGCTGAAAAACAAAGCTACAGATTGATCACAGCATAACCAGTACGCAGTAGCTGCAAGCTGGCCATTGCATTCGCTGAAATTGCATTGATTTCACTAGCTCTAAAGTGCTTGCAACCGTTCTCGGAGTTTACAGCCAATATTTGTGCGTCCTGACTATTCTGCAGATGGCTGGCATTCGTTTTATCTGCATAGCTGCTCACGTTTGCATAAAGCCTCCTGGAAACTGGCTAATTTATTCTTGGGGTGGCTGTATTAGCAATCTCTCATGTAATAGCCAGGACGTATTTAAATCGATCTCCCAGTAAAACCTCACACGCTGTTGTTGTCATTGGCCCTCTGAAGATTCTAATCTTTGCGTATCTGGCACAAGCAAATAGGCACAAACACAACGCTGCCTCATTTAGCAATGGGCATAATAAGACTGATGCCTCATCTAGCAACGGGCACGGTTATCCAGCATCTCTTCTGCTCAAATGAATCCACCATCAGCAGGTTGAAGTATCTCAGCTACCGCCTACTTCATTTAATGGTTTGTCCGGTGGCGTTTGTTTCTGATCTTTTATTTATTTATTTATTTATTTATTTATTTATTTATTTATTAAACTTTTATACCGCCCCATCCTCTAGGGGCTCTGGGCGGTGTACAGCATAAAACATGGTAAAACAAGTCACTAAAATCTTTAAAACAGCGGTAACAAACATTAATAGTAATCCATAAAATAGCTTAAAACTCATAAAACAGCAAAAAACCATAATACATAATAAAAGGCGTCCGACCCCAATTTAAAACCTACCCCCATGAGGGGGGATGGCAGGACCCCTCAATATGAGGGGACCCTGATGTAACTGCCCTAGGGGCAGGGCAGTAAGGGGGCACCATATCAGCAGCTGGACACTCCAAAGGCCCGGTGGAACAACACAGTCTTACAGGCCCTGCGGAACTCACCCAGGTCCCGCAGGGCCCGGACAGCTGGAGGAAGGGTGTTCCACCAGGCCGGGGCCAGTGCCGTAAAGGTCCTGGCCCGCGTGGAGGCCAGCCGCATCATAGTTTAATTGCATGTGAGTTTAATTGCATTCACCTGGAATAATCAGGGAATATTTGTAACGTATCGTAACTACTATGCTTTGGCAGATGTTCTTTTTGCCTGGAGGAAGAGGAGGCTGAAATTAGGATGAACAAAGCCGGTGATTACAATTTGAAAACTCAACACTCGTTTGGAGTAATTAGCTGGGTGCAGACCTTCTGAGTCTTCTGAGCATCTAGCCATCGCGCTCGCACTACGCCTGCTTGGAACGTCCCATGCCTGATCTATCAGCCTCCTACCTCTTACTTGCTTTTGTACTGTTAATGATCACAGAAGAAGGAATCTCCTTTCTTCCGTTTTTGTTTTTAAACTGAGGCATCCCCCTTTTGCTTCTGTGTTGCCTCCCACTGTAAATGTATACCTAATTTCTGGCAGCTGGGGTTTCCTCTCAGTAATATTTCTTGCATTCTTTTCTTTTAGGAAATGGCATAGAGTTTTAGACAGCTTCATATTTTACTGTCCCACAAGGTGGCATTGTGAACAGTTCTATCACTCAGTCATACTGAGATGCCACACTGGAAGAGTCGGAGTGGTGCATTCTGATAGCTGAGTGTGCAATTTCTAAAGTGTATGTTTTATATCCGTGGAAAGTTGTGTTGGTTGAATATGATCATTTACAACGATTTACCCACTTTCTCCACAACTCAACCATTTATTGCAGTGTTTTCCCTCGTTCTATTTTGATTCACTCAAATAGTTCATTATACTTGCGTGGCTAACATCTTTCACTTCTCCAAAAGGCTTTTAAGCATACTTGTTGAAATCTTAACAGTTTCACCAAGTTCATCTAACTTACAACAAGTTTGGCATACGTTTATGGCCAAAATCTATGATTTGGAAACTTCTAGAACTATCCTTTAATTGTGAAAAACCTCTCAAGGCTTAGTGATCATGTCTTGATAGAAGCACGGCTTCTCACTTAGGCCCCTTCCACACATGCAGAATAATGCATTTTCAATCCACTTTCAATCCACTTTGCAGCAGGATTTTACTGTGAGGAATAGCAAAATCCACTTTCAAACAATTGTGAAAGTGCATTGAAAGTGCACTATTCTGCATGTGCGGAAGGGACCTTATTTGTTATACAATTGTTGCCTCTCCTGTAATACTTCAAAATCTCTGAGGTTCTTATTGTCACACCCTATTTTAAGAGTTACCCTTATTTATCGTTGCCTTTATTTCCTCCCTTGTGTATTAATTATGTAGTTAGTGTTTAATACATTCTCGCAGCTGTCTCTTGCCCTGGGTGATAAAAAAAATCACTGAATAGGCGCCAGACAAGGCTAACCTGCCTTGTGCTGCTCAGTGACACACAAGGGAATGAAAGTTCTTGCTAGCTGATGAATTTTATACTTGCAACCATGTGCAATTTTTATATTCATAAAGAAACTTAATCTGAAAGTCTGTTTTACTTGACTGGGGGTGATGAGTTCTTTTTATTTAATTTTTTTTATTAAGCTTTGCTAAATTACATGAAGAAACCAATATCTGAAAGACATTTAAAAAGGGGGGGAGGGGGAAACTCACCAAGTATAATCACAATTTCCTCTGTACCAAGTATAATCACAATTAAATAGGTTTACCTTTTGCTCCATATTTACAATCCCAATAAGAATTAATTGATATCATTTAAACAGTTCACACTTTTCTCTCTTATATCCTTTTCCGTGATCTTCTACTCCTCAGAATTACAAGTCAATTCAATTTTTTTCTGTTTTACACAAAAAGCCCATCAGGGGTTTCCAATTATCTGGAAATTTAGATAAGTTCTTTTCTCTAATCAAAGAAGTCAGTTTTGACATTTCTGCCAGTTCTAACAGTTTCACAGGCCAATCTTCCATTTTTGCTCATATAATATTCTCACTGCTGATACCGCATATGAAAACAACATTCCATTTCCCCACCAAAACTATCCATAAAACCCCAAAATACCCTTCCGGTTTAATTTGTATATGCCAGGGGTGTCCAGCTGTGGTACTCCAGATGTTCATGGACTATGATTCCCAACAGTCCCTGCCAGCATGGCCAATTGGTCTTGCTGGCAGGGACTGATAGGAATTGTAGTCCATGAACATCTGGGGCACCACAGTTGGACACCCCTGGTATATGCCTTTAAAATCTTATGGATTATTGTATGAATTTGTATCCAGAATGTTTAGCTTCCTTACAAGTGCACCATATTTGATAAAATGAGCCCTCATGATGTTCACATTTCCAACACTGATTCAAAACATTTTTATACATTTTTGTTAATTTAGCAAAGGGAGCCATTATAACTGCCTCTGCCGTCTATTCCCTGTCCTCTGCTTATCAAATTTGTCCTTAACACAGAAAATACAGCTTTAATAAACCTCCCCTTTTAAAATAGTTGCTTCTCAGTAAATATCTTATATCATCTGAAGTAAAAATTGTAGGAAAAGAAGTAGTAGTCTTCACTCCCAAAGCTGCAGTTTTAAAAGTGTTGAGTTAGATCCCATTGAAAAAATCAGTGCATATAAAGGGGGCATTTCTCCCTTCCTATAGCAACCTTCCAACTCCCTACATGCTTAAGGTTGCTAACCTGCATGTGGAACCCGAAGATTTCCTTGAATTGCAATTGATCTCCACACTACAAAGTAATTTCCTATTAAGAAAATGGCTGCTTTGGAAGGTGTACTCTATGGAAACATACTGCACTAAAATCCCTCCCCTCCCCAAACCCTGCTCACGCCAGGTCCAAATCCCTCTCCCATGTTGGCAACCACTCCCCTCCATTTCCTCCAGAACTAGCATTTCAGTGTGCATTTTGTTCTGCTTCTATACCTTTTTCAGCAATAAAGATGACAGGTGATTTGAGAATTCATCAGCCATTTTTTTTGGACCATCTTTGTTCTAGAATGCACCGTTTGGGGCCTGGGGCCTACCTAGTTCTGTCCCCAAGGCACTTGAACCCAAACGGAGCATTCTGAAACAAAGTTGGTCCAGGAAATGGCAGATGAATGCTCAAATCTCCTGTCATCTTTATGTTGAAAAAGGTGAAGAGTGGGTAGAGTTGTGTTTCTATGCATGGTATTTAGACAGGAATCATTTGTTTGTACTTACTTCATTGTTGGACTTCTGTTCACAGTAAACTCCAGTTTATAAACCATAACTTATTTAAACTCTGGTTGAAAGTGTTGCCTGTACGCAGGCTGCCTAAGAAACTGAGTTCATTGGTGGGTGATGAATCTGAGTTCTAAACTGCAGACTCTCCCTGCCTTGTTAAAGTATGAGTGTATGTTTTTGTGATGATGACTGAATGCAGATATCCCAAGCAGCTTCATCCCTCTTAGCTTCCTGCATGCAGAGAGGGAAGTACAGGCCGATGACATCCCTCGTTGCTTCACGTACACTGAGCTACAGATGTTTGCGAACTTCCTTCTCCCTGTCTCTCTTCACTATTCAACAAGCTGAGAACGCTTCAGATTTTAAAGATATTCAAATGGCAAGGTGAGGCTTTAAAAGATCTATTTTGTCCCTGTCAAAAAATCTAGAAATTCAATCAAATAACAAGACGGAAAGGAAAGGGTGAGGGAGGGTGACTGGCAATCTTTTGTGAACAGTGAGGAGAGGATGCTTCGCTTGCTTTCTTGTTCTCCTCAGAACTATTGCAGCCATACAACAGCACACGCCTGCTGCATCCATAATAAAGCTTGTGGAAGCATCCAGGGATTCCTCTTGGGGGCGGGAAGGACGCAGGCAGTAGAGTCTACCACTGAATTGTGATAATACACTTCTGGTGGGTTAACTAGGGGCTTGTGCAGCAAGCTGGTTAAACAAACCACAGTTTGTTATGAATACAGACTGTAATTTGTAGTTGAAGGCTGCACTGTTTTGTAATGATCTTCGCTCAGTCCAAAGGAGCCCCGCATGAAAAGTCAAACCTATTACTAGATGCTGAGTTTTTTTAAATGGAATTCCTGGAAATTGAGAAGTGCAGAGCAGAGGTGAAGCAACATACCTGTTTGGGAATAATGGTATTGCTGAGATGTAATTTATTGCTAAATTTTTAGAGAGGGAGTCTTTTTTTCTTTTGCTTTTTTGCTGATTTGTGTGCATTTGGACTAGGAAAGCTGTGCATAATGATCCATTTCTATATATTAGCAAAATTAGGCTTCTTTGAGACATTTTGGAAGGGCAAGTACAGCAGGACTACCGCATCCTATGTACCCAGAAAGGATATTCTATTTAAAGAAATATGGTACACATTTTCTCCCATCAGAGAGAAAATGTCAGAGAGGATCCATGTCTGCACAAGCATGCACAGAAGAACTATACGCACAAACAGGGAAACGGGCGTTTACAGCAATGCCCTGTCTCCGTTTTGCTTTATCTCCTCGTATCCACTCCGAAGGTTTTTTAAAAAGGGCTGCATACACATCATGCATCATGCATAGCCCACTGCTTCCTGATAGGAGGAAAAGCTCAATGTCACTATCAGCAGCGGGAGAAACAAAACCAGATTCACCCCCACAATTCCCCACTGCTGCACATTCAGCACGCATTCTTTCAAAAGATCTACTTTCTTCCACGTTCTGAAATAACGCGCGCTGAGGGATGGGAGGAGCGGCAGAAACGGGGCGAATGTGCTTTCGGCGCTGGTGTAGTGGGTAATGCTGCAGGAAACCGGGATATTTGAAGTGCCGAACACGCATCTAATGGTGAGTGGGGAATCAACCTGAGTGTACACAAAATGAGCCTCATGTGCACATTCTAGAATATATCCCAGATTTCCTAACAACTCATAGAGGTTTTACAGCAAATACTCATGATAGCATTTGTATATGGAGTTCTCTGACTTAAAGTGCTGATTTGATATGCCACATGTATAATTAAATTAAGGAAAACAATCCAAACTACATGGGTGACTGTCCTTAAAAATATTATTCTGAGCTATTGGGCTAGGATGGAGTTTAATGGCATAGACCAGAGCAGACGGCTGAAGGTCAGTTTGAAAGGGAGCTAAACACAACTTCTCTGTTTTTAAAAGCATTCCCTGTTGGTGGTAAATGTTCCCTGTGGAATCTTCCTAACCAGCAACAGTTTTGTATAGTGAATTTCACATATTTGACACAGAGAAAACTCAAGTTGGAAAGTTCCTCCGAGACCGAACACCATTGAATAGGCGCTTTTCTCTTTATGAGCTCCATTGATGCACTGTCATTCCCCCTCATTTGCTTGCCCATTTGTGGGGCAGTTGGGTCCATTGTGCTCCCTTTGAAACTGGCTTGGCAAAGACAGCCAAGTGCCACTCTGTCTTGGTTGGAAGAATGAACACTACAAGCTTGGACACAAAGCATTTGTGTTCTAATGTACTACTTGGCTTTATCTCTTGTTGCAAGAGGAAGAATTTATGTTCTCTTAAGTGGAAAGCTGTGCGGTGCTCCTATTTAACCTCTGGCATGGGTCCTATGGAACCTCCATGGTCACTTCACTCCTTCCCTTTATCGTCTTTAAAAATGTATTTTAAAGCCTCATTAAAAAGAATAGTGGAGAAGCCTAATGGTTACTCTTGGCCCACCTGTGCTGTTCTGCGGGTTTGCCTGTTAGTGAACCCATGAAATGTTGTGAGAATGTCAAGAAGTTGTAATAGCAGAGGAACTGAGTTGGTTCATATCTTACCTCTGCCTGCCTACACTGGCCAAGGGGAAGCAAGTGTTTCTCAACCTTGAATGTAAGGAGGTAAAAATGTTGACCTGCCTTACTGGGATTGTAAGATAAAGCGCTGAATCTTCTGCTCCGTCCATTTCTATCCCCTCCTTACTGCTATTCCCTCTCATAGTAGCCCCCCCACAATACTGCCCTGAGGTTCCCTCAGGAATACCACTGGGTGCAATGTGGGGATCTATAGTGGAAGGAGGGCATGGAAGGCCCCACCTATGTTTGCTGCCAAAGTGTCTTTGTAACAGCAAGAATAGACTGTAAGATCTAACGTGTTTTATTGGAACCAGTTGAAAGATGCCAGAGGCTCATTCCGCACATGCAGAATAATGCATTTTCAAACTGCTTTCAGTGCTCTTTGAAGCTGTGCGGAATAGCAAAATCCACTTGCAAACAGTTGTGAAAGTGGTTTGAAAACGCATTATTTCGCGTGTGCGGAAGGGGCCGGAGATTTTAGAAAGGGACTGGGATTAAATGAGTTTAGGCATAGGAGGCACACCTCTTGATATTGTGCAGCCCCAGTCTCAGTTCATCACTAGCCACTTCCTAGGCAGCTGTTTTTAATTCTGCTGCAACATATCCGCTGTCTGACCATGTGGTGGTCCTGTTTCAGAGTCACTGGTAGAAAACCAGGACATTCCAGTGAACTTGCATGATTGGAAACCCTCGCATTTTGGGTTTTAACTTGACATATCCAGCTTTGTACTTTAGGAAAAGATGGATATCTATAGGGAAGGGCAGCAAAATTTGCAGAACTCCTGATCCATGATAGCTTTGAATTATTTCTTTGGTCTTGTGATTTGTATGAAGTCTGGATACAACAGCCATATTTCTAAAATTATCTCTAAAACTATGTATTTCCTCTAAATTCTCAAGAATCGTATGCAGCCTCTTAGACCTTTAAATGTCCTGGTTGTAATGAAAAGCAAAAAGAGCCAGATGTTAAAGTATTAGACCAGGACCTAGGAAAACCAGGTTCAAATCCCCACATGGCCCATGAAAGCTTGCTGGGTAACCTTGGACTGCTCACATTTTCAGCCCTTACTAGTATTTGGCTGGGAGACCTCTGAGGAATGCCAAGGCTGTGACGCGGAGTCAGGCAATGGCAAACCACTTCTGAATGTTGGCTGCCTTGAAAACTCTATGGGGTTGCCCCTAAGACAGCTGTGACTTGATGGCAAAAAAAGAGTGAAAAGCCAAGACTTCAACTTTTGGATCTGAATGATAGAATTTGCTGCTTAATTTGCATAGATGAACCATATGGTTTTTGTCCGTACATTCTGTGCTTGATTTTGAACTATGTTGACTCCATTACGTCATATCCCGGGACATACTGTAGCCTTTCCATCTGCTTATTAAACAAAACTCTGAACAGAAACCCTTCGTAGGGATCAACAGCCGGCATTTCCGTAAAAATACAAAAGCAATGAAAGCTGTACAATATCAGTATTAAAAAATATCAAAATCACATTTAATATCACATTTAAAGAGTTTAAAAACTGAAAGAGGCTACCTTCTGTCTTGGCTTTTGATGGGGGAGTGTCCTAGAAGGAATGAAATTCCAAAGCAAGAGAAACATTGGAGCGTCTTGCTCTCACTAACTTGTATGGCATCAGTAGAGAAATCTCTGCCCCACAGGAACTGTACCCTTTCTATGGGACAGAGTGCCAGTGTATAATCAGCCTGTGAGTCATAGAATCACAGAATTGGAAGAGACCACAAGGGCCATCCGGTCCAACTTCCTGCCTTACAGGAACACACAATCAAAGCACTCTTGACAGATGGCCATCTAGTCTCTATTTAAAAACCTCTGAAGAAGGAGACTCCACCACTCTCCGAGGAAGCATATTCCACTGTTGAAAGGAAGTTATTCTTAATGTTTGGGTGGAATCTTTTTTTCTCGTAGTTTGAATCCATTACTCCATGTCATAGTCTCTGAAGCAGCAGAAAACAAGCTTGCTCCCTCTTCAACATGACATCCCTTCAAATATTTAAACATATCTATCATGTCACCACTTAACCTTCTCTTCTCCAGACAAAACATACCCAGCTCCTTCATAGGACATGGATTTCAGTCCTTTTTACCATTTTGGTCACTATCATCTGGATGTGCTCTAGAATCCTGTGGTACCCCACTAATCACTGTCCTCTAGAATGAAGATGAGCCATTGGTTTAGCACACTTCTGGTTCAGTCGGTCAACCAATTACAAATGCACCTAACAGTAGCATTGTCTAGCCCACATTTGACAAGCTTTTTTGCAATAATATCATCAGGGACCTTGTCAAAGGACTTGCTGAAATCAAAGCATGCTACATCCACAAAGTCAGTGGTGCAGAAATTTTTCTGCAGAAACTTCTTTAACTGTAATGTACATTATTATAGAGGCTTTACTATTTCATCTTGGGCATATGCTAATTTACATAGGGATGGTTTAAAGGACACTGGCAGCCATTTCCAGGAACTTGGTATTTCCCTGGTGTTCGGTGAAGTGCCTGAATTTATTAGTACTCTCAAGTCTGTCGCATACTGTAGCTGTTGGAGGCTGATGAGGGACCGGCAAGAAGAAAATGGTGCGTGGGTGTTCTTAATTCAATTTTGAAGTAGCACATGACCCACTTTCTTGATTCTTCAACTTTAAATTTGTTTAAAATCCCTATTTTTCTGTTGGGAAATAAAGAGCTGGATTGACGCAATCTCATTATGAAATGACTAACTTGTTTTTTTCCCATTATCTCATGATCTCTCAAATTCAGACATCTTATTGATCATCTCCACCGTCTGCCATATTTTAATAGCAAGGATCTGGGAGGGAGGAACACATTCTTTGTGACTGCTGCTTCAATATTTTGTGCACATCTTACAATCTGAGTTGAATACAGCAGTCGGTCTCCAAATGTTTGCTTAAAAATGATCATATTATAACTGAGCAGGAGTGATGCCCATATTTATATCTTATGCTGGCTTTTTACTAACTCGTGTATACAACAGAAAATGTTTACGATAAACTTCAGTCTATACGCACAAAGATACAAATACTTGTGAGATATTCTCTCAAAAGGTTTCACTTTTATTTTTACTGCTTTCCTCTCCCTCGTCACGTATAGATCCATGTACAGATCCATTCCATTCCAAAAAATGTTGAACTTCTTGAAACGTAGCATTTAAGAGTTAAGGGGTTAATTCTACCTACATACATTTGCAAAGGAACAATGGGATAGAGGTCTTTTTCGCAACTCTGTGTGTTTATTTTCTAACATTTTTACTGTGAAGAAGAGGCATGCTATCTCTGCAGACACAAATTCACAATTTTAAGAACTGCAAAACCAAGCACGTGTGATAATAACTAGATGGAAGGACTTCCCAAAATGATCTTACTGTAACCTCTAGAAGAACATGACATGGTGAATGGATTAATGGGATTCATTTACAAAAAAAATTAAACATTGCACATACAGTCTGATGCTACATAATTAAAAATTAATGGTTATTTCATGATGAATAACCTTTGGACTATAATGTATCTTGTATTGAAAACTATTGAAATTATCTTTAGACTAGCAGTAAAGCCTGTTGTGCTGAACAATACAACAGGCTCTAGACAGTTGTTGGTGGCGGGAGCAGCAGTGAGGCAGTTTGAATCTGGAATGTTGTAAGATTGCTGGCAAGCTGTTGAGGAAAGGGTGTTTGTGTTGTAATGAAGAAACAACTCTATCTTTGCCCAACAATTGGTCCAAGAAGAATCAAGCCACAGCAGGGTTTGTGGAGGGGAAAGTTTGTGCGTGGGGAACTTTTAAAAGCGTTGGGCAGAGAGGAAGACCGTAGGCATTCCAATCCCTGTGCATGACTCAGAGGACTTGGGTGTAAATGCGTCCTGCATGGTGATTGTTGGGGGTTTGCTGTTGCAGCATTCTAAAAGACAATTATAGATTAGGATTGTTTTCCCTCAAAAGGTTTTTTTAAAAAATCTGATTTAAATAAAAAATCTGATTTAACTTTTTTTAAAATTCCTTTTTAAAAAAAATCCATCCATGTGATTTTTATCCACCCAGTTTGGAGTGTTTTTCTGAATTCCTTGTTTCCCATCCTATGCTAAAGCTCATCCCAGGTCCCTAAGGGAGAAGGTTTATAGAGCATCTCCTCAGTGTAGCTGTCTGACACTGCTCTGCAGCAACAACTTCAAGGTTATAGAAAGGGTAAATGAGTGTGACCATTCCTTTATTTTCCAGCAGAGGTCAACCCTGCTAGATGGGTTGTTGCTTGGACTTTGGTCAGGCCAGAAGTATTGCTTTGAGGAGTTGCCATGCATATGCATGCTTACCTCCAGTACCATTGTTGTATGCCCCAAGTCTTGGATAACCTAGTGTTTAGATCAAGAGTCATAGCTCTTATGTGTACATGTGAGGAAGACTGCCTGAAGATTGGAACATGAATGAGACTAGTGTTGAGGTATCAAATTCCAAATGTTAGAGCTTGTAATTATTTAATGTATGTGCTGAAGAAAAACTGTGTATTTCTGTTGGTTTTTTTAATACCTCATCACCAATGGAAGTGCAGCTTCAGTACTGCATCTATATCCCAGTTCTAAAATTGACCATTATACTATATTGCCCTTCTCCTGGGGACGTAGGAAGTCTCTGTTGGGTTGTTCCCCGTGCTCTGCTATCAGGAAACAGGATCTTGAAAACTGTTTACTTCCTGTGTGACCCCTCCTCCGTGTTAGGTCCCCAGTTTAGTTCCTGTCTCTGATAGGAGAGCAATACCTCATCACCAATGGAAGTGCAGCTTCCGTACTGTACCTATATCCCAGTTCTAAAATTGACCATTATACTATATTGCCCTTTCATATAAGCATAATGCAAACCCAGCATTCAGAAAGATCTTAGCTGAAAGACAGGAATGCTTAATTTTCTTCTCCAAAGTTGGCATCAGGGATTGTATTTTCATAGCAAAGGGAAGGCGGCCCATGCCAAGCACCTGGGCCCTGGCTTCACAGCTTATGGATAAACAAGTTCAGTTTCCATTATCATCAATCCTTCGCACTATAAGTTTGCTGGATTTGCAAGGGAAAGGAATGCAGCCCAGTTCATCACCTGGTGGGGATCAAAAATAAATCAACCGAGCAGAGACCAGGAGGGCTATTTGTTGTGAATTCCGCAGTTCTAAAGGCAAAACCAATTTTATGGTTCCTCCTTTATTGCTTTAGCAGCTCTGGGGTTTTTTTTTGGGGGGGGGGGTTTACTGGAGAGAAATTAAAGAATTTTCAGGCTTATGCAAGGAGCATTTTATGATCAATATTGTCTAGAAAAAACTATCAGCTCCCTATCATCATTTAGTAGGGCAGAGCAGGTGAGTATATGACTCTCTGTAGTTTCATGCACTCGTTAACTAGTTTGGAACTGCAAGAATAATGTTTAATGGTTTGCTTTGGGTGGGTGAATTCCAGAAAGGCAAGAAGAAGAGATTTCTGCATTTGCCTGAACATTTTTCTTTTTCTCTTGACTTGCATTATAGAGCTCTCACATTTTGAACCTGTCTTTGAATCTGTCTTGCATTACAGAGCTCTCACATTTTCAATCTGTCTTTCCATGCCAAACTGCATGGCATTTGGGAGCTCTTAAGAAAGAGTAAAAACAGAGCTGATTATATTCAGCAAACTACGGTGAAATCCAGCGGTTCTCAACCTTCCTAATGCCGCGACCCTTTAATACAGTTCCTCATGTTTTGGTGACCCCCAACCCTAACATTTATCCATTTTACAGATGGAGAACACTGATGCAGAGAGTCTTAGGCGACCCCTGTGAAAGGGTCATTCGACCCCCCAAAGGGGTCCCGAACCACTGGTGTAATTCTTAATGCAGCTAAACTCTTGACTTAAACTGGACTTAGAAGGGTATAATTGGAGACCTGCATGACTCACTGGAGGGGGGTGCAGGGGAGGATTCTGTCCTTTTGCTTCTCCTGCACTGTGACCCTTTACTTTCCCCTTATCCCAGCTTCTCTTTCTCTTGCCAGCCTGTTTGTTTGTTTGTTTGTTAATGTTTTATACCGCCCCGCCCCTTTTGGACTCGGAGCGGTTTCCAGTAAGACAATACATATACAATTGTATAATAAATGCAATAAAACGATAACTACTCACTACATTTACCTAAACCAAGATGGTGAAAACATCCGACTTCCTGAGCCCAGATGGATCGTAAAAAGGAAGAGAGGAATAAAATAAAACCTGACTCTTAATAAAGGGAGTGACCAGGAAGAAGGAGTGGGGAGGCCAATGATGGTAACTGTTACTGCCTCAACTCTATGCCTGGTGGACCAGTTCCCTCTTTCAGCCCTGCAGAACTGCAGTAAATTCTTCAGGGCCCTGGTCTCAGTGGACAGAGTGTTCGTGGGGGCAGAGCTGAGAAAACCCTGACCCTGGTCGAGGCCAGATGGACTTAACTCGGGTCAGGAACCACAAGTAAATTTTCACTTGATGAATGGAGTCTCTGTTGGGGGAGGTAGCAGGAGAGATAATCCCGCAGGTACATTGGTACCCAGGCCATTTAGGGCTTTGAATGTCAGTACTAAAACCTTGAACTTGATCCAGTACTCCACCTGGAGCCAGTGTAGCTAGCAGGGCACAGGTTGAATATGTGACCTCCATGAGGCTCCGGAAAGGATCTCACTGCTGCATTCTGGATCAGCTGGAGTTTCCAGAGCAGGGCCAAGGGTAGCCCTGTGAAATAATCCAGCCTAGAGGTGACTGTCACATGGACTACTGCAGCCTCTCCCCACATCTTTCTCTTACTTTCCTCAGCAGTGGCATAGTGACAGTGGCAGCAGTGGCATAGTGGCTAAGAGTAGGTACACTCTGATCTGGAGGAACCGCGTTTGATTCCCTGCTCTGCCGCTTGAGCTGTGGAGGCTTATCTGGGGAATTCAGATTAGCCTGTGCACTCCCACACACGCCAGCTGGGTGACCTTGGGCTAGTCACAGTTCTTCTGAGCTCTCTCAGCCCCACCCACCTCACAGGGTGTTTGTTGTGAGCGGGGAAGGGAAAGGAGATTGTAAGCCCCTTTGAGTCTCCTATAGGAGAGAAAGGGGGGATATAAATCCAAACTCCTCCTCCTCCTCCTCCTCCTCCTCCTGCTGCTGCTGCTGCTGCTACTGCTGTTTAGGAATGCTTTGTGTGTTCCAGCTTCCCCACAGAAATCTTAGTGTTCTTGGAGATGATTATAGAAGAAGTCTAACAGTGCTAACTGCTTTGAAAGTTTCCTGCTGAATTTATGTGGTCATAAAAAAAATGTCCTAATGGGAATTTGAAATTAGAGGATGAACTAGATAGCTCACATCGTCTTTTTTATTGTATCTTAGAGCCCATGCAGAAGCACCATCCTCTGTGAAACATGAAATTCGAGCAGAACCTGCTGAGAAGGGGAAGAACAGAGAAGAACCGGTGAATGAAGAGTTTGACGACAGGCAGGCTGTAGAATCAAGTGACGAGGATTCTCAGTCAGAAGGGAAGAAGAAGAAACGCTCTGGATTTCGGGACCGTAAAGTATGTACCGTGATTGCTGTGGAGTATTCTTTGTTAAACTGCAGTATTTAAGCAGCAAGAAGATATACTTTTCAAGGTTGATATAGGTTTTAACAATGTAAGCTGTGTATATCCTTTGAAGTGTTGCTCTTGTCTCTTGCATATCCCTTCTCAAGATCCTTTTTAGTAAGACATTAGGAAACTGTCTTACTGAAGATGCGTCTTCGATTGTTTCCGCTGTCTTAGAGCAATGGTGGGGATCCAAAAGACGTGAACTGGTGACAGATGTATTCATCCATCCGCCCCTTTTTTCCTTGTGGCTCGCAGGGCTTTTTAAAACTAAAAATATGATCTATAAAACCTCTGTCATACATATGCGCACAAAATAGCTCAATACTCAAATACTATCACAAACAAAACAACCTAGCAGAGCTTTTTAAACACCCCCCCCCCCCCCCACACACACACATGCACAAAATATCTTTAGGGGGCTTCTTTAACTGAAAAGCTTGGAACCATTGTAGCAAAGGAATGGGCTCTGTAGGTTGCCACATGGGCAACCTTGGGTGGGGGAACTATCAAAAGGGCTGAATTGGTAGATGAGGGCACATAGATCTCACTATAACTAGAGTCTTGAATTCAGCTTGGAAACAAACTGGCAACCAACACAGTTGTTTTAAAATAGGAAAGAGATGTTTCTGTTGGACAGCTCCCGTAGTAACATTCTTCCCCATTCTGAACCAGTTGAGCTTTCAGTGTTGCCTTCAAGGATAGCCTCATGTATTACTGTGGCCAGGTCAGCTGACTAGAAAAATAGGGGGAATTGGTGAACGAAATGCAGCTGATAGTAGGCTCTTTTGGCTGCTATATCAACCTACTTTTCAAACTTCTTTTCAAACAGTACCTCCCGGCTCTTACCTTGATTTGCAAAAGCTGGCTCCCTTTTGTCCAGTTTTTACTTGAAGGGTAGTGCTTTCTTGTGCCATATCAGACAGTACTTTTGAAACTACTCGTAGGTTCAAGAGAAACTTGTTATGTTGGTGAGTGAGATGTCCTACTGTTGGAGGAGCACAAATTGAAAGCTGGTTTGAGTGTGCACAATTGATTTTTGTGGGTAGTCAATACATATGCTGTTGTCTAGGCAGGGAATGTTCTTGTTCGGGCAGTCTATGTAGCCTAATAAATTTATATGCAGAACAATCTTCTGTAAACCGTTTTATGATTGTCTGTATTAAAAAGGCAGGTGTGGGCAGATGAGTTCTGTTTAAGCTTTAGGGCTTGAAGACGGTCTTGTCTGGGTACCATTAAAAAAGGCAATTAAAAACAGCCTAGTAAATCAAGGCCGACACACGAGCCATGCTGGAATGAGAACTGGTGTAAAAGGAAACTAGAATATAATAGTTCTTTGTCAGATAAATCCTTGTGTATGGCTAGCTGAGGAGCAGACCATTTTTTTGCTGAACAATGCTCGAGCTCAATAGGAAGAGCGCAAGAATGGCAAAGTGATTAACAGAATGCACTTGTGGCTGAGGGTTTTTAATGATGAATAAAGTGAAATGTCAGTAATTATCAGGATTACTTTTTCCCAGTGCTTACGCCCATCCCACACAAGTTAATGAAATCAGGTATACACTTGTGTGAAATAATTTGTTTTTAAACTGAACTAGTGCATGAATGGGGGAAATAGAACCCTGTCCACTCCCTCACTTTCACCCTGTTTTAATTGAACAGTCTGAATAAATCTTTTGAAAGCACTCCTGATTAGTCAGGACCTAAATATGCTGAGGAAATTAAACCAATCAAAGCTTTTCAAAAATGTTCAGATTTGGTTGAACCTCTTGATGCATGCAATTTTCCCTCGGCTCACATGGTCTGCATCCTAGCTACAGATGAATTGTATCAAATGATACAATTTTTCTCTTGAGGATAAAAACAAATTAAAGAAGGAACACACAATGTAAGGCCTAAATGTAGAGAGAGATAATAACAAATGGGTTCAATGTTTCAAGCTAGGATGAAAGGTTGATCCTACTTTAACTGATCTCAGTGATTAAAATGTAGCACTGCTGTAGCCGTTTCATCCAAGTCTGCAGCTGGGGGAGTCTTGTCTGTGTCCGACATTTTATTTGGCTCTTTCCTGCTGCATTGGACACTTGCCTCTGTGTGATCGTCCATCAAATATTATTCTGTTTTGAAATAAAGCCACGGTGAAAGGATATATTATTGCAACCTCCTATAAACCAATCTAGTCATGTTTAAGTTGAAATGACAAAGTAACTAGATGGTGTCGGTGTATTCATTTTCTCTGTTTTAACCTTGCTAAACCAGCAGAGGGGCTAAAGCTTTCTTTCTGTTGAAGTCTTAACAGTTGTACTCAGATTGGTGCTGAAATGAGCAGTCTGTTCTCTAGTGTGTCTTAGATCAGTGATCCTCAACATGGTATCTACGGGCACCATAGTGCTCACTGACACCTTTTCTGGGTATTTTTAGGAAGTGGGTTGGCACAGGTTTGGCACAGCGAGACTTCTGTTTGACCACTGGATATTTGATTGGCTGTATAGATTTATTTTCCACTATAGCACAAGGGTCTTCACTGAAGTTACCGAAGCTTCCTGTTTCAGCCATTTTGTGGCAGCCATTTTGTGGCTGCACCCACCAAGCTGGGTCAAAATTGCAAATGTTCCCATAGGCTCAAAAAGGTTGGGGAACTCCTTTAGATGTATAATGACTTCTCTTTTAGAGATACGCGCATGAACATATCTGATGTTCTTCAGCCAAATTAGGCCGTTTCAGATGTAGAACCATGATCTGCTCTGATTTCTTCATTTTTAAAATGGCTTCTAAATCAAATTCCCTCAGAAGAAAAAGTCATATCTCCTCAAACATGCAGCATATTTGGAAAGTAGTGGCAGTGGATCAAGGTTTCTCTGTTGTATCAGTATGCATATTATTCACTATAAAGTACTGAAAGGAAGGGCTTTGAAACTTGTTCTGCATGGCAAAGTTCAAATTGTTGGACCTTTCAAGTCTATTTTCTTTTCTGTCACTGTTCTGTGATTTGCCTGAGTCTACTTAAGGGCAAAGTTATCAAGGTCAGGTTTGATGCAACCTCATCTGAGGGCAGTGGTACTGTGGTGACCCACCTTGAGGAGATTGAAACACTGACAGACCCTGCCATCAGGGGAAACGCAGCCAGGTCCTCCTCATCAGAAGTCAAGCTCAAAGACTAGGGCTTCTAAGAAACCTGCTGAGGAGATCTACAAATTAGGAAACTTCATAGTCACCTCCAGAACCCCAGGAGTGGAGAAGGGAAACCGCCTGGATGGAAGCTCAGTTTAGATGCCACAGTGTTGGCAGCCTGAGGCCTCTTGTCTGCCATGAGGCAACCAGCCCCCCCCCCCCCCCAGTTCATCCATGAGGTCTTCTAAGAAGCCGGAGAGAGTTTCACTGTAAGTTTTTTCAAATCTCAATGGTGGATTTAAAAAGAAAAGAGAAGTTCATATCAGCAGTGGCGTAGGAGGTTAAGAGCTCGTGTATCTAATCTGGAGGAACCGGGTTTGATTCCCAGCTCTGCCGCCTGAGCTGTGGAGGCTTATCTGGGGAATTCAGATTAGCCTGTGCACTCCAACACACGCCAGCTGGGTGACCTTGGGCTAGTCACAGCTTCTCGGAGCTTTCTCAGCCCCACCCACCTCACAGGGTGTTTGTTGTGAGGGGGGAAGGCCAAGGAGATTGTAAACCCCTTTGAGTCTCTCCTGCAGGAGAGAAAGGCGGGATATAAATCCAAAACTCTACTCTTCTTCTTGTTTTCCTACTATTCAGTCTTGCATTCTCTTAAACCTCTGATCTGGAGTCCATTCTCAGTTGCTGAGCTACCTAATCCTTCATCTTGTTTCAAGGATACACTTCTACTTGTATTGGTATAAACTTACTTCTCAGTGCAGTTGCAAGGGGAAGAGTATTAATAGTGCCCCTACTTAATCAGAGCAAGGAAACATCTGGAAAAAGCAGTTCATAACCAGGAGGCAGCAGAGGCGTATCAGCGGGAAATGGTGTCTGGGACAACTCCCACCCCTGTGCTCCCCCCCCCCCACACCCCACTTACCTTTGCAAGCCTACAGGGAGGCCGGGGGTGGCTCAGAGGCGGCGAGCGGCTCAGCGGGCGCTTGATGCTGGCTTTTGCATTCCCTGGCCTCCCTGCTGACAGGCCAGCCTCCGATAAAGGTAGGGAGGCTGGCAGCCTGCCATGAGCCTGCCGAAGTTCCCCTTGAGTCAAGGGGTGCCTGGCGGGTCCACAGCAGGCTTCGATGTGGATGGGCGATTTTGCGCTCCCCCACGTGACCTGATGGGCGGGGACAGGTACGCCCCTAGGAGGCAGTTCTACTCATACTTCACCAGCACTCTTTATCTGTTGTTGCATAACTGTGTGTATTAAATAGTAATTTTTCAGCAGTAAATATACTCAAGCTACAGAGTGTTTTGGATGATGAAAACTGCCATGTCATCTCTTGTGATCCATGCTGAATTAAAGGAGGGGGAAAGTTGGACAAGTATTTTAGCGCTTGCTTATTTTTTTCCTTTGACCTTAAACAGCAGCTTATTAGGAATGCAGCGTTTCAGAGGCTGACACAAGCTAAAGCTTTCGGATGGTTTTTCTCTACTGCGATGTGCTTTGAATTGAGTTCTTTTGAAATGTAATATTGATGAGAGGAACACTTCTGGCGATCTGGTTGATTGTCGTGCACCTCCCTCTCGCATCAAACATTCAAGCGGCAACTATCTTGCCTCATAAAAATACTTATAAACTCCTGTACAAAGAAAGACGTGACGGATATTAGAAGTGCAAGCATGTTCAGTGGTAGCTTGGAAAGTGGTTAATTAAGAGAGGACATCTCTTGGGTATTTGGTTGAAATTTAAAGTAAACCCAGAAACTCACTGGGTGGCCAAGCTAATTCCCCCTAAAATAATATAAAGGTAATAACTCTGAGATACCCTTATGAGGTTTGTTGTGAGAACAACATCTGCTTGTCTACATCCTAACTCCATACCTGTTAAGCCAATGCCAAATATGTGGTCATACTTCGTATTTCTGGGTCATATTAAATGGGGGGGGGGGTCTAAGGCACCCCAGTTATGGACCACATACAGCCCATACCCCCACAGCATCCCAAAGCACGTGTATTTGCTTCTGAGTAAATCAATCAATGCCTTTTGCTCCTGGAATTAGAAGTAACAAGCTATATTCAGCTATGCCAAAACTGTTCCCCACTTGTCCCAAGCCGGTGAGTGATCTGTCCACTAACTGATTTGGGATGGGTGGGTGGGGGGAACGGGGACGGGATGGGTATATATGCACGATGTGCCCTTGATCAGAGTAGATGTGAGACTTCTCCAGAGTCCTTGGAATGTACAGATCCATGTTCCACACAGACCTGCCTGTCATAAGGATAAACATTCCGCTATTAATTAAAGAAAACACCTTACTGGAATAGACGTGAACTTTTTAAAGTAATGTATTCTGTACGATCTTGTTTGTAACTAATGTCTTTTAGAGCTTCCAAAGACTTTAATAGTGTTAAATGAATGCATCGAAGCATAAAAATCCCAGTGTGCATAAGTGATAGTATTTAGTAGTAGTAGAAGTAATTTTCTTTTCTGTACATTGTAAACAGGTTGGTTGATGGCATTTTGCTGAGCTGCGTATTCAGTGATGTGTGTCAAAATAACACTGATAAGACTAGAAACATTGAGTGTGTGGAAAGAAGTAATAAACTTCACATTTGAAATTCTTTTAGGTGATGGAGTATGAAAACCGAATCCGAGCCTACTCCACTCCAGACAAAATCTTTCGATATTTTGCTACTTTGAAAGTCATAAACGAGCATGGAGAATCGGAAGTGTTTATGACTCCACAGGATTTCGTACGTTCGATCACTCCAAATGAGAAGCAGCCAGAAAGTAAGTGACCGTGTAAATGCTTTGCACATGTAGGTATCCTGTACCATCGGTCACTTGTACCAAATTATTCTGTCCAAAAACATGACTTGTTAAATGACTTGTTGAATCTTGCCTGGTAGAACACATGATGCTGACCTGAACTGAGTTGGGCCATTTGTCTGCCAAAGTCAGTCTGGTCTACTCTGATAGCAGCTCTCAAGGAAAGGTCTTGACATCACCTGTGGTCCTTTCAATTGCAGATGTCAGGGACTAAATCTGTGATCTTGTTCTTCCATTAGCCACACCCCACCTGCTTATTGGAGTTGAGGGTAACAAACTCTTCTATGTTAGGAGTCAGCATGGTGTAGTGGTTAAGAGCAGGTGGATTCTAATTTGGAGAACCAGGTTTGATTCCCCACTCCACCCTGAGTGGCAGAGGCTTATCTGGTGAACCTGGTGTGTTTCTGCACTCCTAGGTTGACCTTGGGCTAGTCCAGGGGTAGGGAACCTGCGGCTCTCCAGATGTTCAGGAACTACAATTCCCATCAGCCCCTACCAGCATGGCCAATTGGCCATGCTGACAGAGGCTGATGGGAATTGTAGTTCCTGAACATCTGGAGAGCCGCAGGTTCCCTACCCCTGGGCTAGTCGCAGTTCTTCAGAACTCTCTCAGCCTCACCTACTTCACAAGGTGTCTGTTGTGGGGAGAGGAAGGGAAAGGAGCTTGTAAGCCACCTTAAGTTTCCTTACAGGAGAGAAAGGTAGGATATAAATCCAAACTCTTCTTCTTGTTGTTTCCAGATGTGATAAATCAGAATTAGAAATGATGGACAAGTCACTGGAAAGATGTACATTCATCGAAGCTTTTGAAATCCTGTGTGACCAACTCTGATTGACTTCAGCAAGTCCAAGGCTTTGCCTTGTACAGCTGAGATGAGGATAAACAATAGCTGATCTATTGCAGTTCATTTGAATCAGTCAAAACTTCTCGTTTTTGCATTTAAATTTGTTACTGATCTTTGGCCTGCCCCCAACCACATGCCTGTGGGTCCCTCATGTGCTGCCCAAATGAAAAAACACATTGTCCTGTCAGTCTGACTCAACATATATGTGGTATTGCTTTACAAAACCCTTGATACCTTGAAGTGTCATCTGGCACAGTTTTATCAATGGTGATCCACATTTTAAAATTCTGTTTCATTCCTGAATAGCCATCTTCAATCCCACTAATCTGTTGGGTGAGAAATAAAAACAATAAAGCCCTGGCAACACCCCCATCCCTTCTTGGACTAGATTACTAAATACCAACTTCAATAAAAATGTATTGCAGCTCTTCCAAAGATTTTGAGATTTGGCCTTTGTTGAACTTGAGGAAAATTTGTGAGGAGGGAGGTACCCAACAGGTATGAGGTGACCGTTAAGTCTGCCTCCACGTCCACCCTTGAAGTCCCCTGGTTTGCTTTTCAAAATCATAATCGGGTGATGAGTTACTCATGCAGCTGAAATAGCCTAATTTGTGAAGATGGACAGGTACCTCTTGTGGGATCCTTGATTCCCAGTATTCTGGTAACACCAGACTAGACAGTTGGCAGACAACAGCCCTGGGTCTGTCCCTTGTTCGGAGCTTTTGCAGTGGGAGAGTTTTCCTTGCCAGCTGTCTCTTGCCATCAGAGATGTCACTAAGCATCTGAGCTCATGCTGCATGCTCGATCGGGGCCTTTATTGGAAATGAAGGTTGCAATTAATCATTACTACAGGACTCCATGATATATAATGGGCTTTGCAGTTCTGGCTAAGTACCCTGTTAAGAAGGTTGGATAGAGAGAAACTGACTTGCCCTTGAAGACTTGGGATGAATCTCTGCCTCTTGTAGCCAAAACTTTCTATAAATACCGGTCCTTCGTAGGATTCATCCTTATGTTGCTCAGTGCGTGTGTGTGTATTCTCACTTAGTGGATAAGAGACTGACCCATGAAACAAGGAGCCCCCATTTCCAGTCTCTTTTGAGGGGGTCTTGTGTCAGCTAAAGAGCCCCATGGCGCAGAGTGGCTTGCTGCAGTACTGCAGTCCAAGCTGTACTTATGACTTGAGTTTGATCCCAACAGAAGTCGACTTCAGGTAGCCTCCTCAAGGTTGACTCAGCCTTCCATCCTTCAGGGATCGGTAAAATGAGCACCCAGCTTGCTGAGGAAAAAGTGTAAAGGATTGGGGAAAGCAGTGGCAAACCATCTCATAAACAAAGTCTGCCTAGTAAACATTGTGATGTGACCTCACCTCGTGGGTCAATATTGACCCAGAGCTTTACTTTTTATGCATCTCTCTGCCTGATTCCCTTTCACCTACAGTGGGCAACTTCTGAACCCTGCAAAACAGCTATCTAAATGCAGATCACGGTTCCCTCTAATATCAACAGTTACTGCCGTACAGTGGGAAAGTGGGAGCCACCTGTGTGCATGCAGCCTTCCTGTGCTATGGCAGCATGAGAGCAAAGTGCAGGCCTTGTAACTGTTAGGGCAGAAATACACATTCCTTTTCTGTGACTTTTTAAAGGATACCTCCCATTTTTTTTCCAGATGTATCTGCAAATATGCCTTCTTTTCCAAGAAGGAAAACAAGAAAGGAATAGGAGTTTTAGCCCTTTCCCAAGCTGCTGCTTTTCCACAGTATAATGCAGACCCCAATCAGTTTTTACCCTTTGGTGAATAAATACAGGCATGTGCTGTTGAAGACAGAAAATCGAACTGTCAAGGAATAACAGAGATCACATTGCACTGATGAAAAACTGTAAGGGAATTTACGGACAGCATTATGTATTCTCCTACTCAGTCTCTCTCAGTCAAGTCTGTCACTTTCCTCTGCTGGTTTTAACTTCCTTGCTTCAGTAAATTGTGCTGGTTTCTTCTGTAAGGGTGGCAGCTCCCATTAAGTTGTCTAGTGTGATATGCAAAAAACTTAAGGTATTGGTTTTGTAAAGGGCATAAATGTATGTATGAATCATTACTTAGAATCATAGTCACAGAGTGGGAAGAGACCATAGGGTTCATCGAGTCCAACCCCCTGCTATGCAGGAATACACAATCAAAGCACTCCAGACAAATGTCCATCCAGCTGCTGCTTAAGAACCTCCAAAGAAGGAGACTCTACCACACTCCTAAGCAGTGTGTTCCACTGTTCAACAGCCCTTACTGTCAGAAGTTCGTCCTAATGTTTAGGTGGAATCTCTTTTCCTAAACCTTGAATTCATTATGCCTTGTCCTAATCGCTGGAGCAGCAGAAAACAAGCTTGCTCCTTCTTCAACATGACATCCCTTCAAATATTTAAACATGGCTATCATGTCACCCCCTAACCTTCTCTTTGCCAAACGAAACATACCCAGCTCCCTAAGTCTCTCCTTGTAGGACATGGATTCCAGACCTTTCACCATTTTGGTTACCTTCCTCTGGACCCATTCCAATTTATCATTATCCTTCTTGAATTGCAGTCTCAGAATACAGTATTTCAGGTGAGGCCTGACCAATGCAGAATAGATCTAGACACTATACTTTTATTGATGCAGCCCAGAATTGCATTGACTTTCTTGGCTGCCGCATCACACTGCTGACTTGTGTTCAGTTTGTTGTCTACTAAGACTCCCAGATCCCTTTCACTTGTACTGTTGTCAAGCCAAGTGTCACCCATTCTGTACCTGTGCATTTCATTTTTTCTGTCTAAGTGTAATATTTTACATTCATTCATTTTGTCAGGTTTTTGTTAGTTTCATTTTGTTAGTTTTGGCCCAGCTCTGCAATCTGTCCAGGTCATTTTGAATTCTGACCCTGTTCTCTGGGATGTTAGCAACCCCTCCTAATTTGGTGTCATCTGCAAATTTGATTAGCATGCCCTCTATTCCATCATCCAAGTCATTCATAAAAATATTGAATAGCTGTGGGTCCAGGACAAAGCCCTAAAGCACCCCACTAGTTTCTTCTCTTCATGTTTGGCTTTGCTGCATTAAGAGTTCGAGTTCATCTTGTTTATTTCCCATGCTCTGTGCATTAGTGTAGAGACATCTAAGACCATGGTTCATTCCTCCTGGCTGCTTATTTAAGTTTTCCCCCCTCCACTGTTGAGTTCTTGAACTATTCACTCAGTTCTCTCTATAACCTTTGGACTATTATCTCTAGCATGCGATGAACTCCTGCCCAGTGGTGTATCTACCTTGTCCCTGGGCACCATTCTTCTGGTCACATGGGGGGTGCAAAATTGCCCCCCCACCTGACCAGTAAGTCCTGCTGCCTTGTCGTTTTTGCGCGCCCTCAACCCCGCAGATGTGTCATCGACATGGGCGGGGTCAGGGGCACTCAAAGACCAGGAGGCAGCAGGACTTCCTGCTGCCTCATTGTCTCTGAGCACCCCTGACCCCGCCTATGTCAATGACACATGGTGGGGGCACACAAGAACGATGAGGCAGCAGGATTTCCTACTGTCTCGTTGGCTCCGAGCACCCTTGACCTCGACCCCACCCATGTCGCCATGGACATGGGCAATGTCTAGGGTGCCCGAGGCTCCACCCTCCCTCTGGCTGGACTTCCAGCTGGCAGCCGGCAGTCCCTTCTGACCTCCCCTCCAGGCAGGCCAGAAGAGACTGCAGTCCCCAGTGGTCCTGCTTTTATAAGCACTGAGGCCGGGGGTGGGGCTTGGGGGGCAGGAAGTCTCACCCCTTCCTGCTCCCCAAGCCCCCCCCCCCCCGGCCTCAGGAGGTCAGAAGGGACTGCTGGCTGCTGGCTGGAAGCCCAGCTGGTTGGGGGGAGTCAGCGGGTAGTTGGGCTTCCTAGACCTTGCCCATGTCCATGTCCATGGCAACATGGGTGGGGTTGAGGGCTCTTGGAGCCGGTGAGGCAGCAGGAAGTTGTGCTGCCTCTTTGTGTCTTCCAGCACCCTCTCCCCTGCCCATGTGTCATCAACATGGGCAGGGTCGAGGGCACCCGACAGTGGTGAGAGGGGGCAGCTGGGGGCACCATTTACCCCTGGTACGCCTCTGCTCTTCCCTTCTTGAATACTGTCCCCCTCCATTACATAGCTCAGTTTAAAGCCCTCCTGATCAGGTTTGTGAGCCTCCTAGCAAAAATGTTTTTACCTTCAGTCATGAGGTACAACCCATCCCTTGCCAGTAGTCCATCTTCATGAAACTGCAGCCCATTCTCCAAAATGCCGAAAAGTTCCTGGTGGCACCACCTACGAAGCCATTTGTTTACCTCCACTATTCTTCTTTCCCCCTCTGGGCCCTGTCCTTCTACTGGGAGTAGAGATGAAATGTTGACCTGTGCGTGCAAATCTTTCAATTTCCTTCCCAGAGCCTCAAAACCCCTTGTGATGTCCTGAAAGCTGCATCTCACAGTGTCATTTGTTCCCACATGGATCAAAAGGAAGGAGTAAAAGTCAGTGGGCTTGACAAGTCTTGTCAGCCGCTCCGTGAAATCATGGATTTTTGCCCCAGAGAGACAGCATACCTCTTGAGACACCTTGTCAGCCCTGCAAATCACTGCTTCTGTTCTCCTCATCCAGGAGTCCTCTACCACCACCACGTTTCCTCTGAGGTTTTGCAGGGGCCATTCCATGGACTGAACCTTCTGTCATTTGCACATTCTCCAAGGGCTGACTCTGTTGTTCATATGCCTGTACCTTATCCTCTCTGACAAGGGAGAGAAGTTCAGATCAATTTTGTAGCTTCAGACTCACAGAATGCTCCCTGGTTCCTCTATTTCTGTGTGTCATATTCCTCCAATTGCCCATCTCCTCTGTTTGAGAGCTGCCGTCCTCCTCAGAGAGATCCCCGATGTGTTCTCCACACAGTACCTTCTGCTCCTCTCTGTCCAGGAAACTTTCATTCTCCTTAATGTGCTGAAGAGTACATACTTGTACCTCAAACTGCTGAACTTTCTCTTCCACAAGAGCAACCAACTTGCTTTTGCTGCACCCACATCATCTGGCAACCCCCCCCCCCAAACATACCACAGGTGTTGCATTTGACTACAGCAACTCCCTGATCACCAATATTTAGTAGTCTTAAACAGTACAGAGCCAGATCTCTGGACTTTCAAAACGTCCCCTACTAAACACTCCCACAAAAAATGAGTGTTAGCCTTGCCTTTTTAGCCAAGCCCCTGTTCACTGAGCTCCAGGGTCTGAGACATAGTGGCTGACGCATCTTCCCCCAATCAAGTCTCTAACTCACCTTCTACTCTCTCCCAAAAGATTGGTCATTACGGACAAAGATTGTGCGTGCCGCAAGGCGCACACTGCTGCCTCTCAAAGACTGATCAAAAGGGCTGGAGGGCAGTTAAATAGAGCTGGTGGCTCACCAGAAGCCCCACCTCTCAGAAGCCTGAGGCAAGTACAATGCCAAAAACAAAGACCCCCCCCCCCCTGTTTCAGGAAAGTGGGCAAGGCTCTTGCCCAGTAGAGCTTGTGGGCGACAGGTCGCTCCTGCCTGAAAACAGCCACTTCAGACAAATGGGTAAACTGCAGGCTTCATGCCAGGGATAGAAGTAGACGTGGCGCTTGTGGTTGATGGGAATTGCTGAAGTTGCTTTCTGTGACTCACCAAGCGAGTGCCACCGATGTTCATGTCCATAGCTTTTCTCTAGGCACGAAACAATTTATGGTATTTTGACATTCATCATTTTAATACCCTTTTTTGATAGGCGGGTCACATCCAATCCAACAATAGCCAGGCAATGTAGTGATTAAGGCTTGAAGGAGGCTGTTATGTGCAGGCAAGAATTACTTTGCCGGTGTGATGTTTTCCGAGTGCTCACAGATGGTTATGAAGATGGTGGTCTTCCCTTGCTGGTCTCCACTTTTTGGTATTCGGAGAGATCCTACCTCTGTGCATGGGGGAGGCTCTGTGTTTGTAACCCATGGAAAAGTGGTCGCTGTAAGGTTTATTGTGCAAATGCACCAGATGTTGGTGATGTAGCCACACTCAAGTCTCACCAGTTTCTGCAGAAGAAATTTAATCATCTATTTAACTCTCCCATTGCCCTTAAAGAGAATTAAAAGCACGGGCTTGTCTTTTGGCAAGGGGGGGGGGATCACACACACACACCTACAGGTGACAGTTCGTCAGTGCAGAAGCCATAAATCCAGTATGCAGTTTGACAGTCTTATAACTTCTCAGTCTGTGAAACTGATGACAGGAATCTTTATTCCCCTGACTTAAGCGGACCTAAAAGATTCCAGACTGATTAATAACTTAATTTTCTGCATGGTGACTATTATGAAGTCTTGGGTATATGGGAAGCATTTCATCACTTACTGTCATGAAAAGATGGTAGTGATATATTCTCTGCCTTCTCCCGCACCCTTTCTCTATGCCGCCTTTTTAATTTGCTTGCATCAGATCTTCCACACACGCACACACACACACCCCTACCCACCCCCGCCCCCGCCATCCTTTTCTAAGAGGAGGTTATCTTTATTTCTGCTGTTTGGCTACAACAGTCTTTGCAGTGAATTCTAGTTTGGAGGTCAAGCACTAAGTGTAGTTCACCAATTCAGGTCCTCAGCAGGAAACTGAAAAGGGGGCTATACATGACAGGAAGGAAGCCTAGTGGGAAGGTACACTGTGGCTTCTCCATCCTTGTTCAAACCAATGACCTACATAGAAAAATTTGTTTATAGGTTGCTGCTGCATCTGAATCAAACCATTCATTTCCAGATACCCCTAGGTTGTGCTTTCATTAGATCATTTCCAAGACCTATTGATTTATATGTTTACTTTATTTACACCCCATCTCTCTCCCTAATGGGGGACACAAAGTGGTGTATATCATTCTCTTCTCTATTTTATCCTCACAACAACCCTGCACAGTATGTTTGGCCGAGAGCAGCTGAATGGCCAAAGGTCACCCATCAGGCTTCCATGACGAAGTGGAGATTTCAGTCTGGGCCTCTCAGATCACGCTAACCCAGGGGTGTCCAACTCTGGTGCTTCAGATGTTCATGGACTACAGTTCCCATCAGCCCCTGCTGAAGTGCCAGAGTTGGGCACCCCTGTGCTAGCCTCTGTACCACATTTACCTCTCCCAATGTCTTTTCAATTTTCAGGGACAGCCACCATAACAAGGAATGGAATAACCTAAACATTTATACAATTCTACCTTTTTCATTCTGTATATCTTTTATTTTTTTAAATGCTATATGCTATTGATGAGTAGTAGCCCTTCAAGCTGGATAGATTGTGTAATTTCTGTACTAGTATAATTTGCTCTTTATTGGTTTTCACTTTCCCCTTCATTAATAAGATTGTAGAGTTTAAACATCATTGTTTATCCTCAAATTGTCACTGATTGGCATGTTTCTACCCTTTGTTGATTCTCACAAGTCTGTGTTCTTCCCTAATTTCTGAGTAATGAAATGCTTGTTCTGTCTGTCTTGATTTTGCAATGCCTCTTTTGGACTACTTCATCATATGCTGGGATTGTTATTTTTTGAGCTGGTCAATTATATGTATAGAGATGACTTTTCTTCTCCCTTGGTAAATAGACCAGGCTGCTGATTTGTAAACTGAAATTGTTATAATTTATGATTGATTCAAAAGAGACCTTGTAAGTGTATATTCTATAGTTTTCCCAGTTAGAGGGTCTGTCAGGGATTAGAAGACACTGTTAGATACAATTAACAGTCTTGCCCAGAGAGTTTTAGTGAATGTATTGTCGAAGGCTTTCACGGCCAGATTCAACTGGTTGTGGTGGGTTTTCCAGGCTGTGTGGCCATGGTCTGGTGGATCTTGCTCCTAATGTTTCGCCTGCATCTGTGGCTGGCATCTTCAAAGGTGTATCACAAAGGAAATTCTGATACACCTCTGAAGATGCCAGCCACAGATGCAGGCGAAAGCTAAAGTGATCCATCAGACCAACCTAACCCAAAAACCACCACAACTCAGTTAAAATGTTTATTTTCAGTGGCATTGGGATTCTTTCCTGTTGTTTAGTATCCTGTCCTTCTGTAATGAGTTTTAGTAAGTACATCACCATAGCTAGTACATAGAGCAAGTCTGAATCATATAAACATATTCCCCCAAACAAACCTGGATACCTTTTTGTATTTTTTGGCCAGCTTCTTAGACTAGTCTTGCAGCTTTGCAAGATAATGTTTTAAACACTAATAATGAAATATTCAACTTGGCACTGCCGAAAGAGGTCCATTTTAGATTTTCACATTCCTTTAATCCCTTTATTTTTTTCAATAACTGGCTCTTAATTGAACATGAATCACTTCCTGAGATTTTCTGATAGCCCCAAATATTTCATTGCCTGCTCAAGTCATGCTGTTCCGATTTAATTCTTGAAGGTTTCCTATTTAATTCTTGCCCCTGTTCCTAATTAACGTTCGGACCTAGTAAATCCATCCATATTAATTTTGTATCCCGAAATACAATACTCTTCTTTTGTAATACTAGGGATGGTCTCTAATAATTCATCTTGGGATGCTCAGCTGTCTCTGGCCCCCGCACGTTTGAAGCGTACAGTCCCTGGCTACATTTGTGTGTGACAGAAACAAATGGAACCGTTTATAACATCCTGCGGAGCTTACCTAAGCATGCGTTGGGACTTCACAGCAGTGTTTGCTTTTTTACAGGTTGCTTTCCCTTGCTTGTTTACAGTGGTTTTTCTATTTGGTTATACTATAAGCAGCTGTGAATACAATTGTCTTTGGCCTTGCTAGCCCTTCCTGCTTTATGTCGTTGATTTATTTAGATTTTCTGTAAAAGCTGTTCCGAATTTTTAGATTCTTAACGAACATCCTCTCATTCCAGACCCAATTTCGATGGCCATTTCGATGGCATAATACACTGCAATTTTATCTTTCATATCGGTTTAGTAGGGGGAGAGGGGAACATAAAAAGCATCATTTTTAACTCAGAGGAAATATGAACAATCAAATAATTCATTGTGATCTGTTTACTAATGGCAGGTCTTGTGTCAAAGTACTGCATGGGGGAATTGCAGGAAAATATTCTACAAAATAGCACAAAAAAATACTTCTGTGCCTGGTGTTTTAGACTTCTGCTGAAGCGGACTGGTCCTCCCATGATACCCGCTTTGTTTTTCAGAGGTGAAGAGAGGCTTTGTAACCCGGGGCTGTAAATATTTCATAAGCTATAAAATCAACTGTTAGCCTAAGATGTGGCTTCCCTGCTTTCTCTGGTTAGCTGGTTGCAGCTTTAAAACAATGTTTATGAAATTTATTTGGAAAAGAGCCTTGTGATACTCAAACAATATTACATCAACTTGTGTGTTTTTGTTTCTTTCAGACCTTGGCCTTGATCAATATATGGTGAAACGCTACGATGGGAAGGTGAGGATCCTAAACCTCGGGTGCGGGAGGGGGGTGGCCTGTAAAAGTTTTAACAAAGGGTTCGCTGCTCCTACTGTTCTAAATGATACCCTATAGCAACAAGCAAAGTTGTGTTTGGTTTTGAATTGAAGCAGTTCCCCCCCTCGCCCCCCCCCCCCAGCCTCACGGGGATAAAGGCATCCACAGTCATAAGGCTCACAACTGAAGAAGCGGTGTTCTGCTCAGAATCGGGAAATACGCACACATACACACACATCTCTTTCTGGCTGTCTTAGGGATCCTTAGCACTTGACACATTGGCAACTTCCAGATGTGAAATTGTGGCAGAGTTAATGCTAGCAGTTCTCTTTCATAAGTGGATACATATTTTTTCCCCTTTACTGGAATAGTTTCTGCGTAGGAGTAGTGCAATATTTGAAATGGCCCTTCTTCCTTTACATTTCAAAAGGGAAAAATGTCCTGTTTGTCATTTTAACTGTTCTCTCTCTGGACAGCCATAACCAACTTTAACTCCATCCTTCTTTCAGAATTGCTACCATAAGAAAGCGTCATGTAAGAAGGACATAAGGAATCCCAAGCAGTTTTCTGCCTTGTCCTCTTAAGTAGAAGTTCAGTAACATTTACAAGCCAATGAGAGAGTTTACTTGTTTTCCTCCTTTGTTCTTATTGGCTGGCCTTTAATTTTTAATTGAAGTACGTGTTCTTGGTGAGCCTGGTGAACAGGACACCAATCCTATCTTCATAGCTCTGCTTTGTTTCTTGAGTATGCAGGATCATAACCAAGCAATGCGATTCCGGCTTCTTAAATATATCTATACACAAATATGAGATATAACTTTTGGGAAATAATTTTGCACCAGGTGGAAAGCTTGTTGTTTTGCGCCTTTAACTTGTTGACTCCAATAAATTGTTCCTTTCTCTTTTTAGGGCGATTTCTCATGCTGTGTTGTGTGTTTCACTATGCAAAACCTGAATCCAAAATTCATATCCCCCTGAAGGATGCATACATTCATATATAGATTTCTGCTTTGCCCTTAGAATGTATAGTGCCTCGGGAAAGGGCACCGAGTGACATCCTGCTTGTGTCTGCCTTAAAGAGATAAGTGATTGGGTTGGATCCAGTGATCCGTCAGCAGCAGGTAGCGGTCCCCTTCTTAGCAGTCCTTTCCCACCCCTGGGAAGAATTGATTTACGAGTTGAAAGACCCCTGTGGACTCAGGGAGGCTGCTCTGTGGAGAAGCGAAGGGATGACGTGGCCTTTACTGTTTCTCCCATCAGTGGAGCTGGGAAGAAACAAAGAGCAAGAAGTGATTTTTAAACCTCCGTTCCCTTTCTCGGTACTACTCCCTACTTGCTTGGCTATTAGTCTGTGTGGGTCCTGTGACCCCCGGAATCAAGTTTGCCAAGGTGTGAAAGGACAGCTGTAGGGAAGGGAGTGTGGGAAAGTTTCAAAATCCTTGTATCCATGGATCAGGGGATTTAACCCGTTGTCTTCAAATAGAGCTATGCCCTTTTCAGCTCCCTTGAAGATCAAGTGTTAAGAGTTGCAGCATATTCTGCTTAGAGGAGGAGTCTGACTGCTGCTTGTTTATTAACCTGGGATTGGTCATTCGTTCACTCATAATGGCAATGGTGAATTAGTGTATTGTTCAGTTTCAATATCAGTATTGCCCATCAAGGAAGACTCTTGTAAATTTAAGGAAATGAGTTGATAACTTTTTGTATTCTGGCATTGTGCCCTCATATTATTGGTATTATTCTGGTATAATGAGTTGCTTCCTGGATTTTCCTTTGTGTACAGAAACCAAGGGAGTGAATGATTACAATAGTGCAGTACCTTACATGATGGATGTGTGGGTGTGTGAGAGAGAGAGACGGGGGGGAGGGCTGTTAATGTAAAGGAATTCACCCCTTTCTTGGGCAATTAGTCAACACCCATGAACAGGTTACTTTGGGCCATTGACCTACCCTTGTCTAAACTTCATGGCATGAGTGTTCTGTTGTCCTAAAGTGAAAATGATTTCTGTATGGTAATTTTAATTTTTACATGTTAGCAGGTAACTTTCTTAATGTCACTGATTTTCCCTGTGTTCCTCTTTATAACTTAATTTCCAAGTCTGCATCATCTTCTTGTTCCTGAGAGAGATTTTGTTCTGTGATTCCTTTTTTGTAATGTAATACTGATAACTCTTTGGTTTGTTTAATTTTTTGTTCCTGTAACCAAACCTCTGCTCATTTTCTCCCCTTTCTTCCTAACCTTTCCCCCTCTCATCAGGATTTTTGGCAGGTACTGACTTGTCAGCATGTGCTTCTTTCAATCGGTTTGTGCTTCAAATACCATGTGCACCTTCTTTGAAAGGGACAGTCTATACTTATCTTCCCCATTACCTTTAAAAATGGCTTTAAGTTTATTAGAAATAAAAATGGCTTTATTTTAAAACATGGAATAGATAACATTTTCAATTAAAAAACAACAACACAGTTGACCCAATCTTGTGAGATCTCAGAAGCTAAGCAGGGTCAACCCCGGTCAGTGTTTGGAGGGGAATCTTTTAAGGAATAAAAGGGACAGGCAATGGCAAACCACCTCTGACCATCTCTTGCCTTGGGTCACTGCAAGCCAGCTGTGACTTGACAGCAAAAAAAGCAAGAATTTAGTTTTAACCATTTCACTCACAGCACCTTTAGAAAAATCACAAGCAGCTAGATCAGGGGTTCGCACCCTGTGGCTCCGGAGCCTCATGCCGCTCTTTCAGCTAGATGCAACTGAACTAGATGCTAGTTGCCTTTTTCTGATTTTTATGATCTGTCTTTGCTTCACAGTCTTGTTTTGTATAAACAAATCTTGAACACAAATCTTATGTATTACAAATCTTGAAATAAATGTAGTACTGGAACTGTCAGATCTTGCTGGGAGCCCACTCTTCCTGCTGCTTCTCAGAGGGGTGATGGCAGAAAAATGAACAACTTTGTTTCATCAGGCAAGCAGCAGGACATCACTTCCAGGAAAAACCTGGAAGTGACATCATGCCATTTCTTCAGACTTCCTATGTAGTACATTAAATGTCGCCTGTGGGTAGAAATTGACATGAAACCTTGAACAGAGGTGATGAGATAGCAGTATAGAAACTTTCGGCTAAGTAGAATTAATCAGAGTGGAACCTCTTTGAATCTTGGAGAGAATGGCTTCTACCCAACTTCGATTAGCACAGACATTGCGTGGGGGTGATTTTTACTAATCGGCTAATCTCATGAGAATCTTCCATTCCCCGCCCCCGCCCCCCAGTCGCTATTGCTGAGATTCCCCATATACCAGGAGCAGCAGTTTAGAGAATGTGTTGGACTGCCACAGGATGGAGCAATTGGCAGAAATCACACATGCACCATGCCTGCAAAACAGTAGGCAGGACCCAAACCATTAAGTTCTCTGTAACCTGTGAACTTGCATATTGATGAAAAATAACCCAGTCAGAGAAACTGACCTCTCTTTTCTGTATCTCTTATTTTGTGTAATCATTACCTGTCCAGGGACAGACTTTTTTGAGGAAAATTATAGGCTGCCAAAGCCTGTCTAGCTGCCTTGTTAAGCTCTTGTCTTATTAATATGCATTGCCTGTGCTTCCCACCTCAGGATTTTAACTGAAAGGTACTAAGGGAATTAAAAGAAAAGCAGGAGAGTGACAAAAATATGTGTCTAATTAAATGCAGTGATCTTTTCTAAGACTCTCATGCTCTTACATTTGCAGGCCTTTATGTCCAGAGGGCTTTTATACTGCCTTGGGGGTATTTTCAAGAGAGAGAAGCCCTGCATTCTGACTAGTTCTTTTAAATAAGGATGCATAAATTCAGATTACCGCAGTCCTGTGTGAATTGATGTGTTTATATGTTTGTGGAAAAATCAGTAACTTAAGGTTCCCGTAAGGAACTTCCTTTTTTTATATGAGGGATTATGATTTAAGCAAATGGGCATTACTTTAGTAGAAATTCAGCATTTTAAAAAAGACTCTTTTTCAGGGGAAATATCTTTCCTTGGACAGCTGTATTTTGAGGAGGAAGCAATTTCAACTCGTGTAATCACAATCTGTTTTTAAATACTGGTAAATTTTGTTCTTGTTTTTTAGAAAGGAAAATCCCAAATCTTTGGAATTATTGATAAACTCTCAGCCCAAATTTCAGGAAATACAAGTTGTTGTAATGAGAACCCATCGCAAGACTTTTATTGTTTACTTTTGAAAAATCCAAGAGCTTCTCCGGTGCTCACACAAGTTGACACCCTATGAAAAACTGGAGAAAATATGTTGAAGACTACAAATGTTGTTGAAATTAGAAGAGGAGGAGCTACGTGTTCCTTCAGAATGAAATAAAAATCCTCAAGTTTCATATTTTCCCCTTCAGTGTCTACAAACTATCCATAACCCTACAAGTTCTGTTCTTTTGTTGTCTGCTGGAACATAGCTGTAAAGAAGCAGGGGCAAAAGTCAGTTCTGAATGTCCTTTAGGGTTGCCAACAGCAATGGAGATCAATTCACCTTCAGAAAATGGCTGCTGTGGAAGGTGGGCTCTGTGGCATTATACCCCATTGAAGTCTGTCCCCTCCCTCAAACTTCACCCTTCTCAGGCTCCACCCCCCACCCCTCCGGTGCTAAATCTTCAGGTATTTCCAGATCCAGAGCTGACAACCCTAATATCCATCCAACCAGTACCTTTGTCAAAAGATGTGCTACTAGGGGAGAAGAGGAGCTTTTCTATGTCAACCATTGTAGCAGCTGCCATTTGCTAGTAGACCAGCGCTTGCTGGATCTCTGGGCTAGTGCTGAACCCACACATGTAATCCTTGATCTCTTAAGTGTGCTCTGGTGCACACACTTGATTTTGCTCAGGGCACCTGCAAGGATTATTGCAGACTTCCCTAATACAGTCTGCTTCCTTTCAACGAGCTAGAATCGTGGAAGACCGTTCTGCCTGTTTATCTTCTGTAAATTGTACCTTTTCCCAATAAGTACATTCCTCGTTTTTAATTTAATGCCAAGACAGTTTACAGTTCATCCACACCACACTTCCATCATTGATCTTCTGGTTTCTGATGCATACAAATTCATTAAATTCAGAAGGAGCCATATGTACAGTGTCTTCTATCCCCTCTGTTAAAAATGTAAATCACTTTAGGTTTAAGGCAACCAAACCTGGCTTTTTTGAAAGGACGAAAGAATAAGAGAATTCAGGTTACCCTCTAAAGAAAACAGCATTTGAGCAGGAACCATCTGTGAACTTGGAAGATGGTACTAATGGGGAATGCAATATATTCTGTCCCTTTTAAAGAGGCATTTTCCTCTTGCTTTTCTGCAAGGGTTTTCTCCCTTGCATGCTCAGTTCCTACTGCCTGTTGAAGGGTCTTGGGATATTAGTGTCTTGTTTTCATTTTGTTCTTTTCACCTTTTGATTATAGAATGCTAGCCTTGCATTTCAGGGGCAGCTTTTAAAAATGGTGATGGATCCTTACTCTGCTGCTTTTAAAGGGGATACGTGTACATTTCTCTTTCTAGCCTCCGTAGACCACCAGGAGCAGCTCTTCTGCTCAACGCTTTGCTGAACTTGATTGGAAAAGGAAAAGACAGGATAGATTTCCAGATGAGGATTTGTAGGGGTGTCGATATGTCGATCAGCAAGATACCTTTTAGATTTTTTTTAAATTACTAATATGATAAGCACAATGCGCTCTCTTGAAATAATAAACAGTATTCACGGTATTGTAGAATGGTTCAACATTAGCCTCTCAAGAGGTTGGGAAACAGTCTTGCTAATGATCAGTAATAGAGACCCATTAAGCTATATATTAAAAGTCTGTGGGGGTCAGATAGGTTGTTGCCACCGCTGGTACAGCACAGACAGCCACAGTCCCCCAGCTGAGGCCATCCCCTTTCTTTCTTGGGCCACTGGGGATTTTCAGGTTTTTTTTAAAAAAATTGGCAGTTGAATATAGTTGTATTGATAGAACAAAATGTGTAGCAGGTTGTAACACTGGCCCCTTCCGCACACGCAGAATAATGCGTTTTCAAACCACTTTCACAACTGTTTGCAAGTGGATTTTGCTATTCCGCACAGCTTCAAAGAACACTGAAAGCAGTTTGAAAGTGCATTATTCTGCATGTGCGGAAGAAGCCACTGTAATGATAATCGGTTGCTTTTTGAAAAAAATAAATAAAAAGCCCCCAGTGGTGAGGAGGAAATGGCTGCCATAGAACCAGTGTCAGGAAAAATGGCTGCCGTATAGGTGGGAAAATCCAAACATTTCCATCCACTCATTAGCCCTCCCAGCTTTACTACAGTCTTTCCCAAAATTTTGGAGCAAAGCAGGTTTAAGAAAAGCTGGGTGAAAACCCTAGAAGGTAAAGCCCATGCACTATGATGCTGTAGGGAAACAGGAAAAAAGTCCACCTCCCAATACCATTGAACCCAACCACGGCAGATAACCCATGTGGAACTGTCCTGTGGTTTGAATCCATCAGAAAGCATACAGAGCTCTGTTGGTGGAACATGGCTTCCTGGCCTTTTCCTTCCTGCTGCCAGCAGATATTTCTCTTCCTACCCCCAGAAAGCAGATTCATGTTGTCGCTGAGGGTGGGATGTGGCACAGGGACTGCAGACAAGAAGGGAGAATCAGTGAAGTATGATTCCATTTGCACAAGCAAACATTCTGAATCAAACCCTGGATCTCAGCAAAAGGGATTGTGCTGTCAAAATAAAGCAGGAAATGATCCTGATATCACCCTACTGGACTGATGGTTTCAGTGTGAAATATTGTTTGAGTAAAGCTGATTCAAAGAAAGTGTGGTGTGGTGGAATTACATTCAACCTATCTAGAGATTATCGTTTTTACAATTGTAAAACAGAATATCTTACTTGAGATTATAATTCCACCTCTGACACCCTGAGGAAAACAAAGTGTTGAACTACTGATAAAAAGTCATACGTGGTTTCACAGAACTTTTTTAGGCAGATCCTTGCCATTAATGAACGAGCAACTTCCAATGTAATCTGATGCCCAAATATACGTTTGAAGACCTACCTCAGCAAAGCTTTAGAATGCAGTCTTCAATCATTTACTTACTTGGTTCACTTATTTTTTCTCTCCGGGGCAAAATACTGAGGCTGTGTATGGTCATTAAAAGCATAAAATGTGTAGAAATGTAACTTTTTAAATCAATAGTTCTATATCAAGAAGCATGAACCTCTCTTACTCCCACAGCTGTGTAGGGGCAGAGTTGGTAATTACCTGTCCTTTTGCAAGCCAAGAAGTAAATTTTTCCAGGGCTTCAAAGCCATGGTTGAAAAGGCCTGCTGTTCTTGTTAGTTTTGATGAGGCACTTTTGAATAGACATTTATGAAACAATGTTGTGTGCCTTTGTATACTTAATGTGTTGACCAGGAAGATGAGTGATACTTTAAAGTGTTTACCTCACACAATTTTAAATTAACACCCATTAAAATATCACATCACTGAGCTGATGAGTCAAAGGAAATTTTAAAAGGCCTATCTGTCTCTCTTTATCTGTGGGAGGTAAATAGTGATATATAGTGATTATATAGTGTCTTGGACAAGGATGGCTCTTTACTGTGTCTACACGTCATGTCTTCACACTAGGAAAGAAAAATAATACCTTTCTGATAAAAGAGGTGCAAGTAGAGTAGACTCTTGAAATTCCTGCATTGACATCAGTAAAGGTTGCCAGTTCTGAGCCAGCTGAGTTTTCAACCTTTAAAATGTACGTTTTGCCTCTCAATATTTCCTGTCCTTACAGCCTTTTTCATTCTACATGTGTTTACTGGGAAAGAAGTCTCACTGAGCTTAATGTCTCTTACTCCCAAGCATGTGCACGGGACTGTATCAGTAGTTGTCAGTGAGAAAGATCTTGGTGTCTTGCCAAGTTGAGCGTGGTCAATAGGGACTGAAAGAGAATGGCATTACAGCAAACCGAAATATATGCACAATCTTAAGCACTCATTTTTCACGGACTGCATGGCTCTAAAGCGCAAAAAAAAGTTGCCCTAAGTCTTTAATTATTCAACTTGGGTGAAAAGTATCTATTTCGGTAAACGTACAACAATGAATAACGCTATGGGCTCAACCCCTCCCTCCCCCAATGATTTATGTAGCTTTGGTGAAGGAAATCGTACAATGTTTGCTTAAGATAAAGGGGTATTGAAGCATCAACATTAATGGCATGGAGTACATCTCTGAACATTCACCTTCCTTCATGTTGCAATTCAAATAGTCAGTTTTACATGATTGTTCGTGAAACTTCCTGAGGTGCACCAATGCTGCTTATTAATATGCAAGTAGAGTTTTTAAAAATATACAATAACATTCTGTGAGGTTTTTGTTGTGCTTTCAAAAATCCATGCACTAATGACTTTTGACTAGGATTGTCATATGTCTATAATTCTTACGTATTAGTATTTGGGGAGTACCAACCATCAGTAGGAAATGTGTTAAGGATGGAGTTTTGTGCATATAGTTTCTGAATTCAGAATTGTGCATCTAGTCCGCCTTCAGTTAGTTATGATTTCCTTTTAGAATATATGGATTGAAGATCTTCTGCAACAGCGATATCAAGTATGCGTATAAAAAGACTAACACATTATCTGACAAGGGCAAATATTACATATCCTTGGGATATGTTGTATTTGGCAGATTCCTCTGAAAACTTAAATTTCCAGTTTGGAAAATCAAAGTCTGGGGGTGACATATTTTTCAGTGCTTCACAGTTCAACTAATTGAAACAGTATGAATAGAAAGAGTGATTGCATTGAACCCCTCTGGTATCATAGTCCTTCTGCTTCGTGGATGTGATAAAGGACCAGACTCTAATGTGTCATATTAGAAGGAAGCAATCCTATTTACAACAGATGCCAGCTTCGAAATCTTTAATACTTCCAAAGTTACATCAGTCAATATACTACTTGAACCGATAGTGCAATGTACCTTATAACTGCCAACAAAATAGAATAACTGCTGCATATCTACAAATATGTGACTGGGAGGCATATGCATAAAATTAAGGCAGAATATTTCACATCCTTGTGCATGGATTTTTCCCCTTTGTAGAGATGTAGAATTGTTCACAATTGGATTTACAGTCCTGATTTGAGTGTTCTACAGTTTAGTAACAAAGTCTGATCTTAAGCTTTGGGTAACTGAGAGTATTAGATTTCTTCTTTTATACTGGTAAGGAGGTACAACCCTTCCTGATCACAACAAGGGCAAGACAGGTTTTGTCTCCCTCTTTCATTTTTCATAGAGTGCCAATCCTGACTTTGCATTTCTTCCTTAGGGTACTGTTTTTCTATCATATCAATGTGCATTTCCCCTCCCCCTTCCCTGGTGTAAAATATATCAGTGGTAATATCAGAACCTTAGAAAGCAACCATTCACTTGGAAGCATTATCTTTGGTTAACCCATCTCACACCAAAAAAATGGTTTTCAAAAGCTGATTTTCTGTTGGTTTTTGACATCTAGGCTCTTGTTCTCTTCCCTTCTTAAAAACAGCTGTTCACTCTTCTTGCATGGTTCATGTACAGCCACATCTGCAAGAAGCATTGTTTTGATTTGTTTCACTTAGCTGATGGTCTGAATCCGTTTGACGGAGCTTGAGTTGTACCTTTCTGTCTATGCATATTGTTGCTTGTAATGGTGTATACAATGAATGGACATTCAACAGAAGTGTATCTCTGTATGCTTGTATGTATGCTTGAGCCTAACAGGATATTAATACCCTTAAGAAAATGTATTGTATACTAATGGATTGCCTTTCTTGCCTTCCTTAATATATTGTGAACTTCAGAACACACTCTGAGCAGCCCTTGATTTGAACAGGCAGAAAATCGAAATTAGCTGAACTGCTCTTCGGAATTGCTGCCCCATCCCTCTTGGATTAATATTTCCACTTTTTGAAAACTTTCCAAAGCAGGGTATTTGTTCCCTTTCTTGATTCGATGGCCAAATAATCAAATTCTCAGAATTGGCTTGGCATTCAGATGCAAAAAGGACCTGCAATTGAAAGGACGTGCTGAAGTTCCCTTTACTAACTATTGGGCCATCCTCAGGGTTTATGGGACCTGCCACAGGTGTGGTTTGGTGACACTACTTCTCTCCCCCCCCAGCTCCCCCCCATATAAACAAAGCCAAGTAGTCCATTCAAGAATTCCTTAAACAAAGTACCAAGCATTCTGATGAAGAGTGTGGCAGGGCTAAGGTGGAGGGTAAGTGATATCTATGGGATCAGGGGTGGGGGGCTTGCTTTGCCTGGGACCCATGCCCAGGTATCTCAGTCTCCTGCCCTGGGTGACTCAGCACATGTTGATTCATACTGATGATAATAGGAGCATTTGGGAAGCTGTGTACTCAACACTAACAATTTGCATTTTACAGTTCTGTTTATCCCTGTTTACGTTCTGGTTTTGTTTTTGTTGGTTTATTTTTTTTTAAACGTCTTTCATTCGATTTCAAGTGTGGAAATGCATTTTGCTTTGAGAGAGTATTGCAGGAAGGATAATCAGTCAAAGATGATATTTCAATTCAGTATTATGCACAGGAGAAACTGAATCTTAATAGACAGTGCTCAAGCCATTGACTTTATGTCTGTAAAATTAATAGAGTTGGTAGAATTTCAGGGGGACTAAGAAGGTGTTCATTCGGAATGTGGCACTCAGGACTTCCAATGCCAGCCTGCATGCTGTGTTCTGATCAGTTTTTGCTACTGATGGTGTTTTTGCTACTGATTGGGTGTTGCTGTGGCCCTCAGTGTAAGGAAAAACTAGATAATCAACTCTAGCAAAAAAAAAAAATGAACGTAAGATTTTTTTCTAATAAAATAATAATTAATCACTTCTGTTGCCTTGGTCCGATTGTCATGGTTTATCCTCCCTTAAATGTATAAAATTAGCTAGAATAAGAAAGTTCAGCCTGATTATTGGTGGGGGCTTCTTCCTGTCTTTTACTCAGCAGAGTTCTCTTTCAAAACAGCACTGTAGTGATTTTTAATTTCAAATATGCTCCGGGGGTGGGGGGAATTGTATTTCTAACTCAACAAAAATGCACTTGAGGGAAAAAATCCCACTGAAATTAAAGCTTGCATGTTAAGTTCATGTTAATATCCTAAAAAAATTCTGTGTTCCTTTTTAAGTTTAAAGTGGAAGAAGAATAGGAATAGAACAGCATTATGTGAAATCTGCTCAGATTTGGCAACCTCAAGAGATGGGGTTGCCAACCTCCAGGTGGAGGCTGAAGATCTTTGATTTCATGCAATAGGGATCAGTTCATCTGGAGAAAATGGCCTCTTCGGAAGGTGGGATCTATGGCATTGCAGCCCAGTGAAGTCCCTCCCTTCCCCAAACCCCACCCTCTTCAGGCTCCATCCCCAAAATCTCCAGGCATTTCCGAAGTTGGAGCTGGCCTTCCAGGGTCCCTCTATGTGGACTTCATGCTAAGGGTCCTGCAATTGATCCTTACTTAGATTGGTACCACATCTATGAACCTGCTTTAAGGAGAACTTCTGAGCTTTTTACTGTAATCTTAAGGAACAGAATTCCAAAGAACTTGGTGACTAGTTTGGGGATATCCTAGGATGTGTTACTTGAATAGTCCTTTCCCATGCTGCACAACCTACTCCTTACTTGAAATTCGCAGAGTTTGTGATAAGGTGCACGAATTGTGCATTAAAAAGAGGTCAAGAATTCCCAAGCAGTTTACATCCCGGCAAGGACATAGGTAAGGGGGGGGGGTTTCTCAGGTTCAACCCCCCCATTCATGTCTGAAGCTCCGCCCACCCGTTTGTGGGTTTTTAAAACATTTTAGTGTTTTTTTTGTTTTTGGCCTGCAGGAGGCGCATTGTTTAAGCTAGCAGCACCAAACTTTCAGGGATTGTTTGGGGACTCTCTCGATGATACTACCCAGGTGTGGTGAGGTTTGGTTCAGGGGGTCCAAAGTTATGGACTCCCAAAGGGGTGCTCCCATCCTCCATTGTTTCCAATGGGAGCTAATAGAAGATGGGGGCTACATCTTTGAGGATCCATAACCTTGGACACCCTGAACCAAATTTCACCAAACCTGGGAGGTATCATCAGGAGAGTCTCTTACTAATACCACCCAGGTTTTGTGAAGTTTGGTCCTGGGGTCCAAAGTGATGGACTCCCAAAGGGGATGCCCCATCCTCCATTGTTTCCAATGGGAGCTAATAGAAGATGGGGGCTACACCTTTGAGGGTCCATAACCTTGGACACCCTGAACCAAATTTCACCAAACCTGGGAGGTATCATCAGGAGAGTCTCTTACTCTTACAGATACCACTCAGGTTTTGTGAAGTTTGGTCCAGGGTGCTGAAAATGCTCTCAGCTCAGCTTATGATTTGGATGCATTTCTCATTTCCCAAAACGTGTTATTCCAATTGATGTTTGTCTCTCTCAACATTTATACCATCTCTCCTGGACAAAAATAAGCATTGTATCACCTTGGGAGTTGGTGGGTAAACCTAGGTGTAATTACAAATTGCATATTTCATCTACTGTTTTCCTTAGTGGCTTTGGGAATTGGTCTAATTTTACCTTAAATTTTTGGTAGATCATCTCCAATTCACTAAGTATAGTCAGCTCTGCTAGACAGAAAGGAGATATGAGTCTTGCTAGGTTTTTGGAGCACTGACCATTAACATCTGCAAGAACTTACAGTAACATGAACAAGTTAATTGCTCCCAATTTTCCTTGCTCTTCAAATGTAATCAAAGCTATGATGTTTTCAATAAGCTTTAAGTGTCACTGCTTAACAAATTGTCTTTCCTTTATCTTGTATATGATGGGATCCTCGCTAGACAGAGGTAACAGATGGGGGACAGTTGTATAACTGGACCCTGGTGTGCTATTGGTGGTGTCTCTTGTTCCCCGAAACTGCTCCTCAACTTAAGCTTGCAATTTCTGTGCTTCAGTTCCTGCATGTTTTGATGTACATTAACCACAACTAGACTTAATCCTTTAATGTTTTTTCTTTCCCTTGTGTGTGCGTGTGTGCGTGCGTGTGTGTGTGCGTGTGTGTGTGCGTGTGTGTGTGTGACATCTTCTAACACTTCTGAAGTAGTACCAGTTTGAAAATGTCGGCCCCATCCTCTAACTCACTGTGTACATCCTTTTAAAGCTGCAAAAATGTGAAATCGTTGTGTGTGTTTAGCAATTAATCCAGTGAGTGAGGAAACAAGGGGGAGGAGTTCGCCTAATCAAAAGGGCTCTGTTCTCATTAAATTGGTTAAGAGTAATGATTGGCCTCATTGTGGCCTTTACAGACATAATGGTGTCAATCTTTTAACCAAGGTAAAAAGATCAGGCAGTGGGCCACAGGCTCAGACACTCCCTCCCCCTTGTCGTCGCAATTTCTCCCATGTCTTTTGTGTCTGGTGTGTTTAATGATGGAATTGCTGTATGTATGCACTGATGCACATGGTTAATGCTGATGAGGTTTCCTTAAAACCGTGGCCTGCAAACCTACAAACCATGTTTATCATTTCAGCATGGCCATGGATCACTCCACAAAGGAAGGAGGGAGCCACAGCTGAATGCTCTGATGGCCTTTTGTGTTGGTAGTGTGCAGATATTAATATCCCTGGCCTTGTAGAGCCAAAGGGACCTTTGCCCTCTCCTTTATGTCAGGCATGACGGGCAAGGAAAACCAGCAGAGAAAGGTAGACATCAAAATGGAATAAGTCCTTTTTCCTTCATTGAGGTCTCCTTGGAAATTTTTGTTTTTCCAGGGAACTGTTCCTTCCACTTGCTCTCATGCTGTTGGCTTAGATACCCTCCGCCTAATAGAAGGCTTATTGCTTGTCTTTAAGGAGAGAAAGCAAAGAATGGCTGGCAGTTGGTCTTCCTTCTGGTGCTGGCTAGTGCTTTCTTCTTCCCCTCCTCCCTCGGAGGATGTCTAGTGCTGCCTCTTGCTCCTTACTGATCCAAGAAGAAAAGACTCCATTAAATGCAAGATGGATGTTTTACGCCTTTTCTCATTGGTTCTTGGCTCTTCCCGTCTTTCTGAACTATGTGATCATCTCTGCCCCTTCATTATGAGCAGCAAAAGAGGCTCGCTCCATGACACAAGCACTATTGGATCCCCATCTGCTCTGACTAGGGTCTGGAGGAAAGTCTGTAGGTGTATGCTGCAAAAACTGCTCTGATGGAAAGGTGCAGGTTAGGAGGCCATGCCACTGGTTTCAGGAGGAGGCCATGTTTAACATTAACCATGGCTTGCATCAGTGTAATACAAAACCATGGTTAACATCAGCCACTGCTGCCCACTTCTAGTCTTAACCATGCTTAAGAGATAGGCAGTATTCTGTCTGCATTTAAATCTGTATCACAACAGAAGTTACTGCTTTGTAAAATTTCAGTGGGAAACTTATTTTAAAGCATGTGTGGGATTTGGTTGCACAGAACCGGAAGGCACAGTCCCTTCTGATGATCAAGGTACATCTGACAGATTTGAAGGCAGGAAAGGTATTGTATATGATAATAGGGAGAATGTATTGAGGAAAACAGATAGTTAGAGGCAACAATAGTAGTTATATGAAAACTGCAGCCCGATTTTCACTGCTGGTTGTTTGACTGAATGTATTTTCTCTTTCCTCTTGGGAATGTGGTGCCTTGGATTTTTTTGGAAACAGAAAATCTCCCAGGAAAGAGAGAAGTTTGCAGACGAGGACAGCATATTCTATGCCCTTGGAGAATGTGGTCTGATCTCGTTTTCAGATTATATCTTCCTCACTACCGTCCTTTCTAGTAAGTACATGGCTCCTTTGCTGCTTTTTTACAACTGTTCTGTTTGGTTTTCTAAGATAAATCTTCAAGGGACTGCAGTCAATGGTTGCATAGTACACTTGATGTCCTAGAAAGGGTCTGTCTAAACTAGAGCTGCTTCGGTTTTCATTTTATTCCAAATATGGTGTACGGTGCTATGGTAAGATCCCTTTTCACAAGTTAAAGCGAATGTACGTACAGTACAGTGTATGGTGTACATTTCTCATGTTATGTCCCTCAAACCTACAGACGAGCACGTGTTTTCGAATTCCATATTTATCCAGCTGTCACTTTTTAAATTTTTTATTAAAGTATCTTTATTATGCAAATAAGAAAATTAAAGACAATATATTAAAAAGGTAAATTTCTAGAAGAAGAAAAAAGAAAGAAAAGTACTATATGTATACTCCTTACCGTCTCCACATATATAGGAGTAATAAAACTGTATAGGTAAAGAGTAAACTAACAATTCAGTTTTGAAAAGAGAGAGAGAATAGAAAGAAAAAATACCACTCCAAGTCAGAAAGGCATTTCTCTATTCAATTAACAGATACTTTAGTTGTATCTAATTTCGTTATATTGATTTCCAACCTTCCACAACATTAGTGTTATCTACATTTCTACAGTTAATTAACTCTAATATAAAACTCTGTATTCTTAATTACTCTTAAACTATATCAAGCTTTCCAAGTTTGCTCAAATGTGCCTTGATTTTTCAGCAACCATGTGAATTTGTCCATTTCGTTGAGATCTTTCATCGTCTTTCACTTTTAAAGGAAATATGTGTCGGCAGCATATGTACGTGAATAAGAGCTAAGAGTGACTGATCAGGCAGCACAAGTGATAGGATTCCTCAAAGTGCTGGATATCTGTTATTTGAATGGGAGTGAAGCAGAGGCGTTTCTAGGCAAACTGGCGCCCGGGGACAAAACCTGAGTTTGGCGCCCACCCCCACCCTCATATGGGCGGTCACCCTCCCACACTACACCCAAACAATGATTTTTTTTTGCACCAGCTCGCAAAACACACACCCCCCCCCAGCAAAACATACATGGCTCTCTCCCCACCAACTCTCTTTCCTAATTTTATCCTCACACCAACCCTATGAGGTAGGTTGTTAATCTGAGAAACAGCTCCAAGCCAGTACAAGTGGGTATTAAACCTCTCGAGGCCACCTCACCCGCCACCAGCAGACACCCCCAGCATTTTACCTCCAAATACATAGTTTCAATATATTTTGATGTTGAATATGACATTTGTTGAAAACATTGGCTCTAACTCGATAAAGGCAGGCTCACTTAAAAAGGGGACGTGGCTCAGTGATAAGAGTATCAGCTTTGCATGCAGCAGATTCCAGGTTCAGTCCTTGGCATTAAAGGGAACAGGCAGTGAGTGAGTTACTGGGGCTCCGAAGCATTAAAGCATTAAACATGCATTCATGTTCTTGGCTGCACACAGTGTGCGTATATCAGTAACTATCAATTTCACAGTGCTACTGGGAGAAAAAGCCGAGGCATCAAAACCGGGGTTGGGGGTGTCAGCAGTTCCTTGTGAACTTACTTCATGGCTAAGGTGCAGGGTGGGGAAGTGTTTAACCCCCAGTAAATGAGTGGGAACTAAAGTGCAAAATTTTATGAGAATGAACTGATAGAACATGATACACAGCTGCCTCATAACTTAGGAAAGATTGTTGTATTCTGTGTTCCTTGTTCAGGACTCCAATTTGATAGTCAAGAATGAGTTCAGAAGGCTCCGTCGCTCTTCATGATACCATGAATATCATGATTCCAGCATAACATGAATACTGGTTGTGGAGGGTTTTCTGGGCTGTGTGGCCGTGGTCTGGTGGATCTTGTTCCTAACGTTTCACCTGCATCTGTGGCTGGCATCTTCAGAGGTGTATCACAGAGGGAATGCCAGTCACAGATGCAGGCAAAAAATTTAGGAACAAGATCCACCAGACCATGGCCACACAGCCCGGAAAACCCACCACAACCAGTTGAATCCAGCAGTGAAAGCCTTTGACAATAACATGAATAACTGAAATGGGAAATGTGCAGAATGTAGTTCAGAAATTATCTGGGAGAGATGATTAAAGCATCCACAGATGACCATTTGGATGTAACATTTCTGCAATGAGCATTGCCACAATTTGTATTGGAGAATCAAAAGATCAATAATGGAAGCTTCTGATGGAGGAGAGCACTTCCTAGTTGGAAATTAAATTAGCTTCCTTTCTGGGAAAAGTACTTTCTAGTGAAAACCCACATACCTTTCCATCCAACTGAAATCAAGGCTATTTGCCAGAGGCTTGTCGGAATTGTGCCAGGGCCTTGGATTTGGCTGTGAAGGTAGTGGGCTTCAACCAGAGATGGGATCCAGCAGGTTCTCACAGGTTCCCGAGAGTAGGTTACTAATTGTTTGTGTGTGCCGAGAGGGGGTTACTAATTGGTGATTTTGCCACGTGATTTTTGACTTAGTTATGCCCCTCCTCTCAGCAGTAGCGCGCAGAACTTGAAGCAGTCTAGCAGGAGGTGCACCGGCGTGCGTGGCGGCCTGCGCCTGCATGCATTTGTTTCCCGCCCAAGGACCGGCGCAGCGGCTGCATCCTTGCCACAGCCCGCCCAGGAATGCCCCTCCCCCATAATGCCCGGCCATGCCCCCGTCGTGCCCTGCCCAGCCCCATTGGCGCTACGCCACAGTTTGAATCCCACCACCATGGGAACCTGTTACTAACATTTTTGGATCCCACCACTGGCTTCAACCAATGGATTATCAGATGCTCAGGTGGGTTGTGAAGCCATGTGACTCCACAGAGCTTTGGTATTGTGTTGATTTTGTTCTGGCCAGACATACAAGTGGTGCGCTTATATAGAAAGCCATGCTTCCTGCCTCTGTTTGCATTCATGCAAGATGACAGGGCTAGGTGGTTTAGTGGTGGGAACAATGCCTTCTTGGCTTGTTTGTCGTCACTGCATATGGATGGTGCTTGGTTTGTATTTCCCACGCCAGCTGCCTACAGTCCTGGCCTTGATGTTGATGAGGTATAACATTGGACCCCCTTTTCCTATTGCATGATTTGGGGTGGGGGGGAGGCACCTGCCAAGCAGCTCAGTCTGTTTACGATGAGTCCTAAGTCTGAGAAGAGTGAAGATTTCTGGTTTAGCATGATATTACAAATGGAACTGTTTTCATTTGGTCTTATAGCGCTTGTTAATTTGTTCTGAACTGTGATAACCCAATTAGTTACTGCCTACAATGAAATGATTAGTTACTGCTTGTAGTAAAATAAGCCGTTAGCAGCAAAATAAATAGAATGTTAATTAATACAGTATTGAGTATTGAAATGTTAATAAGCTGCTTATTTGTAATTGTGGGATGTTTAGGTGGTTTTTTTTAAAGAGCTCAAATTAGTTCAAGAACAAACATACTTGGAAGATGGCTACAATACCAATAGAATCCTCTGCAGATGGCGAATGGCCAGAGCTGGTACAGCAGTGATTGTGGCAAATTGAGACGGCCGCTGCTATATTTATGTTCAATTTTTAATCTTCTCACCATACAGTTTTTACATTACTCAGCCCAACTACGCTAGTCTGTGAAACCTAATTACAAGCGAAGATAATTGAAATGCCAAAAATTAAGATATTTGATGCTATCAGCTGCAGTTGTTTTACCAGTGCTCTCCCTCATGCTTAAGTATATCGGCCCATCCTCTGTGGCTCCCTTGTGATGCCTCTTCTGAAAACGATGGTGTTCCCCCTCTAAATGGGCCTCCATAATCCTAAGGGTCAGGTTATAGGTATAAATCCAATAAACCTGAGGAAATTGGTTCCAGTTATTCTTCCGGCTGTTAACAGCCGCTCTCATCAGCTGTCCAATGCTTAAATAAGACTCATTTGCATTTCGCAAGCATGGAGCTGTTTGCGTGGTGCATAGGAAATGAAGCTTGTCATCATATTTTATTTATGAGTAATTTTCTCCTCTTGTGTGGTCTGTTTTTGCTAGTCTGAGGTGTGCTTTGGAGGAAAAATAATTTCCCCCCTGAAATGTAATAAAGCAACATTATAAAATTGTCAGTACTTCTGTTAAAGGCTGCTGCAGCAAAATGGCTTGCTTTAGTCGCTTCCCAACGTGACTTTTTTATCAGCATGAATTTTCGCAGTGTTGAGGTACAAGGTGAAATGTTCATTTTACATCTTCAAACACAGGGTGTAAGAAATGGCATTTTACCCATTTTATTGAGTGTTGGGAATGACAGTGGGAGGACAGGATTGGTGTTTTCCTCTTGCTTTCGTATAAAGATATTTACCCAAAAGAGGTCAGCCATGCTTGGGCTACTTAGACATTACAGCCATTCCGCTCTGTTAAATTATTTCTTTTCATGAGCGGTTGTAAGTGGAATGGAGCCCCTGGTTCCACACAAGAATAAATTCAAGTACTGCATTTCCCATAGAAATCCCGCAGTGTAGCCGAGTGAGACCCTACTGTATGTTTATAATGAAGCAAGGTATGTAAATTCTGTCTAGCAAAGGCTTTGCTTCTCGCTGCAGTTGTCCCTTTAAATTTCATTACATCCCTCTCTGTTTCACAGCAGGAGAATATCCGCTACTCTGTGCTCAGTTATTTCCTGTAAACTCCCCAGAGTTAACAGCATTCCAAGATGGATGCTGAGTCACTTTTCTGGGGCAGGCAGGTGGGCTAGGCTTTGGTTACACCTTTTCTTTGTATAGCCAACATGTACTGCAAGTTGTGTAATAATGATCTTTTTACTGTATTTGGAATTCATGACACACACCGGTTTTATGCCTAATAAAGGATTTGGATTTGGTATAGCCAACATGACTGATGGTTCTTAAGCTTGCTATTACCTTTCTAGAGGGGTCTAACAGAGGCAATGTTGCTTTATTCAGGTATGTTCCATTAGTACGAAATTATATAAATAAAGAGCAGAATCTTATAACAGATAAAATAATCATACTTCAATAGAAAGTTGAGGGATAGGTCAGTGATGGCAACAAGAATAGCCCAGGAATGGTAGGAGCAGCAGTGGCATAGTGGTTAAGAGCAGGTGTACTCTAATCTGGAGGAACTGGGTTTGATTCCCCGCTCTGCCGCCTGAGCTGTGGAGGTTTATCTGGGGAATTCAGATTAGCCTGTACATCCCAGCACACGCCAGCTGGGTGACCTTGGGCTAGTCACAGTTCTTTGGAGCTCTCTCAGCCCCACCTACCTCACAGGGTGTTTGTTGTGAGGGGGGAAGGGAAAGGAGTTTGTAAGCCCCTTTGAGTCTCCTTGCAGGACAGAAGGGGGGGGGGATATAAATCCAACTGCTGTTCTTCTTAAGCTGTTCTCCTGGAAATGTAGTGATATAGTTAGATGAGAGCCACATAATTGTTATGGAAGGTTAATGGAGGCTGTTCCCATGTGTCTGCTTCATCCTCTTATCCATGCTGAAATACTACCTTGCAGCTCCTTAGAAAAGGGACAAAGGTAGAATCCAAGATGTCTACTAATCTTTGTTATTTTAGTATAATTTATAGTATAGTTTAATTGGATTTTGTTTTTCCTCATTCACCTTGTGGGACAATTTTCAAGTGTTCTAGAGTTATTAAAGATTAAGTGGTCTGTTAGGGTTTCAATGGTTGAGTAGCTCTTCCAAGTAATTAAATATATGAAGTATGAAAATTTTAGGAAAGGGTGCGCCAGAAAAGTGTTTTAGGAATTGTGATGTAAATCGTATTGAATACAGCTGGCGGGTGTTGGAATGTACAGGCTAATCTGAATTCCCCAGATAAGCCTCCACAGCTCGGGGAACCACACCTGGTTCCTCCAGATTAGAGTACACCTGCTCTTAACCACTACACCATTGAGGAGGGATTCAACCCTGGTATCCTAGTCTGACACTCTGACAGTCAAACCACACCAGCTGTAGCATAAGAGAGAAGCGGCAAACTGTTCAAACTGAAGAATACATTTTTAAAACATTTCCTTTGATTTCTTCTCCATTTCAAAATAGTTGCCCAATGTTGTTTGGGCCTCTCTCCAGTTCAATTTGGAAAATGTTGCGTGGGGCAGAAGTGCAGCGCCTCAGAGTATATCTCACAATGTGTAGAATATTAAGTTCTTGCCAGAGCATCTGATCCCAAAGGGGGGGGCGGGGAGGGGATGATTATTACTGCTTATTTACATTCTACTTTGCTATTTCCATGCTTCATTTAAAAGCAGAAGTAAACTGTAATATTACCAGAGGGAGGTGGAATCATTGTAGCTTAGCACCATGTATCCCTCATTCCAAGTGCTGGACTCTACATTTAGCATTAGGAATCGTCTCTGGTGATCCTTTTCCTACAGCTGACGTTGGGTTAATGCTAGAGAGAGGTGAAATAATTCTCTGGGACTATGACCCAGTTTAGGCTGATTGTGCCAGATTTAAAATGGACATTATGATTTTCTAGAGGGAAGACAGTTAAAAATATTCCACTGAAATTTTAAAATGCCTTGTATAGGAAAACACAAAAAATCCCTTCTTGGTTTTGACTGGAGGCATCCAAATGGCCATGAGAAGGCCAGGCTACTGCAGTAGGTTTGTTTGTTTGTTTGTTTGTTTCATTTTGAGTTCATTGTAGAATTGCAGCTTGATGGTGGCAGTTGTTGGCCTATAAACGGAGCTTCCATTCTGAGCAGAATAGCACCATTATTTTAATACGACATGTATTTTAAAATCCTATTCATCGAATTATATTTGTATTTACATTGGTGGTTTTCTTTTTATGTTGTTATAAGCCACCTGAGCCTTGCGTGTGGCTGGGGTAGGGCGGGATAGAAATAAAAAGTACAGTAAAGCTATTGGGCAGTAATTCCCTCCACCCCCTTCAAAATGTTACACAAAGAGTAACAGGACAGATATTCGGACATTTTTGCCTTTATCTTTATAGAATAGTAGCAGTTACCTGGTGGTTCATTCTGGTGCCTTCAGTATGTTGGTTTAGCATAGGGCTCCCCCCCCCCCTTCTGTGGTGCTGGAAAAGGACTTTGATGGGAGGGGTGTTTTCCTGCACGGAGTTCACTGGTACTTACTTCCAAGGAAACATTGCCTGGGCTATAACCTTTTCCCCCAATGCAAAAGCTTGTTCCTGCCTTAAGCGGTTGCCAGTGTTCCTGTGTGTACTCTGGGCAAAAATCTTGCATTGTCTTCTTCCAACTGTGCAACCTGCACTTCCACATTGCCAGTTATCACAACCTGTTTGCTTTTACTGGTTCGTTGTCATTCATGTATTGGTTTAGTAAGTTTACTTTAGCAGATGATGTACGCAGCAGCTTCTCAATGTTATCGGAGTCATTTTGACTGTATATGGATATACATTTATTCAAAAATAATATTAATAGCAGAAGGCAAGGGAGGGCTGTAGTTGGGGGATGGGGAGCACATAGGTATTAAAAAAAAGGCTAGTACTGGGACACTGGCAAAAGTAAAATATACAACAGATTTAAAACTACCCAAAAGAAGGAAACAGATGTTTTCCCCTATGTTTATAAAATAACTTACCAATGAGGCTGACCTTGGGTCAGATTTCTGATGTTCTAATTCTTCATGGTTGTAACTGTCTGCATTTCCTTTCAGCTCCTCAGAGGAACTTTGAAATTGCCTTCAAGATGTTTGATCTGAACGGTGATGGAGAAGTGGATATGGAAGAATTTGAACAGGTAAATTTTCTGGGCGCTTTAACTTGTCTGGTGATGTGCCTTGTGCTGAATTAAACTGATTCTGCTCCTTTGTAGCTGCACTGAAGGTAAGAGTTATGCTTCCTGTGCTTCTGATTGCTAGATGTATCACCCTTTTAATTATGTTGTTGTGTGAACAAATATGTCATCTTCAAAGTCCTGACTGTAGCATCTCTCTCTCTCTCACTGTAAGAGGTCTTGAAATGAAAGTCAGGTATGTGCATTACTTGTAGGTAACAGGTCTTATAACAGAAGACTTGCTGTTGATTTGTCACACTTATCTCTGCAAAACGTAGCTGAAGAATGTCTCCATTCTCTAATTCAGAGCCATTTTCCCACCATCCCCCACCCCCCCTTTCGTTTGTCCAAGAATCACAATTAGGGCATGATATATGCATGATGGTGTATACAGTCAAAATTCAAGTCAAAGAACTGGTTTGCAAGAATAGGTTTTGTGTGATCTCCAGTTAGAGGCTACATTATCTCTTGGTAGAAAAAGTTGTGTGAATTAACCCCAGGCCTACTGGATAATGTTTGTTTATTTGTTCTGTTTGTACTCCACCCTTTCCCAACAAGTCAGGCTCAGGGTGGCTTCCTACAAACACAGCAGTACACGTTTAAATATATACATACAGTAAAATCCCAATAAAACTAAAAACTAAATTCCACCAAACACAGTGAGGGACCCAATCATAAGGAAGGGACAAGATTCAGTAAATAGGGATACTACAGTAATAAATAAATAGGGAAGGGGAAATGGAGGCCAGAAGGATGAAAACCGTAGCAGCCACCAACCATAGGTCTGGCAGAACAACTCCATCTTGTAGGCCCTGTGGTGTTGCAGACTCCTTTCTGGCGTACATGCTTGAACCCCAAGATAAGATGCCTGCACATATTACAGATAAAAAACAATGAGAGTGTCTAGCAAGGATAGAGCTTTGGCAAAATTCAGAAAAGCATTAATCTTTGACTGGATGCATTTGAGAAATTGTCGATTTCTTTTCTAAAAGGTAGTTGCTCCTGCTGTATTTGTTAATATCTCATATTTAGGAAAACAAAATGCTTTTAGAAAAACAGTTGATCCGGGCATTGATTTCTCAGTAGACTTTCCAGTGATGTAACACATTGCCAACCAAAAATCCCAAAGCCATTTTCTCGTATGTTGACATTCAATTAGTTCATTTTTCTTTACATTCAGAATGTTTCTGTTCCTCTTAACCTGCTATTTCTGTGTCAGAAAGGCTTTTACTGCTCTGAGAATTCATAAAACACCTTTTATTGTAAATGGAGAGAACTGCTTTGGAGTCAGAACAACAGTGGGGGTAGGTGGGGAAGAAAGGTAAAAGCATTTATAGATGAAGATCAATTACGCTGGATGCATGCCAGGTAGACTCCCAAGGAATACATTCAGAGTGGGAGAAATAAACAAGTTGTTTACCAATTGTTTCAATTACCACAAAGTTGCCCAGGCACAAAACAGCATCTTGTCACACAATCAGGTGCTGTTGCTCATTTCTTATGTGGGTTGAAGATCCAATCAGCATCTCTTGAAAACACAACATTTTGGAAATATATTCAAGAGTATGTTACATGTCCCACATTGGAGCTTCATTTGTTTGACCCAGTATCTTTAACCAATTGCCAGCATGTTGCACTCTAGTGAAGTCCCTGTTGCCAACCATGAAATTAGGTGAGGGTGATAGAGAGTATCACTAAATATGTATGTATATTATTTTTAAAACGGGCCTTACCGATCTGTGTGCTGCATAAGAATGAAGAGAATGTTTGTGTCCAAGGACGTAGATAACGGGGGGTTCCCGGGTTTAAACCCCCCCCATTACATGTCCGAAGCTCTGCCCCCATTTGTGGTTTTTTGTATTTTTAAAGTGTTTTTCAGGTTTTGGCCTGCAGGGGGTGCAGTTTTTAGGATAGCAGCACCAAAAGTTCAGAGATTTTTTGGGAGATTTCCTGATGATACCATCCAGGTTTGGTGAGGTTTGGTTCAGGGGGTCAAAAGTTATAGACTCTCAAAGGGGGTGCTCCATCCCCCATTGTTTCCAATGGGAGCTAATAGGAGATGGGGACTACACCTTTGAGGGTCCATAACTTTGGACCCCCCTGAACCAAACTTCACCAAACCTGGGTGGTATCATCAGGCTGGGGGGGGGGGCACACCTGGTGCAAAAATGGAGACTCCGCCCCATTATAGCTCCGCCTCTGACTTTTAGCACAACACCAGATTGAGCAAGGGATCCAAAAGACATGAGATAAAAGCTGTCCTGTATATATGCCCCATCACAGTGGTTCTCAATCTTCCTAATGCCGCAGCACTTTAATACAGTTCATCATGTTGTGGTGACCCCCAACTCTAACATTTATCCATTTTACAGATGGAGAACACTGATGCAGAGAGTCTTAGGCGACCCTTGTTAAAGGGTCATTTGGCCCCCAAAGGGGTCCCGACCCCCAGGTTCAGAACCACTGCCCTATCAGATACAACAGGCTCCTGAGCTTAGGATGTTATAGATCACTACAGAGTTTCCATTACCCGGAAGTCTTCTCCAGCTCCCTGGGCAGCATATGGCCAAAATGGCTGCCTCTTCCAGCCCTCAGTTGAGAGCTCTGTCTCCCCTGAGAGACTCTTGCTCCAAGGAGTTTTATTCATTCCCTTTCTCCATCCACTGACCAGGCCAACCTGGGTCACAGAACCTTTTCCTGAAGCCTCCAGGAGATCTTCCTGAAATCCTTTCTGCCATTTTGGAACCTCCAAATCTCTGATCCCTGTTAGGGGGAGAAAAGGGGCGGGGAAGGCTTGACCCATCCCATTGTCATTTTCTCCTTCTGTTAGCATTTCTAAAAAGGTGGCTGAGGTGTGGCTGGAAAGCAGTTGAACTGGCCTCCTCCTTTCCTCTTGCCCAGAAAAAAAAAAGTTCCCTTCAAACCTCAAGTGCAAAAAGCCATTTCTTCACAAAAGCGATGCACGAAGAATCGTATGGCTGAGCTCCATTGGCACCGTGAAAGAGATGAGAAAAACCCAAGCCAGAGTGCTAATGACAGTGAAGAGATAAAGAGCCAGTAGTTGGCAGGCACCGTGCTGTGAAATGTGTGGCATTCTGGATTCTGTCAGTGGGGCATCCAGCACAATCCAGCCCTTCCAGTTTTCACCAGGTCCTTTTGAGGATCACCTCCCATTGCATCTGTTTCCCAGGCAACAGCTGCAGTGGCCATGACAGCAGAAACTTCTGCTATGAACTTCATCATGGGTATAAGGTGGTGTGGGTTTTTGTCATTCATCCACCGTCATGTAATGCAGGATCTTGGATCAGTTTTAGAGATTTTCTCTGATGTATAAATGATGCAGAGTTTCCAGTAAATATGGGCCAAGTCCGTGTAAATACGGACCACGTCTTTGCGGTTTCTTCAACCAAGGGGTCTTAAGCTACTGCAGCCTGTAAGCCATTTTAGTAGAGCATCTGAAGCATACAGTGAGTTTCTTATTCTGTGTGTATGATTGTGAGGTGCATACTTTCACCATGTTTTCTTTCAGCATACTTTATAATCCACTAAGAAATCAAAAGTTGTAATATTATGCAAACGTTATCAAAACAGTAATAACATGTCATTAGCATATAACTTAAATTGGCATAAGATAATACAAAAGCCCAGCGAATCGAAAGGTATCAAGGAACATCAGAATTGAATAAGCCTCAAGTGGGATCCTATTTGGTTAAAAATGATTTAGATAATAGTTTTAAAAATTCAGGCATGGGGAAACTCAGCAGTGCCCTTAAAGAAAACTTTTAAAAGGCACAAATTGGGCAACTTGTTTCTGACAGAGGAGACTGTGCTTTTGTTGGTGTGTGTGTTCCCCACCATCCTGTTCCTTCTGCTTGAATGATTCAGTGACATTCACTATCAAAACATGCCCTTCAGGATTGTATCTCCTGTCCTGTCTTCTCACAAAAATGTAGCATACTGTGCCTACGTAATGAAAATCAGCTTCGTGGTATTTGAATATTTAGAATGGATTGGCCTGTGACCAATATGAAAAGTTATCTTTCTCTTCATGGGAACAGACTACAGCCTTTGGGCATGTTTCCATTCCAAGATTTGAGGTTTTCTTTTTCTGCTGCAACAGTTCAGGATAGGTAGCAATTACATACTGCAGCATAAAAATGACCCAATCCGGAGAGGGGGAGGGTGAAGCGATGTCTGGAGATGGCGCCATGTTGCACCGGCAGATTTGCTCTTCTGGGGGAATGTACCTCCAAAGAGGGGCAACTCCGATGGTGGCCAGCCACCATGGCCCTCAAGATGCCAGGATGCAGAGCATCTCCAGAAGCCCCACCGGCATAGCGGGGATGTTCCAGAGGTGTGGCCAAGGCCAGAACTGACATTAGTCGGCTCGTACTCTGGCTTTCCCTCCAGCCTGTCTTACAATACCCTTTTGGGTAGCGTAAGTCTATTGAGCCCAATGGAGGGCTTTCAAGCAGTGGGGAGGGGGTGTGTGTGTGTGTTTGCCTCCCCACGCTGCCGATAAGCCGTCTGGAGGCAGCAGGGCAGCACTGCAGCAGTGCCACCCATGGCCACCCCAGGGCTCTGGATGGGCTTCCCATCCCTGAAACAGACCCCCTATTGAATTCCAGAATGAATGTGGGAATGCTGCCAAAAAGTGAGACCTGCTGGGATTTTCTATTGATTGCTTTTGTATTTCAGCCTCACTGCTTCTCTATCCTGCAACCCATCCACTCCCCTTTTTTGCATCTGCATTGCCTTGCTGCTAGATACTGAGCCCTTAGGGTGAGGGCAGGGTATAAATATGAAAATTTTAAGAAATGTTTATCTGCATATATTCACGTTTACATGTGCAAGTACATTGAAGCTGGGTTTTAGCAAATTGCATTCCTAATTGTATTTGTTGACATTTTATGGTGGCAGCTGTCAAGATTCATTGCAGTTTTCCAGCTGCCAGGGTTTGATTTTGACCTTTTGTGTGCTGAAACATAAAGCCAGCTATTAATGTGTACCGGAGCCTATTCTCTGGGTATGGACTTAAATCTCAGGATTGAAATAATTTTGTAAGATTCCTACAGGGATTAGGGAACTCTGCTGAAGAAATCTGGTTTCTCTGTGCGTCTTCTTGGTTGACAATAGTGCATTGTCCCTGTACTTGCTTAGTAATAATTTTTTCCCCATTTGATTTTTATATTCGTGCAATGTGGCTTTGATTTTACTACAATAGACTGATAGTTCTGAATATTAGAGGCAGGAGTCCTTAAGGAATGCACGATGATACTCTTTGGGAGAGTTTTGCTCCTTCCTTGGTCTGTTTTGTCTATTGTTTTATTCATGCCTTTGCACTGGTAGGATTTAAATTTTATGTCGTGATTGAAACAGAGTGATCATGCTGTAAACTTTAGATGCTGCTATTTGTAGACTGAAACTTTTAAGACATCAGGATGCCACTGAGGCCCTTTTCACACAGGCCAATAAGCACGGGTTAAGGGCAGGATAAAATCCGGGTTGAGGGGGTGCACTTTGCACAGATCCTGCTCCTAACCTGAGTCCGCTCCATGTTTTCTTCCCCACCCTGGGTTTTTCAAGAATCGTGATTTGTGCGATCATTTTATTTTAACTTGCCTCCCAGCTGCAGCGAACAGGCAGGCAGGAGGCGCATTGTGTGGCTGTGCTTTTTTTTAAAAAAAAATCCCAGCTCCCATCTGCGGAGCCACACAGGCACTTCTGGGGACAGCAAGACTCTGTGGGTTCATGTAGGCCTGCCTGTGTAGGTGCACATCAATGGGAATTAAGTACAAAAAATATATTTGTGCCTCCATGCGAAAGCATGTTGATGACCTGCATTTTTTCCAAGTTTGAAGAAACTGGAATGTTACAAGCACCCTTGTCTTCAGTGAAGTCATTTGCACAGCAAGGCTGCTGATGTACAGGTCCACCCTGCAGCCTGCATTGCCCTAACTGGTTTTCTTGACTTCTGCCATCCCTCAGGTTCAGAGCATCATCCGCTCCCAGACCAGCATGGGCATGCGTCACAGGGACCGTTCGACCACAGGGAACACCCTGAAGACTGGCTTCAGCTCTGCGCTGACCACCTACTTTTTTGGCGCTGATTTGAAAGGGAAGCTGACCATCTCTCAGTTCTTGGAGTTCCAGCGCAAACTTCAGCATGACATTTTGAAGCTCGAGGTGAGTGTCTGACACACTATTTGGGGGGAAGAAGAGCCTTTGGAACTGCTGAGGAGATTGAGGCCATTGATAATTAATGAACAGTTCTACCGAGTGTATCAATACACTTCGTGTTGGATGAAGGGGGCAACATGCCAAACGGTTGAAATCAAAAAAGGGAATGATGAACGTGCTCCTAGCATGCATATGATTTGAATGTAGCTGATACTTTAAAGGCTTGACACGTAGTTAATTGGCTCTTGAAAAGTTACCTTGAAAATGCAGTACTTTCATTTCAGTGGATGAATCTAAGGCACCACATCTCTATAGGCTGGTTTTTATAATGTGTCATAATTGCAGACTTCTAAGTCTCCTTGAGCTTTCCAAAAAAGTGAGCTGGAAACATTTTAAATAAAGAGCCCAGGGAAGTGTTAGGCTGATTTCTCCCTAACTGCAGCCTTTGGTGTAGTGGGCAGTGTTGGACTAGGATCTGGGAGGCCCAGGTTTGAATCCCCACTCTTCTGTGAAAGTTTACTGGGTCACACTGGGTCAGTCACACATTTATAGCCTAACCTGCCTCATGAAGTGGTTGAGCGGATGAAGTGGGAAGCGAGGGGAGGGGGGGTAAGCAACTTTGGGGGCCCTGTTGAGGAGAAAGATTAAAAATGAAGTAAATAAATGCTTTCTGGGGTGCAATGTATCAGTGCAGTCACCAAAATACTGAACCTCCACTAACATGAAAGGTGTTATTCAGTTCTAAAGTGCACTGATTTCCATAAAGGCTGTGAAGTACTAATGCCGTGAGGTAACATTGGTGGACTCTCCTTTGCCTAGCTTTGATTGATATTGTGGTAAAAGAACAGAGTCTGGCTCGGATGCAACAGGGCATTTCTGTGGACAAAGGATTCCTGTCAGCAGAGCATGAATGTCTTGCCTGCCCCTCTGCAGGCCAAAATTATCCCGAGGAACAGCATTTGGGGAGCACATTGTGGGGGAGTGATGCAATTGGGAAGCTTGCTGGAGGAATCATAAAAAGGGTGGAGAAGCTAGGGTATTTTTAGTGCTGGCCTGGATAGCTCAGGTTCCCTGATCTCACCAGATCTCACAAGCTAAGCAGAGTCAGCCCTGGTTAGAACGTGAATGGGAGACCATTAGGAATACCTGGATCACTATGTAGAGTGACATAGTGGCACTTCTGAATGTCTCACCTTGAAAACCCTACGGGGTCACCATAAATTGGCTATGACTTGATGGCAGAAAAGGAGGATGGGTGGCACTGTGACTTACACCAGAGCATTATAGGCTAAGGTTACTAGTGGGTACAGGAGAATTATGTTTCCAGCTGCAACAGCAAAGCCGAAAGCCAACCCTTCTTTCCCTCCCGTTGTTCCAAGCAGCTTGTGTTCAGAGAGGATATTCCATGTGAAAATGAAGATTCTACTTAGCATGGCTAATGCTATTAAAATTCACAGGGGAAAGATTTACCTGCATTTTCCCTTTTGTGTCTCTCCCCTCTCCCCATTTCTGCTGCTTTGGGCTTCCCTTTGACAGCATGAGTATTAGGATATGTGTTGAGGGAATGGGCAGGGAAGCCAGGGTTAAAAAGCAGCAGAGGTAATTTACACCATAGGCTCGAGGCTTTCAGATCCATCATTGCTGGTGAGGCCTTGAACTGCACTATCTTGCTTTCCGTTGCTCCTCCTGGTCCTGGATCTCAGAGACATCTACAAACTATAGCTTCACATTCTGAGGGCCCAGAAGACCCATAAAGATCCCTACATTTCTTTTTCAAGATTTTTAAGCACAAAAAGAACGTCTGAAGCTGGAGCTGGATTGAGCAGGTTTTCATAGAAATCTGCATTAGTTCTGTGTGGCCTACAGTTTATGTCTAAATCAATAGTCGTTTAATGCAATCATAAGTCTCACAGGGCCAAAGACCAATATGCTAATCAGATTTCAGGCTGAATATGAGTGTTATAAATTAGCACTATTTTTGTTAATTAAAATGGGTTGTCATACCCAACAATCATCTGAAATTAATCTGCTGCTTCTGAGAAATGTAATCAAGTATATATTAACTATACTTTAAACACAGTGTGAGGAGCCGTCTGAGAGATTATGTCGCCACAAATTGTATTTGCCACGGCCAAAAGCATTTCCATACATTCGTGAATGTGATCACGTCAAGTTTGAATCATTATTCTGCTTTTAGTACGTTTTCGTTGGAGTCTGGTGTTCAATTTTTGCTTCCTGTGGAGAAGAGGTAGGTATTGTGCGTAGAATGATGTGGGGAGTCTTACAAACAGGCCAAATCTGAGAAGGAGAGGAGAGGGGGTAGAGTCTGCTGACCATCTGGGGGTAATCTGATTTCCTTTCCAGAGTTTGAAGAGCCCTGTAGACATCCCACCATGTCTTTGGGTAGAAAACATTTTTAAAACATGAAATGAAATCAGTGTCTTTCAAGGAAGGGTACCGTTTTTCAGTTCCCACCCCCTATTTTTCGTCCGTGGAACAAAAATATTAATTTCAAAAGGAATAGTGTAGAAATGAAGCATAAAAATAAATATAGTAATTTTTATTTGGTGCTAGTTGCTTGGGTATCATATCTTAAACTTACCATTGCCTAAATGTAAACCTGGATGCCAGGATCCTGTTCCTTTATGTAAAAGAACTATGCACACATCCTCTACTTCAGGGATGTCAAACATGAGGCCGGGATGAGAGGGTTTATCAGGCTGGCGAGCCCCCCACCTCGCTCCCAGGGGAGTTACTTCAGCTGGCTCATGGGTCTGATAAGCCCCCTCAAGGCAGCCACCCCACCCCTGCTGTGGGCTCATGCGTCCAGGCACACACACCCCCGTGCCATTCTGGGGCCAGCCAAGGCAACCACTCACTCCAAAGCCTGCCCCAACATTTTTGCCACATCCGGCCTTCATAACAAATGAGTTTGACACCCCTGCTCTACTGATTCAATAATTCAAGTCTCTTGATTTTACAGTGGCGCATTGGACACCACTGGAGTTTTAAAAGCACTCTACTTTCTGTTGTGTAGCTTCCTTTCTAGTCTTGTCTCCCTTGCTCTTGCTGTCCCAAGGAATTCTTCTTCTTCTCCCTTTCTCTGGGACTGGCAAGGAAAAGCCTTTGGGGGTGGGGGTGGGGGAAGCAGAATTACTTCTTGCAGACTAAGTTATTTTCATGCATGACTTGAAAGCTAAAGGTTCAGTGCTTCTTTGCATAACCTTTTTAATTGCCCATTAAGGTGTTGGAAACTGATAGAGGCTGTTATTAATTCCATCATTCTGTTCCAGGCTGCAGTGTATTTGCAAGGTCAGTAATATGTCAGAAATATCTCTCAAACACCTGGCATCCATGAGGATCTTGTTGCTACCAGGAGGTATATTTTTTAACCTAGTTACTGCCCATTGATTTAAAAACGGGCGGAGTCTACATCAGCAGAAGAAAATTGGAAAATGATAGGCCCAGGGCTTTATCACGAGTAATTTCTCTCTCCCTACCCAAAACTGCTTTTTGAGAAAGATGTTCACTGGACTAGAGTAGATGAATCACCAAAGCAGACCTGAAGTTGGTCTGCTGCCTGTTCTCTTAATTACTTTGCTTTTGAAAGGGCAAATTAGAGACTGGATGGTAATTGGCCACATAAGTTTTCTGTAGGATAGTTTTTAAAGTAGTGGATAGATAACTGCCTCTTTGAGTGTCTGAGGGAAACTGCCCTGAGATAATAATGGATTTATAATAGACATAAGACTTTTAAGGAACTAGAGGAATATAGAATATTCCTTCAGTATAACTCATAGTCTGTGCAGACCCATATACTGTGTGTTTGTATACTCATTATCCTTTCCCTTGTATTCTTTTTTCTTTTATTGTTATAATGTTTTGTGAAAAAAATAAATTTTACTCAAAAAACCCCAAAGATTATCTGTGCATCTCCGTACCAGAATTGCAGTGGCTTTCTTCTGTCCCCTTGCCATCTGAGGGTAACGCCCCAAGCATCTGACAAAGCGGGCTCTGTTCCATGACAAATACATTTTTGAGCTTGAGCACCACAAGGCTTCCCTGCTTCTTAAGGAACATTTAAACTACGTTCCTGAGTCGGTTTGATTGAGAGTATCTTTCCATAGGGACTATTCTTGAGAGGTAGCTGTGTTTGTCTGCGGCCGTCAAAATGACAAAAGTGTCTTGTGGCACCTTAAGGCCTTGCCAATTTATTAAGTCATAAGCTTTCGTGAGCTCATAAATCTATCAAAGGCTCCCAAAAGCTTATGCCATGACAAATTTGGGTCTTTAAGGTGCCACAATATTCTTTTGTTGTTGTTCCATTGACATTTTCTAAGTACAAAGGGTTATAGTAGGAATAATCTTCACTGTATGAAGCTGTCAGGCATATGCTATCAGAATCTGTTCTTCTGCTGACTAAGAGGCTGAGCTGCCTTTGCCCATTCTCCTGGGAAGGACCAGCATGGACCCAAGGGAAGTCTCCTGGCCCTGTCCTCCTAAAATACCATACCCAGTGACTAGAAGACACAGATACAACAGTACTTAAACCAGTAGCGACATTACACTCCTCTTACATCACCTCTTTCCTTTTGACAAAAGCTGTAAACCTCTAGTGTCTGGGATTCTGCTTACCTCCTACAGAAACTTTGCTTTAGTGCTCCTCTTGCCAGCATGGTGTAGTGGTTAAGAGCAGGTGGATTCTAATTTGTAAAACCGGGTTTGATTCCCCACTCCTCCACCTGTGGCAGAGGCTTTTCTGGTGAACCAGATGTGTTTCCGCTCTCCTACATTCCTGCTGAGTGACTTTGGGCTAGTCACAGTTCTTCGGAACTCTCTCAGCCCCACCTACCTCACAAGGTGTCTGTTGTGGGGAGAGGAAGGGAAAGGAGCTTGTAAGCCACCCTGAGTCTCCTTACAGGAGAGAAAGGTGGGGTATAAATCCAAACTCCTCTTCTTCCTCTTCTTTCTTTCTTTCTTTCTTTCTTTCTTTCTTTCTTTCTTTCTTTCTTTCTTTCTTTCTTTCTTTCTTTCTTTCTTTCTTTCTTTCTTTCTTTCTTTCTTTCTTTCTTTCTTTCTTTCTTTCTTTCTCTCTCTCTCTCTCTCTCTCTCTCTCTCTCTTTCTTTCTTCTAGTGGAATTATCTGATATGGTAATCAGTGCCTCTGAAATTTTGAGTGTGTTAATATGAAAATTGTTTTTTCCCTAACTTTGATTTCTCATGTTCTGGCCTATCTGGAAAAATGGATACTGTCTTTCCCCTTGCTTTTCTCAGAAATAACTTTGGAGGCTTCATTTTTTCCAGTGTGGTAAGCACAGCGCAAGTGTTGGCAGCGTAGGAAACGAGTCATTTCAGAATGCTCCCACAAGTGTCATCAGAACGACTTGCTTTTTTGCTCAACCTGGTCCCAGAATTCTCGGCTGTGATTGAGATCTGCGGGGCGCAGAAGCCAATTGCCAGCTTGACGCCTCACCAAGCCACTCGTGGAGCTGCTTTGCTCTGTTCTTATTTTTTGATTGACAGCGTGGGATATACAATAAATTGAATGTCAGGGCCAGGGTGCTGTGTTGGACTTCATTGTTGTGCACGGAGCATCTATTCCCCAGGAAATTCTTTGATTTTCATTTCAAATACTAGCAGCAGATGCAGATCTACTTTGTTTTGTAGACCAGTTCTAATCCAAGTTGTGAAGCGCTTTCCTGATAATGTTGCTTTATAATCATCAAGGCTCACTTCCTCTGACACCAGCAGGTATACTCAGGTTATTTCTGACACATCTTTGCAGTAGAACAGGATGTTCTTTCTTCAACAGTATTTGCTCATGTCTTTTAAAGTGAGTCTTTGTACTTGCATATACATGCCTGTGTTCTTTGCAGGTCAATAACAGGCCCAAAGATTAAGCAGTAAATCTTGGGGTAGGGGGTAGGGAGTCAGTTTTACCATTATATTGCCAACTGAATAACTCCTTGGGTCAGATAAGACACAATACAATACCGTGGTTTATTTTAACTGTGGTTAGTTTGTGAAACCTGGATTCGGCTCACAAGGCCCCTTCTGCACCTGCAGAATAATGCACATTCAATCCATTTCCACAGTTGTTTGAAAGTAGATGTTGCTATTCCGCACAGTAAAATCCAGCTTCAAAGTGCACTGAAAGTGGATTGAAAGTGCATCATTCTGCATGTGCGGAAGGGACCAGAGCCAAATCTTGATTTCCCAGTGAAAGTCAGTTTCATCACAGGTTGCTTTGGCCAGGCTTCTCTGTAGCCAAGAATTGTGTGAACAAGTCACAGTGAAGTCATAATATCTTATGTTCGTGCATTGTGCAAAATTATATGTAAGGATGTGATTGATAAACCCGCTTTAAACCGTAGCTTTAGATCTTGGCTTAATGAATCCCAGTTAACTATGGAGTAGCCCATGTTGAGACATCACATTAACTGCAGTGTCTTTATTCTATGATTTCACATTATGTTTGCACTGAGCCCTTGTGTCTTTTATCCAACAGAGGCTGGGGTTTTTAACTTTCGGTGAAAAATCATTATCCTTGAACTCTAAAATTTATATTTCAGATTCTCAGTGGAGACAATTTTGTACAACCCTTTTTTTAAAAACATTCTAACAAGGGCAAAGGGAGTTAAAATAGCCAATATTATCTTGGAAAACAAATAGCGGTTGATTATTCATGGAGGAGCGTTTTCCTTGGGGAAACTATATAACTAGCCCTTTTATTGCATATTTAACTGCTCGTATAAAGTATTTGCACATTGCATATTGGAATAACGTGTTTGGCTAGATTAATTTTGAAGTTCAGGCAAGCCTCCTTGAAGCGTATGTAGAAAGAATATTTACTTGTATGAAAACCAGTCACGGGCTGCTCTTCCTTTGTCATAGTTTTTCTTCGCATAACATTCTAAGCCTGTTTACTCAGAAGTAAATGATGTGGAATTCTCCACAGCAAGTCTATTTAGAGGCTGTAGCCTTCAACCAAGATAATTTTTTACTGTCGCTGTGCAAGGATTTATGTGAATCTTGATAGCAGACTTTAGCGGTACTACTCAAAGTAGACAAGTGGGCATACACAGCAAACTCCCACCTTCAAGAAGAAGAAATACTCCACACAGCAGATTCTTTCAAAAGAAGGCTTTTTCCTTAGAGTTGCTATATGTACATGATACTATATACAGAGTATATTAAACAGTCCAACAAAGTGCTTCGCTAGGCACTTGTTTCCCTAAGGAACAAACACACAGTACATTGCTGTTGCTTATATACATGGTTCCACCAATCACTGTAAAGGTCACTAGCAACTGGACTGAACCAGTCTGCTTGCTGTTCTCTAGCTGTCAGATCATTCCTTTCTTGCTGACTCATACCTCTGCTGGATAGGATATGATCACCATGATCTAACAGTCATGACAAATCTTCAGTGTCCCCTCGGCAGAAAAGATTCACACACATGTGCTGTTAATGCAGTCTCTCACATGGTGGGACATTTAGCTTTTGAAGGGATCATGGCTCAGTGGAAGAGCATCTGAGTTGCATGCAGATGGTGCCAGGTTAAATCCCTGGCATTGCCAGTGAAGAATATCAGATTTGGAAGCCTCAGGCCTACCGGGAAGGGAATGAAGCGCGTGTGGGGGTTTTTTTTTAAACATTTTAATGGACATCAGCTGTATACTAGAAATCAACTCATACAAAACCTCTTTACACAGAGGGCATTGGTGCATCTAGCCCATTATAATCTACATTGACTGGTAGCCATTCTCCAGGCTTCCAGACAGAGTTCTTTCTCAGCTCTGCTGCCTTTTAACAAAGGATGGCAAAAATGAGTTTGTAGTTTTCTGCTTGCCAAGCATGTGTTTACCCCTGAATTACAACACCTCCCTTAATTCAAACTCGGTAGTAATTTTACAGCCGCTGCAGTTGCTGAGCTGCTTCTGCATGCAGTATGGATCACACGGCTGTGTTTTTTTTCATCCTGGGCCAGTTCAGACCAGATGTGAAGCTGTGGCTTATTTTATCTGTAGTTAGTTTGTGGCAGCATCCAAGAAGACAGGAGAAGATATGTGGGCCCTACCAGGCTCCAAGCTCTGCAGCAGAGGTGCTGTCCTTGGTACTGTCAGGAAGGGGCAGCATGCACTGCTAGCAAGATGCAGCGCAAAGTAAGAGCAGATTCTGTTAGTCTTGTTAGTCAACCTTGCAGTCGTGTCCTTTTGTTGAAGCAATCCTAAAAGACTAACAGACTCCCCTGAGAAGCATGTTGATAAAACATCTATGTGATTTTTATCTAAGCAGTAATTTTTACTTTACTTACACCTTTGGCCTTGGCCTTATTTTTAATCTCTTCGTGATTGGTGCAGCCCTTTTATTTTCTCCTTGAACCACAGTGGAGAGAAACTGTGAATAATAAACCAACTTTACATTCTCTTTAAAAAGAGCAAAGGATGAGTTCAGATCAGATATTCCCAAAATCTTTGAGTCGCGGAGCACTTTTCAGGAGAGAAATTTGCCACAGAGCGCTGTCGTCACCTTTACGCCAAAGGCGCGTATGTGCATTCTTGGCTGTTTTTATCTAGCAATATGTTTCACGTTGTTAGCCTCTCTCTCTCTCTCTCTCTCTCTCTCTCTCTCTCTCTCTCTCTCTCTCTCTCTCTCTGTGTGTGTGTGTGTGTGTGTGTGTGTGTGTGTGTGTGTGTGTGTGTGTGTGTGTGTGTGTGTGTGTGTGTGTGTGTGGCAAAAGCATGAATAATTTTTCAATTCTAATTAGCTTAAATTTTGATCTAAACTTAATTTTTTCCATTCAAAGTAATTCAAAATTTAAATGTTGCGATCTTGTCACATTTGTTCCAGTTGCTTTACAGAGCACTTGGAGATGCATTGTGGGCAACTGTTCAGGAACCACTGGTTTGGATGATCCGCTAATAATAGTTGAATTAAACCTTGGGTTCGTGTGACATCTGAATTGAGCCCTTGTGTCATTCTGCTTGTGCTCTAAGAGATGTTTGCATCCCTTTCCGCGCCCTGTTAAGAGTGGGCCCACCTTGTGGCAGCTCTCCTTTTATGACAGCAGAGCTCTTTTAGGAAAGGGGGAAGCATTTTTGCTTCCCTAGCATTTTGTCCTTTGGAACTAACTTGAAGTATTATGTGTCTTTATACAGCAGCAAAAAATTGTTTTTGAATCCTAAATGTCCTCCTTTGTGCTTTTTTGTATCAGTAAAGCAGTACATATCTGGTAAATGGTTTGCTCTTTTTATGCATCTAGGGATTTTCCAGCTCTCCCCTGTCAAATACGGAGAACACATATTTTGACATCTGCGTAGAGTGTGTGGCGCCAGAAGGCGTAATGCTTACCACCATCTTTTTCCAGCTTGATGAACACAGCAAGGATTCACTTGTCTGATTCTGGTGAAACTCTGGGAAATCTGGAGAACCTTAAGTGTTGTCAGGTGGAGTGACAAATTGCATCTGGCTGAGTGGGTCTGGGTTTTTATGCAGCCATATCTGAATAATACCCTGGTATTCCAGAGGGGTTCTGACAGTATGAAGTTAAAAGGACTGGTTTGAAGAGTGGCTTGTCAGGTTAGCGAAGGGCTGTTGTATTTCTGTGGCTCACATCTACATTGACATGTTTTCTTTCCCAGATATGAGGAAACGCTGTGAAAACAAATGTGCTTTCTGTTACATTCTTTGATTTTGTAGGGTGCTTTGGGTAGTAGTTCCCTTCTATAACTGCAGTTTTAAGGTGACTGCATAATGCAGGTCTTAGTATTAGATGCTGATTGAAAAAGAGGCCCATCAAGGGTTGAATTCCCACTACTATCTTAGCCAGGTTTCAGAACACAAACTAACCAGGTTTGAGGGACGACCTCCCCATTGCTTGCGTGGCAGATTCCATTTCTGGCGCTCGTTCTCCCCGTTAATCCGCGTTCTGGCAGGACCTGGTTGCAAGTGGCATAGACCCCATTAACACGGTTCAGAGCTGATCCAAGGGGAGGGATGAGGGTTGAAACCCTGACTCATTTCCCACCCTGGAGTGTGATGCGGAATTCAGGCAACCAATCAGCACAGCGATGCACGCTCAGCCTTTCCTTGGTTTCGTTTCCACTTTTGCAATCAGCCAGCAGAAGGGGACGCAAACGTTAAACAGTCAAATGTGTAACTTTGAATTATTAATGGTTTACACAAGTAACGATTAACTGTTTGCACAGTTAAACGTTAAACTTTTACACACTGGTTTTTTTGATCGTGCCCCTACAATGTATGTTTCCGCAGTGGGAAAAGGTCCTGCCCTATCAAGGCACGCCAGCCAATCAGGGGAGACTGGCGAAGCGAGCTTGCCTGATAGTGGGGATTGCTAAGAGTTCTGAAACTGGGTGTGTCTGCTGTGTGCTCGCTGCGGTGGGGAGGGCGAAATTCCAATGAAGAGGGCACGGTTTCACTACGAACAGGTTTGGATCTGCGTGCAAATTTCAAGTGGGAATTCGACCAAGGAGTGCCAGTTTCCTACTAGAAGTTCCTTATTTTTAAAATCTTCTGTTCTAAAAACTCCCAGAGAGCTGTCTTTTGTCCCTGTCTCCCCCTCCCCCCCAATCTTATATACACCCATATATTGGCAGTATTGTAGAGCTAGATTTCTTTTGGTTAAAGTTCGACATTTTAATATGCAGTTTTAAACCAGTAGGTTTAAAAGGCCCTTGCTTCTTTTCAGTAGCTTGGGTTATATAATCTAACAGCATTGTCTTCAAAGAAATAAAGTCACTGTGGAAACTAATGAGAAATTATTTAAGTTACTAAGTATAAGTATAGGCAGCCTGTGTTGCTTTTGAAGGCTTTATGCGTGAGGGTCTTCTGGTTTGCATAGAAAATATAAAACCATGACATTGCCATTAATGTGCAATGTGATTAGTACCAGGGTTCGGAGTAGTGTTCTGATTTTGATTTGGAGGCAAATGGTGAGAACTGTTGCTTTCCTTTTTGGTATCTGAAGAAGCAAATGGCAGCAGGTTCCATATTGCGGTATTCAATTAAAATTCCATTGGACCTGCAGAGAAAAAAATGAATTGTAACCCAATTATAATATTCTCCTGATCAGGAACCATCCAGTCTTCCAAGTTCTGTCCCTTACCTTCTGAGAAAGAATTTTTTTTGCACAAGTTAAAATAAATTTGGAGGATCAAGATATCAAGGCATCTGTGCCAGATGCCATCTTGCTCTTTTATGAGTACTGCACTAAAAATGGCTGTGTTGCCTGGATTGTTTATCAATAGTCCTGAAAACTTCCATGCGTACGAAGATGTCTGAAAAGTTAATGTTTTACCCCATTAAGCTTCTAGGTCAGTGCAGTCTGCATTACACATTAAAGTTATCCCATGCTTCTCAGGTTGGCATAGAGGTGTGTCAGAAGGTAAAAGAATCTTGCTTCTGTGCAGACCAAAACAGTCCAGTGGCATCTAAAAAAATTTACTTCCAGCATAGTCTCCCGTGCTCATGTGTATTATAGATTTTAAAAAAACATGTGAGGAGCAAGAAAAATCCTAAGCAATTCAGAAATTGATTATAAACCCGCCTTCCCCTGTAAGAAGTCAAGCACAGCCGTTTTAAAGCCCTTGGTTGTGCAATGATAAAAGCTGACGCCTTTTGCTTCCTGGAAAGAATAAAGGCCATTAGAAGGGAGTGTTGAGAGGTCTGTGCATATGACTAATCAAGGGAGCTAATGGAGATTCTTCATTAGAAAATCGGGATGTAAAATGGAAATTGCCCTTTGGGAGGCTTCTGGGAATTGTGAACACATTGCTCATTTTCAGGATATTTCAGAAAAACTGATTGTTCTTTTGAATGGTAATTGCTGGTGCATTGTTTCTGAGACAGGGGAATTGAAGGTTTTTACCACGAGAGGATATCCAGAATTGTGGATATTTTGCTTAATTAGTCCTGTAGGTAAATGGCGTATAGTTTCTGAACCATTCCTTAAGCAGCAGTGATACTATGTGAGAACATAAGAAAAGCCTGCTGGATCAGACCAGAATTCATCTAGTCCAGCACTCTGCTACTCGCAGTGGCCCACCAGATGCCTTTGGGAGCTCACATGCAGGATGTGAAAGCAATGGCCTTCTAATGCTGCTGCTCCCGAGCACCTGGTCTGCTAAGGCATTTGCAATCTCAGATCAAGGAGGATCAAGATTGGTAGCCAAAGATCGACTTCTCCTCCATAAATCTGTCCAAGCCCTTTTTAAAGCTATCCAGGTTAGTGGCCATCACCACCTCCTGTGGCAGCATATTCCAAACACCAATCACATGTTGCGTGAAGAAGTGTTTCCTTTTATTAGTCCTAATTCTTCCCCCCAGCATTTTCAATGTATGCCCCGTGATTTTAGTATTGTGAGAAAGAGAGAAAAATTTCTCTCTGTTAACATTTTCTACCCCATGCATAATTTTATAGACTTCAGTCATATCCCCCCTCCGACGTCTCCTCTCCAAACTAAAGAGTCCCAAACGCTGCATCCTCTCCTCATAAGGAAGGTGCTCCAATCCCTCAATCATCCTCGTTGCCCTTCTTTGCACTTTTTCTATCTCCTCAATATCCTTTTTGAAATGTGGTGACCAGAACTGAACACAGTACTCCAAGTGCAGTCGCACCACTGCATGACAATCTTTGCAGTTTTATTATTAATTCCTTTCCTAATTATCCCCAGCTCCACTTACAGCGTGTATAAGGCACAAAAAAAGGGGGGCGGGGGAGAGAAAATTAAATTGGTAGCTGCCTGGTCTACTGGCAGTGATTTTGGTAAAGAGGTATCCTTTTTTCTCCAGTCCCAAATTAACATATTGACTCTTCATTTTTCTCCAAGTCAGGCATTGAATGCAAAAATGGCATCCTTTGCTTGACAGCATTTGATATTCCAAGGGAAATACTAAAATTATTTCCGATAAAGTTAGTGATTTGCTTGGGGATTGCTGAATGGAACCCGTTCTGCAGCAGTGTTAGAGAATTCATCATCCTGTTAACAAATGAAACTGTTGCTACCCTCGTAGTATGATGAGAAGTTAAAAAGCAGGATAGCATTTTCTAAAGACGGTCTTGGAATTGAAGAAGATTCGGAACAGCCTGCTTTAATCCAGATAGAAGGTGATAAATCAGGGTTTTATGTCCATAAAAATAACATCACCAAGAAGTGTGGAGCAGCTGAATAGAACACGTAATACAACTAGCTCTTTTATGAGTACTGCACATGAAATTACGATGATGTTGAAAATGCTGTCCCATTACCATTCAGATTTCTTCTGCTGAGACCTATTTGTTTATCTGTCTAGATTCCTGACTGATGCATCGTTTCCCTACAGATTGAATGAGGAATTCCAAATAAACTTTTTAATGGTTTTGGGTGTATATGTTTTGACCATGGATGAACTGTTCTGTTCTGTTCCGTTCCTTTCTCTTTCAGTTTGAAAGACATGACCCTGCAAACGGTCGGATCACGGAGCGCCAGTTTGGCAGCATGCTGCTGGTTTACAGCGGAGTGCAATCCAAAAAGCTCACCCTCATGCTGAAGCAACTCAAGAAGCATTTCCAAGATGGAGAGGTTAGTGGCCTTTAGGCAATGAGACAAGAGAGAGAGGCTGTTACAATTCCTCTGCAGTCATTATCTTTGGCAAGACTTTAAAGTGATGCTTATAGAAGGGCTCGTCTTCTTGCATTACTGTAACTGGAGCGCTCATGAAACTGACTATATATATAGTTTAGGAGAAGTGCTTTATTGCAGCTGATTGTAGGTTTGTGCTTATGGCAGCCAGCTCTCTGGGTCTTTTTCCTGGATCAGCCAACAAAAAGAGGTATTAACCCACTGTTGTGACCTTGGTTTAATTGCCTATTATTTATTTATTTATTTATTTATTTATTTATTGAACTTATATACCGCCCCATCCCCAAGGGGCTCTGGGCGGTGTACAACATTAAAAAGACAATATAAGCAATTAAAACATTTAAAAGCAGCGAAAACCATAAGATATTTCCAATAATATAATAAACTACAATAAAATAGATGGCGTTCAGCAATCTGCTATTGTTATTCCGTCCCTTCTCGAAAAGGGGGAAACAGTATCCCATATTCCGATCTAAAAATCCCGCCCCCCTTCCAAAAGGGAGGAGTGGCGAGTCTAAGATGACAACTGACCCCGGTATCAGAGCCGGGGGCAAAGGGGCACCATCAACGGCTGGATAATTGATCGTTATATTATAAACTCAGGTAAAGAAAGATAAATTATGGAAACTAGACTCATGATTTTAAAGGGGAAAGAGGTTGCAGCTGCTGCAGTACTTAATGCATAGTAAGAGACCTTGAATGAAACACTTGAAGTGGAAGGGCATCTTTTGACCCACTAATGAAAGTGAGAACTTGTAACAGTTTCACATCTGTTCCTTTTGAAGATGGAAAGCACCACTTTTCCTGATCAGCTATTAAACCCAATTGAGAACTGATGAAGGAGTTCTGATTCTACAATGAGTCAATGTGACTTCTTGCCAACTATTCCTCATTTCTTTAAGTTTTTGAATCCAGTTTTAAGCAGATAGATACATCAAGCACCCCCTCCTGTTCTGGTAGTGTCAGTTCAGCTTATGAATTCCAGCTCAACAGCTCTCTGGCTTCAAAATTCATATGTTGACTTGACGTTATCAATCTGGGTCTCAGTAGAAGCTGGGAATGAGACCAGTGAAATTGCACAGAGATTTAAATGCCCAGTTTTATTTTGCCAAGTCAACACCAGTTGGGAGTAGTCTGTACCCACTCTGATTTCTGGATGGTTTAGTTTTTTGACTGATCTTGTTCGCCTCTACAAAGTGATGGGACATACCTGGATTGTTGGTCTCATTTTGCAATACTGTCTCCCTGCCCCATTTCCCCTGTTCTCACTCATGCATGTAATTGTGTCTGCTTGCTGCGGGTAGGTATCCGATGGAATGAGTTTTGTCCCTCAAAAGTTTATGCTTTGTCTTTAAGGCACTGCACAATTTCCAATAAATTCAAAATGAGAATTCCAAGTCTGCAGTAATAGAAATGCAAATAGACCAGTAATAAATAATACATAGAAACAGAATTGTCCACTGAACAAATGAATGTAGTTTGCTGTAATAAGTAATAGGCTTGTGTGAACAGAAATTGCAGCATTCTTTAGCTAAAAAACCAACCCTTGCATGCTTACTAAGGATTCAGCCCAGCTGTGAGCATTTGACTTCACTGCCAGGTAATATTTATTTGCTTCATACCTCTCCCTTTCTCCATACCTCTCCCAGTGAGAACCCAGAACAACTTGTTGTCTGCTACTTCTTCGCAACAACCCTGTGAGGGAGATTAGGCTGAGAGAGTGTGACTGACCCAAAGTCATCCAGCAAGTTTCTGTGGCTGGGTGGGCAATAAAACCTGGGTTTCACAGATCCCAGTCTGACGCTCTAACCACACTGTGCAAAAGGTGACAGCCTTATCATCATCTTGGTCTAACTTCTTGTCATCCAGTAATGATTTTTTTTCCAAAAGGTGACCTACATGTAGATCCTTTGGCTGTGCTAAGATATATAGATGTGAGATTTTATTTAATCTAGAAGTCAGTCACTTCCCTGTTTTAACGCCAGCTTCATAAAGCTATTGTTGAACACGTAAAATCCTTGTATATTCTTGCAATATGTAGGTTACCTAATTTCCCTCTTTTTTAATGCTGCATTGCTAGCTTTCTGGCTTTTTCAGTGCATTCTATTCTTACCTTTCTCACTTGTTTTGGAAAGCACTCTACTTAATTTCTGTGTCCCATATAAAAGCTTTACTGGCTTCCCATGCATATGAGGTTCCATTTTTAAATCCATTTCTAATTCAGTTTGAATTTTTCTTTTCACCTGTGAATTTAAGAAAATATTGTTCATCTTCAAAATGCCATTAGATACTTTCTCACTACTTAAAGAAACCTGAGGCCTGTCAATATAGACCCAGGGTTAGTTCCCTGGGAACAGCAGTGGTGTAGTGATTAAGAGCAGGTATACTCTAATCTGGAGGAACCGGGTTTGATTCCCCACTTTGCCACCTGAGCTGTGGAGGTTTATCTGGGGAATTCAGATTAGTCTGTACATCCCAACGCACGCCAGCTGGGTGACCTTGGGCTAGTCACAGTTCTTCTGAGCTCTTTCAGCCCCACCTACCTCACAGGGTGTTTGTTGTGAGGGGGGAAGGGAAAGGAGTTTTTAAGACACTTTGAGTCTCCTATAGGAGAGAAAGTGGAGGGTATATAAATCCAATTCTTCTTCTCTTCTTCTTAACTAAATCTTCAGCTGATCAGGCCTAAAAGTGAGCAAATTAGCCTCGTTTTCTTCTTTCTGCAGTTTTAGGAGAACCTGACTTCTCTTTATGTTCATGGTGTCATTCTCAGCTAGCTGTGTCTATAACACACATTAGGACATCACTCTCGCTGACGATGCAGGTTTAATTCTGAAAATGGTAGTGCAAAAAATGGTAGTTCAGAAGAACAACTCAACATTCATGAGCCATACCACCCACAGGTCAAGAGACAGCAAAAATCAGGTGGCCCCCAGTGTGGTGATGAGAGGGGACATGATTGCTCTGTTTAAGTATTTGGAAGGTTGTCACTTAGCACAGGGCTGGGAACTATTCCTGTTGGCTGCAGAGGACAAGACTCACAATAATGGGTTTAAATTACAGGTGGAAAGGTACCAGCTGGATATTAGGGGGGAAAATTACAATAAGAATTGTTCAGCAGTGTATTCGTGCATGGCAGGGATTGAACTCTTCCAAGTCTATGATTCTGTGACTAACACAGAGACTAGCCGACTGTCTCTGGGATCATCACGTAAATATTGTTGAGGCAAGCAATGCTTGAAAAATATGCACTCTGGCAGTTCCAAGCTTGAACTTTTGTTTTTGCAAGGAAACCCACCAGGCATACATGTGATTGACTAAAGTGGGGCTAACCAACCTGACCCCTTTGGGGAAAACTCTTCAAGCCAGGGATGACTTCAGTTCTTCAGATCGATTTAGCTTTATGACATCAGTAACATATTTCACCAACAATGCTTTGGTTGTCAGCTCTGTTCTGGAATGATGATTCATTAATAGTTTGTAGGAAAGGCCTCCGGAACAACCCAGACATGATATTTTCAGAATTGGCAGAGGCCCTGTGTGATCTCATTCATTGTCAGAGAACGTCTTGTAGTCTTCTGCACTAGTAAATTTTATTTTCCACTCTAGCCTGACTGTTAACATTGCAAGAGTATTTATCAGTGTTTGCTTGCTTGCTTTGCACTAGAAGGGGCTTTTCATTGTACTTTCCCTGAAAAGGATATTAATCCTTCTGGCAATTACTTACAGAGCAAAAAATACAGTTCTCATTTTGTTCCTGTTTAACTTTTTCTTGTTGCTGCTGCTTTACATATCTGATATTTGGGTGGCTACAAGCTCATCTGGACTCCTTGGGCCCGCTGCGAGGATTAAGAGAAGCTGGTCCTAGAATATGTGGCGTATCCCAAGCACATATGCTCCTCGCCTTGCATGTGTGTTTTCTCTGTCCTTAGTGTGGTTAGAGTATTGGTTTAGGATCTGTGAGACCCAGGTTTGAATCCCCACTCTGTGATGGAAGCTTGCTGAGTAACATGGGCCAGTCACACACTCTCTTAGCCACAAGGCTGTTGTGAGGATAAAATTGAGAACAGCTTACCATTGTGTGGCATGCATGAAGCAAATAAATATAACTACGCTTTGCATCAGGTGATACCAAGCCCAGTTAATTCAAACCCCATGAATTCTCTGAAGCCAGATTTCCATGGTTCTAAACGCGAGACTACGTCACCCCTTGCATGTTGTTAAGCCCTGGTTGAATCATGGTTTGTGTTGAATCATTAATAATGTGGGTCAGTCAGAAGGGGCGTGGAGGGGAGAGAATTCACAAATGAAGGAGAAGGTTGGACACAGGACCTGCATGATCTTGATTTCTTAATCAGGGCTGGGGGGTTGGGTTTCAGGTAAGCACCCCAGTCAGCTTCTTCGAGCACTATAACAGGGGGGGGGGGGAGTGTATACAGTGTTACTGTCAGTCGAATGCTCGTCTGTATGGCATTCTATAGATGAATCCCAAAAAGATCAGAGTCCTTCAGGAAATGACCAGGCAGGGACAATGTTAATCAGTGTGGTGTAATGGTTAAAAGCGGCAGACTCTTAATATGGAGAACCAAGTTTTATTCCCTGCTCCTCCATGTAAGCAGAACCTTCAAAACAGTGCGCTTTCTTGTCCAGACACCCTGTCAGTCTGCTCACTGACTATAGATCTTAATGAATAGGTCTGCAACAGCTCTTCATCATTGGCAAGGTTTTAGAAATGGGAGAATAATTCAAATGTGCCTCCTTTGCAAGAAATCTCATAAATGGTGTAAGGCTGCAGAGCCATGAAAATCTCGAGGTTTCTTTCCTCTTGGATGAGAAGGCCACTTCATTAGTGACCTCAGGAACAAATTTGTTGTTCGGAAGTGGACTTGAGCAGAGATAAAAGGATGCAAAGGGGGCAATTTGCCTTTTCAGTGGCACAGCAAACTTCTGACAGTGTTTTGCTGAGAGCTGCGTAATAACTAATTAAATTAAAAGGGCCATCTAGCGCAGTGAGCGCTTGCTCGCTGTCAGCATTGTTGTTTAGGAAGAGTTGTCCTTTCAAAAAGTTGGCTTTTTTGAAAATCATCCACTTACCTTGGCAAGTGGTGAGTGGCAAAGCTATTGGTTTGTCCGACGTGCTGTGTCTGTACCTTTTAATCCTTCATGGGCGGGAGGGGGAATGAATAAAGTGGCTTTTAACTTCCTTGCACCTGAACAAGGTCAGCCGCGCCACAAGGCAGATAAATTCATGCTGGGAATTGCAGAGTTTGTCATCAGGCATGGTGTACAACAGATACATCCTTCAAAAGATTGGGAATTTGTTCATGACTTTAAAAAAAGGATATTTCTCCTTTCTGCATGGCTGAGATGCTGATTTCTAGAAGACACTGACAAATTATGTTTCATGGGCTGAGGCTTGGGTTTTTAAACATGCAAACCTGTGGGGTGAACCAGATCCTTGGGAAATTCCCAATCCTATGTGTTTTTCCCCCTAAAGCTTGCACGGTGGGGCGGGGTAGGTTTGTAAGTAAATGGGAGGGTGCTTGCCCCATTCCGCAAGCAACATCTTTCCTCTCTGACCTCTGGCACCAGCCACCTCTCCCCCGTGTCCACAGAACTGTGTTGTAGGGAGAGAGGAAGTGCCTGGCCAACCAGTCCCAACTTGTTCACTGGTGACTGGACCCAGGTGTGGCAAACATTCAAGTGGAAAGCAGTTGTGGGGAAGAGTTAAGCAGCTTCAATTTGCATTCTGGGAATTCTGTTTTATCTAATCTTGCCATATTGCTCCCCCTGTATTTCAGTATGTTACCCAAATACCACTTAAAACCCATTCATATAATCATACAATTTGGAAGGGTTCGTAGGCCATCTAGTCTAGTTGCTCCTTCTTGCAGTCAATCCAAGCAAGAATATTCATGGTAGGTGGCTCTCCATTCACTGCCAGAGAACTTCCAGTAAGGAAGACCCCAGCCCTTGTTCGCCTCCTCTTCTCCTGTTATGTATAGAGTTGGTTGATACCAGCCAGATTCGTTCCAATTCGGATTCAGACCAGGTTCGGATCAGTGGGCTCAGATTAGCCGAATTCCGAACCTTGCAGATTCGGACTGCCCTGAATCTGTGGGAACATCCAAGAATTTCGGATGCGTTTTTATTTTTTGGTGTTTTTTCACGTTTCGACCTGCAGGGGGCGTATTTTTAGATGCAGGCACCAAAATTTCAGGGTATCATCAGGAGACTGTCCTGATGATACCCCCAACTTTGGTTCAGGGGGTCCAAAGTTATGGACTCTCAAAGGGGGTGACCCTATCCCCCATTGTTTCCAAAGGAAGCTAAGGAGATAGGGCTACCCTTTTGAGGGGCCATAACTTTGGCCCCCATGAACCAAACTGCACCAAACCTTGGTGGTATCATCAGGCTGGGGGCAAAGTCAATACAAAACAAAGAATCTTGGGCAAATTTGGGGGGCTGCCTGTCAGGGGTGCATTTTTAGGCATATCAGCACCAAAATTTCAGGGTATCAGGATACTGTCCTGATGATACCCGCCAAGTTTGGTGCAGTTTGGGTCAGGGGGGCCAAAGTTATGGACCCTCAAAGGGGGTGCCCCATCTCAATTCCCATTAGAAAAATGGGGGTTAGGGGCACCCGCTTTGAGGGTCCATAAATTTGGCACCCCTGATCCAAACTGCACCAAACTTGGGGGGTATCATCAGAACAGTCTTCTGATGATACCCTGAAATTGTGGTGCCAATATGTCTACAAATGCGCCCCTGCAGGCTGAAACATGAAAAAAAACCCCAAAAATAAAAACTCGGTTCCACTACTGATCCAAATCCCATGGATTCAGACCAGATGGGATTTGGATGACTCAGATTCAGACCCTACTTGTCTGCTCTGAATCAGCATGGGTTCAGTCCAGATTCGGACTGTCTGAATCTCCAACCCTAGTTATGTACTGTTCTTTTAAGTTCAGTCCTGGCTTGGCTTGCAACTCCCTCTATGTCTAGAGATAGTTCTCCCCTGTGAAAGTTCATATCCTCATAAACTAGTCAACAGCTCCTGTTTTATGTAAGCTGCCACCGACTAGTAGCCCTCCTCTTCTGAAATAATGGAGCGAGGGGTAGCACTGGCACAGGTTGATGTTTATTGCTTCAGATGCTGGGACTTGTGCCTATTAAATCACAGTCTTGTTTATCATCTCTGAAGTGGTGGATGAAACAACTTGACACCACTAAAATTAACCTAACTGAAACAACTACAGTGAATCACCAGAATTATGACATAGTGGGTACACGAAGTCTTCTGAAATAATATGCCTCAGTGCACGAACCTGTGTACTTTACAGAACAAAAAGGAATTTAAAATAATATTCATTTGAACAATTATGCCTATTATTTATAAAGCATTATTTTGCTTTCTTAGTGTTGGGTTTTGGTACCAAGCATGTAATAGGTATCAGGGGACTGTCAAAAGGATCTTCTCTTCCTATTGATTTGATAATCTTGCCCCGAGGCATCCTGTTTTTTTCTCTGAAACTGAATAGATCTCTGGGAGAAAGAAACCAGCTTCCTTCCCAATCTCCTCCTCCACCACCACCCCCCAGCAAAAGTCAGTCGATTTGTTAAAGCTCTGCGGGGCTGGAGAAAGTCCCTTCTTTTGAACTCCAGAAAATGATGCTTGTTATGAAAGAGAGCAGAGAAAACTGCTTCATCTTAGGCAGGGCAAACATTTATGGTGATGAACTGATAGGCTGGGGATTACTGCACTGGGAAAATCTCATTGGTTCCAGAGCAATGTTTTCACACTCTCAGGTGAAATTAATGAATCTCTTTGTTGTCAGCAATGTTAGTCTGTTGGCTACTGTAAGGAATTCCATAGAAGCAGAAATAAAAGGCTCTTTGGTGTAAAAGACCGTTTATTCAGACATCTTAGAAAGCTCAAGTACACGCCGTGGCAGGAATAAGATCTCCCGCCAGAAACACAGGTTATAACTCTGTCCATCCCATCCCCCCTCCCGGATTCCCATGGGAACGGAGGTCTCATCTCCCTCGCAGAGATAAGGTCTCCGCCGGAGAAGCTGGCCCATCGCCCGGGCTGTGGAATGTACTCAAGGCCAGGCGGCTGCCCTTCTCATCAACACCATTGAATCCTTTACACTACTTTGTTCTAGTGGGCTCCTGGAACCAGGAGCCTTGATTGATCCAGTATATCCAACGCATCTAGGGAGGGAAAACTGAAGAGGAGCCATTTGCTGTGTGTGAGTGTGTGAGAGTGTGTGTGAGAGAGAATGAATGAATGAATGAATGAATGAATGAATGAATGAATGAATGAATGAATGAATGAATGAATGAAAGCTCGCTCGTTCCCAGGAGCTTTTCCAATGCATAGAACGCCATTTTAGGGTTGACAACTCCAAATTAGGAAATTTCTGGAGATTTGAGGGTGAAACCTGGGGAGGGGAGGGATTGGGGAGGAGAGTTCACTTTCCAAAGCAGTCATTTTCTCCAGGGAAACTGATCTTAGTGGTCTGGAGAACAGTTATAATTCTGGTAGAGTTCCAGGCCTCACCTGGAAGTTGACAACCCGAACCCATTTGCTCTAGTCCACGATATGGGGTGGGGAGAGAAAGTGAAACCCAGGTAACTCTGCTTTTCAAGTTAGGTTGGAAATCTTTCTCAGTTTTACTTTTTCTTAGAATCTTCACCCTAATTCTGTATCCTGCAAGCCTTCAAGAGATGTTAATGGTAGAATAAATTATTTGTTTTGTCTAAGGAGTGAAGAGACTGCCTTGATTCCCGCTCATGAGCCTTCCTGTGCCTGTGGTTTCAAACAGGCCTGTTCAGTGTTTCTCTTGGCATGAGAGGGGTGTGACTCAGAAGGGGGTGGTTGTGGCTACCAGAGAAAAAGTGAGGGATTCTCACAGGGTAGGCTTGGTTTCTCTCAGACAAAACAAATCGCCCCTTAGCCTCTGTGTAGGGTTTCATCTCCCTTGCCTGCTCACTGGCTGGTTGCAAGTGCAGAGAGCAAATCCCAAGTGGAATTGTTATATGGTCCAGACTGTTAGATGTTAAAGCTACTCATCCATCTTGCAGAATGGCACTGCAGTAAATTGACGTTAGTGAAGTTTTGTTAACCAGCCAAAGCAAGAGACAAGGCGAGTGGCTGGAAAGAAATGCCGAGATTAAATCTCTTCATTTTACAGCCCACTAGATTATCTGGGTAGTAGTGCTCTCCTTCATCCAGGCTGTTGCTTTCCTCTGAGCCAGATGCACCACTTTGCGCCAGGGGGGCTAGTAGGGTCATTTAGACTATCCCTCCTACCCCATGCTAAGGAAGAACCATCCTTCTAGCAGCCCTCCCAACAGATAATCCATAAAATGGAGCCACAGGCAAGCAAAGGACATAGTACAGTGGTTCTCAACCTGTGGGTCGCGACCCCTTTGGGGGTCGAACGACCCTTTTACAGGTGTCACCTAAGACTCTCTGCATCAGTGTTCTCCATCTGTAAAATGGATAAATGTTAGGGGTCACCACAACATGAGGAACTATGTGTTAAAGGGTTGCAGCATTAGGAAGGTTGAGAACCACTGATGTAGTACAGGAAAGTAACAGCACTTTACGACTCAGTCCCAAACCACATTCTATATGAGCAATTGAGAGGTCATTGGAATTCTTTTAAGCCTGGGCTGTGTGGGATAACTTGTTTCCTCATCCAGGAGAGGGGGACTGATAGACTTTGAAACTTAAATAAAACTTTCCACATTCAGTGTATGTGAAACTGTCCACTGTAGTCAGCCCTGAGCGTGTTCCAGTTCTTCTCTCAAGATGGACATTTCCCAGAATGCTAAGTACTAGTTTGTTTCTTTTCATTTATGTTTTTTAAGGGGTGAAATGTATTCAGGTAACTTTTTCTTAAGAAAAAAAATTGCATGTGAGAAATTACACTTTAATTTGAAACCCACTCCTGGGGAAGTTCTGATGGAGCGCTAAGTTTTATTAGAAATTCCATGTCTCTTTTCTCTAACTGTCACGTTGATAGCATTCTGCAACACACCCCAATAGTTTGACAGTGTTTTCCTCATTCTGCTGGTTTTATCATCCCCTCTTTGCCTCTTGGGGGACCATCCTTGGCTTCCTGTGAAAGCTAAACTCCAGCAGATTACAAAGGACTCCTTAGCTGCTGTTTTGCCTCCCAGAAGCATAGAGGTTACCCACCCAAGCTGCTGCTGTTATTCACCAGTAAAGATCTCCCGGGAGATCCATTCAAAAATCTCTTAAGTATCTTGTCTATGGTGATCCTCGGTTTGCACACCCCTGATCTTCTCCCTTGAACTTGCTAATGAAATTGATTTTACAATAATATGCTGTATGACTTCAATATAAAAAGAGAACTTCATTTTAAATAGCATGTCGTTAAATCAGGATGAAGTCACAGACTTCCTTTTTTCAATTACATAGCACATTGACTTCTAAGCAAGAGCTAATTGAAAAATAAGGTTTTTGATTTATCAAATCATTTCCTTGGTGTGTAAAAAGGGTTTTGCTGGTTATTTGCAGGTTATTTTGAGAACTAGGGGTGAGGGGGTGTTTGCTTCAGTATGCCTCTAGCCCTGATACTTGCTACGGGCAAGCATCAGTCAATGTAATAGCAGATTTTGCCATTAATATGAAGGTGTAAAATGGTCCTCTCAATTCTGACGTGTTCTTTTTGCCATTCAGTGTTTCTACTTACCACTCCATTTCCAATATTTTGACACTTGCCGCTGGAGAGGGATTTCAGCAAATGAGTTTTGATCTGTATATTGATTTTTGTGCAAAACAGATCAAATGCACAGAGTATAGCAAAATTATGAACGACAGGAGGCTTTTCTTCCAACTTACTATGCCGTGTCTGTCTGGAGGCACGCATAAATCTGTGGGTTTTGCACGCCATTATTCATCTTTTGTGTTCTGCTCAGAATATCCGCTTTAAGGCTGTGATAAGAACTCAGTATTTTTCATATATTTTCAGTGCCCGTCAGTTTTGCAAATGAAAATCAAACCACAGGTGGAGCAGGTGAATACTGGTGAATGAACCAGTCAAAAGGAGGGTAGAGAAGCAAAGGGTTAGATCCTGTAGACCTGTCACCACATAGGAGGCTGTTTGGACCAAAGGAAAGTGCACCACTAGCAGAGAAGTTCCTTAGGATACCATGCCTAGAATAAAACCACTTTTCCCAATGGTCGGCGAGCGGAGGAGAACCGCTGGGCGCTTTGAACTGGGCCGTCCTTCGCTTCTCCCGAGGACTGTCAGCCCATTTGGGTGAAGGGGTGCTGGGCTGCCAGGGGATTTGGTCTAGACTCAGCTCCTCCGCTTCACCTGGGGCCGTGAGATTAAACAAATGGGAGCAGCCAGAATCCACAAGGGCTGAGGCTGGCACACGAAAGTACATGCTTAGCGGGTTACCAGAAACGCTTTGATTGTAAATACCGGGAGCTTCGCCTCACTCACCGCCTGGAGTCGTAGTCCCATGTCCATTGGGGCTGAAGAAAGGCAACCTGCTGCGCCCCTCCCTCCGGCTCACTGAAGGACTGCTTTAGATGAGTCTGGGCGGCCTAGATTTGGCGCTGTGGTTTGGCAGGGATGGGTTATGCCAAGGCCGGAGGGTTGGACTTCTGTTTTTTCGGCAGTTGGCGGCTAGGTGACCGTAGGGACTCCGCAGTAAAGACACAATCCCAGCCGGCGACGGCGCCTCGGATGTGGTCTCGTAGGTAGCTGGGCTTGGCTTGCGGACGAGGGCCGCTTCTGGCGCATGGCTCTCCGCACTCCAGCCGCACCTGCTGCAGACGCCAATTTGGGATCCTGCAATGCAATCCAATCAGCACAGTGCGGGGACCCGGCTCAGTATCACTGTTTCACGAAGCCTGCCATCGGTTGGCATCTGAGAAGCGCATTCGTGATTTACGCGCCAGGCTAATTCGAGGGAGTTTCCAGCAGCCGCCGCATCAAATTCACGGCAAATTCCCGTAAACGAGCTGCCTTGTTGAATAGGCCTTGATGGAAGCGGATAGCTTCTATTTTCCAGACCTTGATTCCGCAAGTTGCAGCCCTCAAGGCTTGGGAGGAATAAGTGGCACCGTAAGTGGTGAATCTTCATCTCTTGCAGGTTCAAAAAAGAGTCACAAACCAGTCGGGTTGCCGCCCCATCCAGGACTGGAGCCGATGTCCCAGATTTTTTCAAGGCTGACTGGGCAGGATTATAAATCATCATAGTCCTCCATGTGGGTACTGAGCTGCAAGGTGAAGTAGCGAAGTTTGGAAGCGGGTCCCATCGGGAAGCGGGCAGGTGTATTGAGGAGTCTGTAGTAACCCCTTTCCACGCTCCCTTGGCGCCTCGTGAGGGCGTAAGGCTGCCAGGCTGAGCTGGGCTGGAGTAAGCGGGCAATTATTCGCAGGGGGCCGGAATCAGTGGAGGTATCAAGCGCCGGGTGTCAGCTTGGTGTTCCGTGTGGGAGCCGGTCCTTGGAAGGTTAGGTTGATTCCCAGCAAGCATTAAGCCACTGGCTCGGGCCACCCCGTGATGGCGGACAGCGACTCCAACTCTGGGTTGCCCCTGGTTCAACTGGGTTTCCCTCAGTTCCCTCTCCAAGGCAGCGCCAGCTCTCTCTCCCTTGGCGCAGTCAATGCATCCTGAATGCGCATGCAAAAGCCGCTACTTTCTCTGCCTTCCACTTTAGCCGAAGTTCGGGTCCTGCTGAACAGCTGCAGTAAGTTCACTTTGAGTGCGCCAAGGCCCTGAACACACTCTCACGCTGGACGCTGTAGAAGTTCAGTTTGGAGTGTTGCCAGGACTTTTATCATGGACTGATAGATTCTGGCGATATTGCCGCTTGGAGCGCATCCTTGCAGCACGGTCCACCCGGTGCTGGGATTTCATTGCCTGCTGCTCCCGGCCTCTCTGTAGGTTACGCGCTCTCTTGTTGCAGCTGTTCCTGCTCCTCTTCCCATAGCTGGCGCTCACGGGCTCCATGCTTCTTGGGCACTCTAGCAAGTCGGCTCCACTTCCCTCATCCCAGCTCTCGGCTGTGGGACAGGGAACAGATCCGGCTGGGAGTGCAGGCTTTTCTCCGGACTCCTCGGCCGTCTGGAGTAGCGAGGCATCGTGTCACCTGGGTGGCTCTTAATGGGCATTCCCAGGTGCAGCCGCTGGTCCGGGATCAGGGGGGGTCCATCGGAAGAGCCGGTAATGGATACCTCCCAATCCCTGGTATAGTCCCAGTGTCACCGGTGGTCTCGGACCGGGCCCCAGTGCGTTGCTATTGCCACGGTGGTTCTTTGGGAGCATCACCAAAATACGAGTCCAGGAATGCGCTCAATGGACTCCTGGGTTGCCGTGAAGGTAAAGGTGGTTTCAGGCCCGTCTCCTCCGTGACAGGTTACGCATCTGAGGTTTTGTAATCCATACTAAAACTGGGTAGATCCTCCGATCCACAGGCTTCGATCCATAGACGAAAGCTTCCCCAAATCCACTCCATAGAAGTCCCCATGAAATCGCTCTCACGCCCCTGCTCCAGCTAAGTGCAAAGGAAGACTCGCGTGCTGATCACGAGATTTGAAAGAGTCACTCAAAAGCGGACCTGCTCTCCGCCCGGTTCTTCCAGGATCCAGAAGGACGAATGGTGGTCGGGCTCCTCTTTGGGGAGCTACCGCATTCCTCCCCAGAAAACATCCAACCTCTCCATGCCGAAAGGCACCAGGGAGGTCCACTGCACTAGGGAATATAGATGACTTAGGATTCCTGCCACAATGTAAGGAATTCCATAGAAGCAGAAATAAAAGCCTCTTTGGTGTAAAAAAGACCGCTGATTCTGACATCTTAGAAAGCTCAGAGTATTAATGCTGGCAGGAATACAGATCTCCGCCAGAAACACACAGGTTACAACTCTGTCCATCCCATCCCTCCTCCCGGATTCCCATGGGAACGGGAGGTCTCATCTCCCTCATGAGAGACTAAGGTCTCCTACTGGAGTAGCTGGCCCATGCAGCCTGGCTGTGGAATGTATGCTCAAGGCCAGGCGGGCTGCCCTTCCTACTGTAACACCATTGGCCCAGATGCTTTTACACCTACTGTTAGCCCAGTGGGCTCCTGGAACTAGGAGCCTTGATTGGATCCCAGTATATCCAACGTAGATCTAGGGAGGGCAGAGCTGAAGAGGAGCCATTTGCCATGTGTGAGGTGTGTGTGTGAGAGAGTGTGTGAGGAGAGAATGAATGAATGGAATGAATGAATCGAATGAATGAATGAATGAATGAAATGAATGAATGAATGAATGGTCTCAGAAAGCTCCGCCGGATTCCCAGGAGCTCTAAAGTGCATAGAACGCATGCATTTTAGGGTTGACAACTCCAAATTAGGGAAAATTTCTGGAAGATTTGAGGTGTGAAACCTGGGGAGGGAGGGATTGTGGGAGAGAGGTTCCACTTTCCAAAGCAGTCACATTTTCCTCCCAGGGAAACTGATCTTAGTGGTCTGGAGAACAAAGCTATAATTCTGGTGGAGTTCCGTGGCCTCAAATTTGGAAGTTGACAAACCCGGACCCATTTGCTCTAGTCCAATCCTGATAAGGGGTGGGGAGTGAACCCAGGTAACTCATGCTTTTTTTCAAGTTAGGGGCTGGAAATCTTTCTCAGGTTTTACATTTTTCTTAGAATCTTCAAATTCAATTCCTGTATCCCGTAAGCCTTCAAGAGATGTTAATGGTAGAATAAATTATTTGTTTCTATCTAAGGAGGAAGAGACTGCCTTGATTCCCGGGCCAAGAGCCTCCTGTGCCTGTGGTTTCAAACAGGTCTGTCTTAAAGGTTTCTCTTGGCATGAGAGGTGTGACTCTGTAGGGTGGCTGTGGCTACTCAGAGAAAAAGTGAGGGATTCCTCACAGAGGTGAGGCTTGGTTTCTCTCTAGACAAAACAAATTAAGCCCCTTAGCCTCTGTGTGTAGGCCTCATCTCCCTTTGCCTGCCTACTGCATTGGTTGCAGAGTGCAGGAAAGGGCAAATCCCAAGTGGAATCTGTTATATGGTCTAGACTGTTAGATGTTGGGGCTTACTCTCATCCACCATCTTGTGAAATGGTACCCTGCAGTAAATTGACGCTAGTGAGAAGTTTTGTTAACCAGCCAGAAGTAAGAGATAAGCATGAAAGTGGCTGGAAAGAAATGCCGAGATTAAATCTCTTCATTTTACAGCCCACTAGATTATCTGGGTAGTGGTGTGCTCTCCTTCATCCAGGCTGTTGCTTCCCTCTGAGCCAGATGCAACCACTTATTTGTGGGGGTTAGTAGGGTCATCAGGACTATCCTGTCTCTCCCACCCCATGCTAAGGAAGAACCATCCTTCTAGCAGCCCTCCCAAATAGATAATCCCATAAGGAAATGGAGACCACCAGGCAAGCAAAAGGACATAGTAATAGTGGTTCTACTCAACCTGTGGTCAAGTGTGACCCTTTGGGGGGAGTCAAGAGCGACCCTTCACAGAATTGTCCACCTAAGACTCTCTGGCACTGTGTGTTCTCCATCTGTAAAATGGACAGGATAAAATGTTAGGGAGTCACCAACATAAGAGGAACTATGTGTTAAAGGGGTTGCAGCATTAGGAAGGTTGGAGAACCACCTCGATGTAGTACAGTGAAAGTAATAGCACTTTACTTCACTCAGTCCCAAAACCATAAATTCTATATGAGTAAATTGAGAGGTCATTGGAATCTCTTTTAAGCCCTGGGCTGTGTTGGGATAACTTGTTTCCCTATCCAGGAGAGGAGGGACTGATAGACTTTGAAACTTAAATAAAACTTTCCACATTCAGTGTATGTAAACTGTCCACTGTAGTCAGCCGCCCTGAAGTTTGTTCCAGTCTCTTTTCTCTCAAGATGGACATTTCCCAGAATGCTAAGTACTAGTTTGTTTCTTTTCATTTATGTTTTTTAAGGGGTGAAATGTATTCAGGTAAACTTTTCTTTAAGAAAAAAAATTGTACATGAGAAATTACACTTTAATTTGAAACCCACTCCTTGGGAAGTTCTGAGTGGAGGCTAAGTTTTATTAGGAAATCTTACATGTCCCTTTTCTCTAACTGTCACGCTTGGATAGGTATCCTGCAACACACCCCAATAGTTTGAGACAGAGTGTTTTCCTCATTCTGGCTGGTTTTATCAATGTCCCCTCTTGCCTCCTTTGGGTATCTGCCATCCCCTTGGCTTCCTGTGAAAGCTAAACTCCCAGCAGATTACAAAGGACTCTTGAAGGTGCTGTTTCTATTGCCTCCTATAGAAGCATAGAGGTTAATGCACCCAAGCTGCTGCTGTTATTCACTAGATAAAGATCTCCCATCCATTTCAAAAAATCATCTTGCTATGCATCTCGTCTATGGTGATCCCTCGGTTTGTACACCCTGATCTTCTCCCTTGAACTTACTAATAGAAACTTGGATTTTACAATAATATGCTGTAAGGACTTCAATATAAAAGAGAACTCTTACCTTAAATTAGCATGTCGTTAGAATCAGGATGAAGTCATGACTCTTTTTTCAATTACATAGCACACAATTTCTAAAGCAAGAGCTAATTGAAAATAAGGTTTTGATTTATCAAATCATTTCCTTTGAGTGTGTAAAAAAAGGCTTTGGTTGGTTATTTGCAGGTTATTTTGAGAACCAGGGTGAGGGGGTGTTTGCTTCAGTTATGCCTCTAGCCCCATACTTAAGTAATGGCAAGCATCAGTCAATGTAATAAGGATTTTGCCATTAATATGAAGGTGTAGAAATGGTCCCTCCCCAATTCTGGACGTGGTTCTTTTTTTGCCATTCAGTGTTTCTACCCTTACTCACTCCATTTCCCAATATTTTGATGACTCTGTCATTGGAGAGGATTTCCAGTAAATGTAGCTCTGGATCTGTATATTGATTTTGTGTGTGCAGATCAAATGCACAGAGTATAGAAAACTCATAGAACGGTAGAGGAACTTTTCTCCAACTTACTTTGGCGCTGTGTCTGTCTGGAGGCACGCACAAATCTGTGGTTTTGCGTACCATTATTCATCTTTGTGTTCCTGTCTCAGAATATCCAGCCTTTCTCTTTAAGGCTGTGGATTAAAGAACCCAATTATTTTCCATACTATTTTCAGTGCCCGTCACTGCCTTTGTAAATGAAACCCAAGTCCACAGGTAGGAGTGGTGTGAAATACTGAGTGAAGGAACCAGCCAAAGGAGGGTAGAAGAAGCAAAGGGTTGAATCCTGTAGACCTGCTTCACCACATAGGAGGCTAGTTGGACCAAAGGAAGAGTGCACCCACTAGCAGAGAAGTTCCTTTAGGATCTAAACCCAGTGATGAGTGAACCTATTTTAGAGACCGAAAGTGCTCAAACTGCAACCCAAAAAAACCTAATTTCTATTTACACAGAAGTGCCAAATACTTAACCGGCAATTTAACCTTGAATACTGGAGTTTTAGTTTTGCAGGGTAGGAACCTGCGGCTCTCAGATGTTCAGGAATTTATCAGTTCCATCAGCCTTTGTCAGCATGGCCCAATTGGCCATGCTGATAGAGGCTGATGGGAATTGTAGTTCCTGGAACATCTGAGAGCCGCAGGTTCCCTACCCTGGTTTAGGAAAAATGGTTGGGTTCCAAGAGCACGTGACACTTGGGAGGTAAGCCTGGTGGTAGAAGTGAATTTAAGGGCTCGGCTTTGTATGAGAGCAACCTGCAATAGCTTTGAATGGGTGAATCCACTTAATCTCTAGGAGGGTTTAGCAAGCAAGCCCATTGCTACAAACTGAGATTACTCCTGTAAAGTAAGATTGGCGCTTTTAGTCTCTTCCCAAAAGAGGAAAATAAGTATGGGAGTTTAACAGCACTTAACAGGGGTTACCTACACATACGTACCCAGCAGTGCTGTCACACGTTAGATGTGTAGCCAGGCTACTTCCTCCTCCCCCACATGAGCAAAACTCTGTACACGCCAAGTGTCCTCAGAGAGGGGCTCTGAGGTATGCTATAGGTTAAAAGCCACCACTGACCTGTCCCATAATGACCTTGGTGTTCTACAATCTTCCTCAGAGTTACAGTTTAAATATTTTCTGAGCTATATCTACATTTATCTGACTGCTGCATTGTGATCATTTTTAGTACATTTGCACTATTGTGTCTTCAGGTCTTCCCATGCTAGAAGCAAATATCTTGTCCAAAAGCCTTCAGTCAGTAAGGACCATAGCCTGTTGCTTGCATTGGATGGATGTTCAAGGAAACAGAATTGGCCATTTCCTCATAATGAACTCAAATAACCCTGATGCAAAGCCCAAGTGCCCAAGTAACTATGACTGGTTACCAACACATACATTAAATCAGAACCATTATTTTTGTGTTCAGAAGCTTTTATCTGTTTGCTGCCTTCCTTAAATAATAACTTCTTCAATAACAGCTTCCTTAAGTTACCTCATGTCCACTTTATTGTTATTGTTATTGTTATTGTTATTATTTATTAGAGTTTATAAATAGCCTTCTCCTGGTGGCCTAGGGCGATGAAATCAAACAAATAGATGGAGTACAGTAAAAACAAGTTATAGATGAAATCATTAAATATGGCTCTATATATTAAAATCAACCCCACCAAAATGCAGCATCTTGGTTATCAGAATTACCGATGGCGCCCTACCTGTATGGCTGGTCCCCTAAGAGAGGGGGGGGGAGGGAGAGGGAGAGGGGTAGAAACTGCAGGGTCCATGGTGGGTGTTAGAAAAGGCACATAACTTAGTTAAAAAAATGTTCCTTCCTACATGCAATGGAACAAGATCTTGTTTGGGTAAAGGAAATAGTAACAAATAAAAGACATGCTTTTCAAGTGAAAACCGTGCATGGCATTGTGGATATTGTACTATTTAGCTTTTTTAGACCATCTTATAGGCCCATCTTTCTCACTGAGGCTTCAGTTCCCTACCTAAAATGGTGTCTTTTAAAAAAGCCGGCAAGCCTACTCCGGGTTCCATGCAAACAGCACTGGGATTGGAAGCCGCATTTCTCCCCAGCCCTCCTAAATGCTGCTTTTCTACCTCCCATACGTCATTGTCGCCATTATTGCCGGTGGTATTAGACATGCCTCCCTGACCTCATTCTCCAGGGTCATCGCTCTGGCCAGGGGAAAGGGCCAGAGACTCCAGGGGAATTACAGAGTACAGAAAGAGGAAAAAATCTAGAAGAAGAGGAGTTTGGATTTATACCCCACTTTTCTCTCCTATAAGGAGACTCGAGGTGGCTTACAAACTCCTTTCCCTTCCTCTCCCTCTCCCACAACAGACAACTCCCGTAGAGTAGATGTTTGCTAGAGAGCTCTGAGAGAACTGTGACTACCCCAGGGTCAACCATTAGGCTTTATATGGAGAAGCGGGGAAACAAATCCAATTCACCAGATAAGAGCCCGCTACTCTTAAGCACTACATCCCGCTGGCTCTCATTGTAAAGTATAGTAGAATATTGGATTAACAGTGCAATAGGACTAGAAGTTGAATGACAGTGGAAGCAACAATGTAAATATAGAGTATAAGATATTTTATGTTTATTTATATTTTAGACTTGTATCCCATCCCTCTCCTCCTTCAGTGGGGCTTGGGGTGGTAACAAGCCAAAAATACATTTGAAAACAAAAACAATTTAAACAGATTAAACTCTATTAAAATACACTTAAGAAGAGGATGCCCTAAAGTCCCAACCCAGCTGACTCCCTAGAATAACTGACCCTCCGCAAAGTAAGTAGGGTAGGGAACTGAGGGCAGCATACAGAAGTAGGGGAGCTCTGCCCAATAACTCGTGGATGTAACAGAGCAGCCAAAAGTCCTCAACCATTTGTTTGGTGGAACATCTCTGTCTTATAGGCCCTGGACCAGATCCTGCAGAGCCTTGGTCTCCTCAGACAGATCTGCCCGGCAGGGGCAACAGTCAAAAAGCCCCTAGCGGAGGACAACCAGTCTGCTCTCAGGCTGGGAACTTTGGAAGTAGAATTCTTAGAACTACTGAGGACACTTAGTAAGTTATAGCTGTCCCTCAAGCATGAGTGAACAGTTACAAGCGAAAGCTAGGGAATACAAAACTGGGTAACTGGGTTGTCTGCTAGGAATTGGAATGCAAAATTAATTGATAAATGTGAACAACCAACTGCCTGCACCAGCATAGCCCAAGAAATGCAGGTAATGGCAACCCACCACTGAACACCTCTTGCTTTGAAAATCCTCCAGAGTCACTGTATGACATCTTCAACTTGTCAGCAAAAAAGCCAAAAATCTGCAGACCACATTCCTCCGAGTGGTTTTCGTCTCCTTGAGACACCTGTCTTGTAAAAACTCATACAGTTAGGCCACTTCCACACATGCAGAATAGTACACTTTCAATCCACTTTCAGAATTGTTTGCAAAATGGATTTTGCTGCTCTGGGTGACAGTGCAAATCCAGCTGCAAAGTGCATTGAAAATGGATTGAAAGTGCATTATTGTGCATGTGCAGAAGGGGCTTAAGTGTTACCATCTAAGCAGTCTGCTGACTTGTACCGCTGTTTCCCACCTCCCTGGTTTGATTGTTCCTTGTTGATTGACCCTGTGGGTGGGGAAAACTGACTGAAGAGCTGGCCGAAGGGTGGTTTAGTGTATCATAAAAAGTAGTGGCAACGAAGTTGGAATGCATAGACAGTCCTTGGTGTTTTAATCTCGAGCTTAAGTGTAACTATTCTGGTGGCTTATTTAAAATAGGCCATACAAGACTGCATGTTTTCTTGGTTATTTGAATTTCCCACAACATTTATTTGTTTTGATCCTAAACTGAAAGTTTTTTGTATCCTATTACAGGGCCTGACATTTGAGGAGGTAGAGAACTTCTTCACATTCCTGAAAAATATCAATGATGTGGATACAGCTTTAAGTTTTTATCACATGGCCGGAGCCTCTCTTGATAAAGGTACTGAACAGTTTATGCATTTGATCCAGCTGGATATATTGTCATTTTTGGTAATAATTGTCATTAAAAAAAAGACAAGGGCCATTCATATGGGTTGGTGATGAACCTCGCATGTCTGCCTTATCAGGCCTTCAATTATATGCTGTAGTTATGGTCAAGTCAACCTTTATTGGTACATCAGCATAAATGGCAAACAAAAATATATTAATATGTAACATAATAGATCTTGAGAACTGGCTACCGTATCATAGTGCAATTACTCTACATTTTAATGGATGCGCTCCCCAATAGCAAAGACATAGAATTGTGCAGCTATTGTTGCCAAGATGCTATATTATCAGCATCATGGATTCCACAGGTATAAAGAGTTTTTGTTGGTCCGATGAACTTTTTATCTTTGTTGGTCCGATGAACTGTTATCTGCAAAAAGTTTAGTTTGGTTCTCTCGTATAGAGGGCAGTACAAAAGCAGATGCTTGAGCAATTCTGCACAGTTCATGGTGCATATGCAAATTCTCTTGTGATGGGGAATTTTCAACTGTCTGCCTTTAAAAGGCGAAAGATTTATACGATCTGAAGAGAAACCAGAGTATGTATTGTATATGTTTCTAATCGGTTTTTTACTATGTCTATGCCAATAAAGGCTTTGCCTTGCAGCAAAGCTGATGCTGGTAATGTATTGTGTTCCACATGCCTGTAAAGGGCTCTGCAAAATTGATTGGACTGTGTTAGTTGGATTAAAGTACTTTGGCTGCATTACAAACTACCTTGGGGTGGGATTCCGGTGAAGAGGGGGGGAAACAAGGAGACTTCCTGGCTTCTCTGGTTAGATTCTGATACTCTTGGTCAATCAGCCTCCTTTCCAAGTTCTGAAGGATTTCATTGGCTGGTAACATAGCATATTAGTATACCAAATGCAGGTGGCATTTGAAATCATCTTAGTTAATCTCTGATGTCATTTGCAGATCAGTCTCTGTTTTATTGCACAGCCGTGCTATCTGTTCTCAGACCTGCTGCAGCTGATTTAATATTTCTCAGGTTATCGAAAGATTTTCCAGACAGTGAGGAATACTAGCAGAACTAGAAAAGAGACAGATTTATAAATAATATAACAATGTTTGCATACTTGATGTTGAGGTAAACATGAAATTTTTACACTGTCCCAATTCTTTTTGAGTGTGTCGTGTATTTAGTGTGTGTGAACTTAATGGTGGAAATTTGAAGCGTTTGAAGATGAAGGAAGACTGTATTTTGATCATATTGAGCAGGGTTTGAAGTGCAGTTTTAGAAAGGCAGTTTAATTTTTTTTTTAAGCAGGACAGGTATGACCATCCTAATTTTAGCAGATTTTTTTCACTTTTGGTAATGCCCTGTGAAAATGTTGTTAGGACAAGCTGCTCAAGTTGCCTGGGTTTATCTCCTTCCCTGAGGTCTCCAGAATTTAACTAACTGTCTGACTGGATGTATCTTCACATGCTAAGCAGGGCAGAGTCTTGTCTTTTCACACAACAGTGAGATGCATGTTGAACTGCCAACAGGGGCAGTCTTAGATGTGGGGAAGCTGCTCGGGGTCTCGTGTTGGGCGGCCCACGCCCCACTTCTGTGGTTTCACTCAGGCTGCAGCTGGTGATCCTTCACTGCTTCAGACTTGGGAAATAGACAGGAAATAACTGCATGACGAGGAGGGAGGAAGCACTCAACTAGTTGAGGCTTGAGCTGCACAGTGGCAGTGGGGGGGGGGGGGCTGCCTCTTTCTCTCTCCCTCCTTCCATCAATGGGGCAGGAGCTCCCCACAGTGATTCTGGGTCCCATCGTAGAGTTCTGCCCAAGATCCCAGAATCACTAGGGGCTGCCTCTGACCATTGACAATAAGCATTAGGTCAATTCCCATCCCCCACCCCTCAAGGATATATTTTACATAGCTACCCTCTTGGTTTTTAAAAAAATGCTGCAGCACAGGCTATTGCAGAGTAAATCAACACAACATGGCAGCACACAGTATAAACCATCCAGCAGCATATGTGGTGGGGCACCGATTCTTAGTAGGAGGGTGCATGCCATGTCGTTCATCTGTGAAATGTGGGCGGGTGTGCCAGAATTGGGAACAGTTACCTTTTTCAGACAATGATTTAGAATACCATTACTTAGGCAGTTTCTTTTCAGTTTTCTGACAGGGAGCATTTATCCTACTTTATACAATATATACTCCCAACCAAATCAGCAGTTCCGCTAAATGAAGTCAAGTCTATCTTTGCCATTTCTTGAATTAGTGCCTAAGTAACAGAGGAGAGTTAATCTTCCCTTTAGTAATGCCCTGAATTGGAAATGAATTTCTTGACTGTTGAAACAGTGCCTTTATGTAAACATTAAATATAACCTATGTATCCTCCCTAAATCATTCCTTGCTTTGTTGCGAGGTTTTCTATTTGTAAGATTTCCACTGTGTTGCAAACTGAAAGGAGTGAGTAGAGGTAAGGACTGCCCACTTCCCATTTGTTTTCTGCAGTGGTAGAAGTTAACAGTGTGTTCCTTATCATGGGTATGCCCTTCTAAGTCCATTAATGTCAGGGGACTTAGCAGGGTCTAGCTCTTAAGATTGTACTGTAAAACTTGTTTCTAAAAAATAGCACAGTAGGAAGTTAAGGTTTGGAATGGAGCTCGAGTTCAGTTTACTTAATACCTTAAGGTCAAAATATCATTTCCAAAAGTGGAATTAGAAGTACATTCTTTAAAAATCAAAGCCAAAGTGAGCAAAAGTGACCATCTTTTGCACAGTCTTGTAATACTGTGTCCAGTGTAACATCTGTGGAGCAGCAGTGGCGTAGGAGGTTGAGAGCTCATGTATCTAATCTGGAGGGACCGGGTTTGATTCCCAGCTCTGCCACCTGAGCTGTGGAGGCTTATCTGGGGAATTCAGATTAGCCTGTACACTCCCACACATGCCAGCTGGGTGACCTTGGGCTAGTCACAGCTTCTTGGAGCTCTCTCAGCCCCACCTACCTCACAGGGTGTTTGTTGTGAGGGGGGAAGGGTAAGGAGATTGTAAGCCCCTTTGAGTCTCCTTCAGGAGAGAAAGGGGGGATATAAATACAAACTCTTCTTCTTCTTCCAAGCCGTATAAGTCTCTGTTGAGGATCAGAGGGATGCAAATGCACCTACACTTTTTCGGAGATGCTCTGTGCTTGCAAAATCCCCACATGGCTCTTAAAAAGTCATCATGCTGCCAGTGCCTTTGTTATTGGTGTATTAATTCTTACAGTTTCTGTTTATACGTTTGCACCAAATCTTCAATTTGCTTGTTGTTTTTAAAAAGCAGCTTCCCATAGAAAAATAGCTAGAAAAAACTCAGTACTGGTTATGCATTCTGCAAGTCAAAGGAGATGAGATGCTGGGAAATTTATGAATTATGTGTCCTTATAATCTCGAACACACACCCTCAACCTGCCATTTGCTCCATGGGAGGAAACATACAAGCCAAATGATTGCATCAGTACTTCCTGCAGCAGGTAAACGTAGCTCCCTTTTTGCTGGGGGGAGGGGGGGCTGTGCAAAGAACATGGACAGAAGTGTTAACACACCCCAGATCGCTGTTCCAGTCTGAATTGCTGTTTATCAGTAAAAATATGAAGGAGATCCATCCACAGATCTTCCAGTGTCTCATGTAGTTTGACTGAGTCCCAGGCAGCCTTCTTGTTCCAAAAGCTCTTTTCTAACTGCAACCTTGTTTCACGTTAAAGTTATGAGTTAGCTTCTACAAACTACTTGCAGATGCAGATCTTTCCCATCCCCCCCTTCCTTTGGCAGTTTCCTGAACTTGCTCCCAGGAGGGGAGGCCTGAGAACAAAAAGCCGCGTGTGACAGAGGCTGCTGCAATATGGGGAAATTGGGCCCAACTCCCCACTCTTAACACCAGTGGCAAAAGAGGGATTTGTGGCCAACCTGCCCAATCTTCAATATTTGCCAGAGACCCTCTAGGTCTCCTGCAATCAGTAAACTCTGTTGTGCACAGAACTCAGAAGAACAGGCACCTGTGCTGAGAATCAGCATGAACCACCTGGCTCAAACTCTAAAGGGAATGCTCCTTTGAAAGAGAGCGCCATTCAAACCATGACTACGTAAACACGGTCCACCAGGGTAGTCATTCAGCAGCTTCCTGAGTCCAATTGGAAAACCAGTGAGGCCGAGGACGTGGTTCTAGCCTTTGGTTGAGGGAACTGGCATTTAGCCGGGAAATTCACTTCCCTTGAACTATCCTCCAGGTTTGTTGTGAGAATAAAATGAGGTGGGAAAGATGATGTGTGCTATTCTGTGCTTCTTGGAGGAAGAACAAGGAAAAAATGATAACTTCTTCTAATCACTCTTGGTATTAATGTGCTTTGATGAGACCACTGTATTGTAAAACATATATAAGGAGAGCGGGGTTCTCCGAGTTACTGTCTCATATTTCTGCACCTTTTGACCAAGCCATTGGTGTTTAACAGCAGTAAATCGGCAGGGCATTCCAATCCATGAATACATGCAGTGTGCATGAATGTTTCGTAAAGGGTAGCACAGTTCACACACACACCTTTATTAGGCATAGTACAATTATAGTTACACTTACCAAATAGAGATCTATACAATAGCTCTAAAACTGTTCAATATAAATTGTAATCATATAAACAGTTAAATCTCATAAAACGTGTGAATAGTTGAAAGTTGATCTAGTCTTAACAACTTCAACTAAAAAAGAGGCAACTGAGGTAGTTATTGCAGGTGAAAGATCGCTTAAAAGGAATCGTATAATGTTTCCATTAGGTGATAAGTCCTTGATTTAAGAAGGGGAGAGAGGTGTAATCGACGGGCATTAGTATGCGAATGGCATTCCAGTAAAATATGTTGGATTGTGTCATGTGACTCATTAGAACATGGGCAATACTGCACTGCAGCTGGAATTCCTTGATATCTTCCTACTAGCTCTTTAGAAAGAAGGGTATTAAATCTGACAAACATAAACACTCTATGGTGCAAAGGGTTGTCTCATGTAGCACAGTTTAAAAGTATGTGCTGTTGAGTCATAGCTGACTTACGGTGACCCTGTTCCAGGCCATTTCATGGAAGTGAGCAGAAGCGGCTGGCCATTGCCTTCCTCTGGTCTTGCTTGATGGTCTCCAACCCAAGTACTTACCACAGTCAACACTGTTCTTATCTTCTGCGCTAAGCGCAGCTATACACATAATAAATGCGGTACTCTACTGAGACCCATTACTGTCAGTTATAGTTGCTGTTTATTTGGTTGTGTTAGCCGTTTTGTTCAGCCGTTCTGATAATTGGCATTGAGCATGAATAATGTTTTTTTGCCACAATTGCAGGATACTAACCAAGCATTGTGGGATCTCTGTTGAATGTAGAATTATAGGCTCCACACATCACAACTTGACAGGACTATTTAATGTCTGCTGGAAACAATTCAGCAGTGGTCATAACTCATGTTCCTACAGTTCCTTTAGAGAGGGAAGATGTAAGGTCTGGGTTGAGCTTCAGGGGACTAAAAAAATGGCGATAAAAAGAGATGATTGATGGGCAAAACCCGTTTCTGTAATGTGTTAGAAGCACTTACCAGTAACCTTGAAGAAGGTTCTTGCTAATTAGTTGATTGTAGAGAATTCAGGAAATTATTTCTATCGGAAAGAATTGTCAGTTCTATTCTCAGCATCTCTCCGTCTTGAGGTCTTGGAAGTCTGTAGCCATTTATGCATGCACCATGCCTCTGGACTCCTACCACCACCACTACCACCACACTGTGGGTCAAGCAAGGCTGCGAAGGCCAAGAGCATCCAGCAGGGATAAGCCCCAGGCCCCCTGGGGGGGGGGGGGCACCAGCAGCATGAGCTGTGGAATGAAGTGCCCGCCAGCAGAGACCGGTTTCCCTCCAATGTTATCTTCCCATCACTGGACAAAGACATATTTGTTCTCTCATGTGTTTAAGTAAGCAAGTCATATTTTCCTTTCCTACAGTATGATGTTGTATATTTAATCCTCCTGCTTTTAGATGATGCAGCTTCTTCCCTGCCATGCCTTTCTGCTTGAGCATATCTCTCAATCAGATATTCCCAACCTTGTTGAACTTGGGGACAATTTCAGAATCTTGAGAACAGGCAGCAGGCACACCAACAAAATGGTTGCTGTAGGTATGGTGCAGGACCAGTGACAAAATGGCTGCCATGTCTAGATTTTATCACTAGCAGTGGGAATTTCCACAAAACGATAGGAGTTTCCAGGCATCCTCCTGTGATGACTGCAGGTGTTTCCCAAATGGGTTCCTTTAAAAGCAGTGCCTCCCGAAGCACCATTTGCTCCAGTTAATTGGAAGAGTTTGCTTAGCGGAAGAGGCAGATATGCACTAGAAGACACACCAGTAGGCACCATGATGCAAATCTCTGCCACTGAGTTACCTAGACAAGCTAAATCTTATGATGTCGTTGTGTGTCTGTGATTTTTAATCAGGGTTAAAGCAACCAGTTATGGTTAGTGTTAATGATTGTTAGCCATTTTCTCTTGCCCATGGCTGAGCAGGAATTCTGCACACTGGACTTTCTGATCTTAATCCAGCCATCCCATCACTGTGCTGCATTAGCATTCAGTGGGAATGCTATCATAAGTCACTCTTTGTATCTGAAACTGTCACACAGGAAGGATGAATGCATGTAACTATGTCGAAGAGAGGAATGAGTGTTGCCAAGTCATTCTCAAACTCGTTCGGTGCTTCTCCCTGGCCCTGATGGATAAAGCCTTTCCTTAAGGTGCAGCTTTTATGTTGTCATTTGTGTTGATTAAGATCTGACTAGAATCTTCTCTTTGGGGAGAGTGTAGAGTTTACAGGGCAGCTTTGAAGCGTTAGCTTTAAAACCGCATAAGAATTTGTAGGCAGAAATGCTCCATCCTTGCTGGGAAGTACTTCTATCCACAACGTGCCCAGATTTAAAAGGAAGGCACCACATGTATTGACAACATGTTCTGTCTGTAATGTAAACTAAGCACTAAAAATACACACCTTGAAACAAAACGTAAGTAGCTTCGGATAAGCTAGCTTTGATATGAAAAGACTGACGTTGTTCGGAAAGCAAACTTGAGTGTGGAAATGTTTGTTTTATGAGGAGCTTTCTCTACAGAAACCTACTTTTGTGTCTCAACGCCTTAAAAGCCGCCCTCACACAAACTAAAATGGATGTTATCTTTGCCATCGAGTGTCGTGATTTGGGGGGAGCACGCACAAAAAGAAGAACCAAATTGCTGTGGGATTCGTTACTGCTGTTCGGGCCAAAATAATAAAGCTGTCAAAGGAACAGAAATAGTCTGGGAAAGCAGAGCAGTGAAAAAGGAAGGATTTTAGCTTTGAATGAAAGTCAGGAAAGCTGAGGGATTTCGGGCTGTGTTATGGCTCAGTACAGAGGTATGTCAATCAATTAATATTAGAAGCAAGTAAGGCCAATACCGTAGGACTGGATTAGAGGGAGAGGCTTGTAATTGACTAAGGTAAGTGCTAATTAAAGCTGTAAAAGCCACTACCATGGAAAGCAAATAAGTTTGCTTGGGCTAAAAACAAAGATAAATCAAACAACACAACATGGAAGCCTAAGGAGGGAGATGAAGCCTCAGCAGAACGAGTCCAAATGATTAGTGAAAACTTACTCCATTAACCATGTAATTGGATTGCCACTGAGAGCCTGTGTGGCTAGAGCAGTGATACTCACTCAGTGGCCCAGGAGCCACGTGTTGCTTTTCCAAGCACCATTCATCAATGTGGCTCTCACCCATGTTCCAGAAAGCGAGCAAGGTCGTTGCCTTGTAGGGCTTGCAGCTGACAGGTGGTTTCTCCCTTTGAACCAGCTGTTGCTAGAGGGAGTGGAAGACAGTGAAGCTGCAAGCTTTCCTGTGCTGTGGGCCTTGTGGTAGGGATGGGAGTAAAGAACCCTCCCCAGGCTCCACCCACCCTCCCCCATATCGCTGGGTTTTTCCCAACCTTAGAGTAGTAACCCTGTCTCCTTCCCACCCAACAGCCAACCTACCTTTATGTATCCTGCTGTCTTAAGCTTTCTCTCTCCTTCCTGGAAAGTCTCTAACTAGAGAAAGAGAGTTTTGGATTTATATCCCCCCTTTCTCTCCTGCAGGAGACTCAAAGGGGCTGACAATCTCCTTGCCCTTCCCCCCTTACAACAAACACCCTGTGAGGTAGGTGGGGCTGAGAGAGCTCCAAAGCTGTGACTAGCCCAAGGTCACCCAGCTGGCATGTGTGGGAGTGCACAGGCTAATCTGAATTCCCCAGATAAGCCTCCACAGCTCGGTGGCAGAGCTGGGAATCAAACCCGGTTCCTCCAGATTAGATACACAAGCTCTTAACCTCCTATGCCACTGCTGCTCCTAGGGTTAACTTTAACTAGGAAAATTGAGGCCCAGTTGTGTGGTGGTCGCCACTGAACCAGACTCATTTGCATGGCTGGGAGCCTTCATTAGTTTGTGGGGTGGCACCAGTTGTGAGATTTAACAGGTTCGCACCACTTTGGCAGAACCGGTTGTTAAATTATTTGAATTCCACCACCAGAACTGGTTGTTAAATTATTTGAATCCCACCACTGGGTGGCGCCTCACTTTCTGCTGTATCCACCACCCCACACGATTTTCTCTTTTCCTTCTCCTGGCAACCCCCATATCCTCTTCCCTTTTCCTGCCTCATTCTCTCTTCAGCCAATTACAAACCTACCTTTTATTTGCTTCCCATCTTCAGTCATATTCCTCATTTATTTACATCATTTGTGCCCCATCTTTCTCCACAGTGAGGACCAAACCAGTTGCCATTATTCTCCTCTCCATTTTATGTGCACAACAATTCTAGGGTGCTGACAGGATAGTGCCATTATACCATGTGTATTATGGAAAAGAGATGTATGCCATTAACATCTTCATTTCCCTGTATTATCCTTTTGAATTACACTGCTAGGCGTATAATGCACTTCAGAAAAAAAACTAATTATATTTCTTTGACTACTGAGCATCACTTGTATGAGCAGGCTGTTTCTCAAGTATTGTAGGTAGTTCAATTTTTTATGCCAACTCAGAGAGTTCAGACAGTGACCTTGGCTGAAAGCTTTACCTACCTGGAATATCTGGGGTAATCTGTTTGCATGACACACTTCCTAAAATGTTAGACTAAAGCTAATAGAGGGAAGAGTATTTAATTGTATTCAAATGTAGTCATCTTTTACAAAACTGTACAGTATAATATTGAGTGTTTCCCTACGTACGTGTCCTTTGACCTTGAAGAGAGCTTTATAATTGTAAAAAAAATTCATGAACCATTTTTAGAATTACCTTAAATCCATTATTTAAGGCTGCTTTCACAATTGGTAGTATTTCAAGTCTCAATCCACCTCTTTCTTTCTTTCTTTCTTTCTTTCTTTCTTTCTTTCTTTCTTTCTTTCTCTCTCTCTCTCTCTCTCTCTCTCTCTCTCTCTCTCTCTCTCTCAACAGACAGACAGACAGATCATGCCATTATACCATGTGTAATATATATATAGACAGACAGACTAGATTGGATCACCCTTGACATAACTGCTTAGCAAAAGGCTTTTGCATCAAGGCAGTAACACAGCTATACTCCAAGGGCCACTGCCTCCAGTCATCATTTCAGCAATTTATTTCTTTGCTCATTTTGCTTATACATTAGAGACTTTAATTTTGTACTTACAGAAATGTAGAGTTGCTAAAATCTGCCTCATTGCAGCGAAATTTCTTTGGCTGCACAAGTGATCAGTGTGTGTTTTGTTTATGGCCACCCACCCGTTCTCCCACACTTTCCCACTAACATGAGATAAATCAGTAGGGGATGGAACCAGGTACATTTAGAGGTAATAGGAAGTTGCTGCCAAATTTGGCAGGAGCTGTGTTCAAAGCAAGGCAAATATGCTGTATCACTGGAAGGAGCAGACTCACACAAACAGACTGTCTCTGGCCCGCTTCCCACTCACCATAAACCCCGGGGTCACCTCTTTGAAAGATACGGGGATCCTTGACGTTCCCCACGTCACCAGCGCCCACTGCGCAGCTGCCCGGAATATGCCACTCTCCCACCTCCTTGCCGCGTGGCAAATTAGGTCCTCAAGAAAGAGCAGCATTTTCAAAAACTCCGCGGCAAGGAGGTGGGAGAGCGGCAAATTCCGGGCAGCTGCTGGAGCTGAAGGTGCGGCTGCTGCTGCTGGCCCGGGAGGAAGCCGCTGCGGCCGGACTCAGCGACGAGCTGAGCTTAGTGGCGGGAGAGGAGGAGGAGGACGGCAACAAAAAAGGTGGCTCTTTGCCGGGAGCCTCCCGTGTCGCCCGGTCCGGCGGCCAAGCCCCCCCGGCCGGGACTGGCGCACCACCAACGCCTGCGGCTGCAGTCCAGCGCGCCTCGCCTGCTGCCCGATGTGCGGAGCAGCCGCAGGACCCCCGAGTGCCGGAGGAGAGGGGGGCAAAGGGCACCGCTTCGAAGGCTTCGCGCTCCGGGAGCCTGAGCAGTGGGAGACAAATGTCTCCGTGGTCAAAAGCCACAGAGGCTTTTCTAGTGGGGTCGCTGCGCAGTTGCACACAGAGGAGGTAAGTGGGGAGTGGCCCTACGTCTCTCTGTGCTGTTGAACAATCTGGATGGAAGCTTTCAATGAGGGTCAGACTGTTTGACCTTGGCTGATTGTTTCTGAAGAGGCTTCCTTTTTGGATATGCCAGAGCTCTAGGGGCCAGAGATGCACAAGGTGAAATCTTTTGGTCCCCAGCTTGGGACCTGCAGAAGAATGTTGAGTACTAGCAGTGAATTGCACCAGTAGTCAAGTGATTGGCAGTTCCCTTGACCAAGCAACCAGAGTCATGACCATGGAGCAAAGCTTATGGCTTGGTATCTTTGTGTAAGCCTAGGAGATCTGTTATGTTTGACGGTAATCCAGCTATGTAAATGCATTATCTCCTCAACTGACTTGCCTGCTCTTAAAGTCTTTTCTCTCTCTAGTCTTGCGATCTCACCATGGTATCTGAGCTGTGGCTCTTCATTTTTTTGCATGGGGTGCTTCTATGACAGAGCTTTGATTTTTACTTTTTAATATTTAATATTGATCTCATGTTCTGTACAAGTTATATTTAGTCTGATCATAGATCAGAAGTAGAACTATTTTTTTCAAAACAAAACAGTTGTAATTCCAGGAGATCTCCAGCTGCATCCAGAAGTTGGCATCCCTACAGATAATGGACACTGCAAGTTACCTATGCTTTAGTGCTTGAGCATAAGCTGCATGTTTAAAAGCAAGACAATGAGATTCCTAGATAAGGCCAATGGGTCCTTTAAATATGAATAGTTTGACTGATGCACAAGCTTCAACAAATGCAATTCCATAATCGTTCAGTAAATGAAGTTCTTGCGATTCTGATCAGTTCATTCAGCCTGGTTTTCATCAAGGTGATGACTTCTACGTGGCATATTAAATCTGCACTGCAAGGTGTTACAGAGGATACCTGGGAAAGCCATTTCAAGAGAGGCGGTAGCAATTCTGTGCCAAGTTATTAGCTGTGGGTAGAGGATCAGCAGAGCATTATGCAGAGGTGTGCTTGTCCCATCTGCTTTGTGTCAGCTTGACCCGAGATTCGTTAATAGTAAGACAGCTGCAAGGTGTTCGTTTCTTTGCTTTTGCCTGTATTCTCTAGAGGCATTTTGGAAGGCGGAACATCAACACATTTGGGGTTGGATCTACTGTTCGTTGGGCGTTTCCTTATCAACCTAAATATGAAGGTGAACCATGACTAACATTCAGTGTGGCATGGTGATAAATGTAATACCCCTGTACTTAATTGGCCTGACTCCCCTTTAAAAGTTGGAGGAGGGAAACCAACTCCACTGCTCTAATTTAATTATGATGCATGGGTGTTTGAGGCATATGCAAATAGATTATACCACAAAAGGCTGTTGTGGGGGACTGTTTTGGGTAGGGGTAATAATTGCCTTCATCCAGCACATCCCATTAGCTGGAATTTCTGTTCATTATCAAGTCAAATGCCTTACATCTCAGGGGGAATCATTTGACTGAAAGGTGTGTGGTTGGGTGTGGAGGGAGGATTCCCCCCTGACTACAACTAGTGTGCAGGTTTTATGATTTTTAATAGCTTGAAGCGGTGGCAAGTCGTAAATGGACTTGGTGTTTTCCCTTGATATATCTGTGCTTGTTTTCTCCTTGAAACTTTGAGCGATGCGCTATAATTTACCATGTGGCTTTATCTGAGGGTTGGTTACACATAATGAGGTCCCCCTGCTGTTCACTTGGCAAAAGAATGATTCAGAATTGTTTAGCCCAACTGAGCCAGATTTTCTACAGATATTTCGTGGGAATTAGAGGGGGGGGGTGTCCTCACTTCTTAGAGTAAATTTTGACACTCCGTGCCCACTCACAGCTCCCAGCAAGATTAAAAAGCATTCACAGATACATCAGGCATATGGTACAGAGAGTGTCTCCAAGGTGCAAGAGATGTGCTGTGGACATAGATGACGTAAAGGGGCTTTGCCTGTGCATGTGGAGGAAAGATTTAGAGCATTTAAGATTGTGTTCCTCTGTAGATTAAAAACAAAAAAGACTTCAATCTGGTAAAATGGAGCCCCCGCATTCCTCTGGGCTTTCCCCCTTTGTCAGCTAAACAAGAAAAACACTGCTGTTTCATCACTGGTCTCGGGAATGTTGTTCGCTTACCTTCTTCTGAAGCACAGTGGAAGCTTTACAGTGTCACAAAGTGGAACTGCCTTTCCTATTTATTTTACAAATGTGCACGAGTGTTCCAAGAGAAGGTCCCACCGTATAAAAAAAATGTTCGGATACTGCACTGATTTTACATGGGGACGTTTCCCTGTTGTGGGTTTGTTGTTGCTGCAAATGCGACAGAAAAGGCAGGTGTGGGCAATGACAAGGGGAAATGGTGTTGGATGTTTGTGGGAAGGTTCTGTACCTTCCTGTCTACCCTGCAGGAAACCCTCTTTGGCCACAGTATTTCCCCAGCAGCAACAAATCAAGGGAGGGAGATGACATCATATGGGTGCTCTGCGGAAACCTTGCTGCAGTTTGAACTCTAGGGAGGAGCAAATCATCCATGTGGAAGCTGCCTATAATACAAACACCAGGAAGGTGCAGCTCCCGAATATTGTTTCCCGAGAGTTAGGGGAGGGGCTGTTTTATCATCATTATAAGCTTCCCTGAGCCCAAACAAGGAGGGGTGAGATATTAAATCCCATCAATTAATAAGGCAACTTTATGCGTGTTCATGTGAGTTTGTCCCATACACTGACCTTCTCAGTGAGATGGGGGAAGGATGTTGTAGATTCTGCTACTCTTTTTCACTGAGACGGCCCTTTGTACAGTATAAAATGTTCCTTTTAATCTACATTTTTGTGCATATGGTTTATCTAATGGGTCATGTTAATACTTACCCTTTGTTTCAGTTCTGTTTTTAGATTTCTGGGTTGGTTGTACAACCCTAATCCTATTGTTTATTGAATGTTTGATCCTGTCAATTCTATTGACTCATTCTATGTAATTTGCTTTAAGTCCAAGTAAGAATGTTGGGCTTTAAATAACACAAATATATAAAAATACATAGTGACCTAAACATTGCCTACCACTAGTTTTTCCCATGTCCAATTTGTTTTTAAAAATCCAAGGCAGAGATTTCTGGCCTCCTCTTGAAGGAGCATTACATGTCTTGGTCTGTCACACAAACAGCTAAATGTTCCATTATTCATAGAATACTTACCTATGGGCTCTTCATGGGCTCTTCAGTGCACAGTGAGCTTGCAGGAGGGTCTCCTCGTGTTTTTCTGTTTACATGCAAGGGGGAACTCCCTCTTGGGCATGCAGTTTTTTTGTAGAGAACTCTTCAGGCCTGGTTCCCTTAACTCAGTCCATCATGTGACTCTCAAAGGCACAGATATTAAAGGCACTTATTCTTAAAGGTACATATCTCACTACACCTCATAGTCAAAACTGCTGGCTTAGCCTTTAAACTGCACTTTTATCCATATTACTGTTCCAAAAATAATCCCCACCCCCCTAATGAAAAAGCAAAACAGTTCCCTGGACCACTACAGACGATATTTCCCCCCACACACACACACATACACACACTTACTGCTGCCTCCACTGCTACCAAAGGACAGAGAGGCTTCTTATTGCCAAGCACACACTGTTCTTATTATGTCAAGATATCAATCTATCAACATAAAATGTGGAGGTAGGTGTGTTTTGGCTAATCCCATATGAATGAACTTATTTTCTTTAACTTGAAGCAGCTGGCAACATGGAAGGGGGGAGTGAGGAGAAAGGCATGGGTGGGAAGGCGAGGGAGAGGGAAGGCTGACTGTGGGCAAAGGAAAAATCTCTGGGCCAAAGCTATTCTCAGTGACAAATCTCCCTACTCTGGCAGCAAAGCAAATTAAAGGTCATGTTTAAAGTGGTCTTGCTCGCTATAGAAAGAATGGAAAGTGAAAGCAGAACTCCAGGAAATAAGTCCATACAAGAAATTTTGCTGTGTCGGACACTCACCCCGATCTCGCAGCAAGCATATTGTGTGTAATTGGCCAGAGATAGATGGCAAGAAAGAGGTTGTGCTTTATGTAGCAAGTTCTGCTTTGACATCTGCCAGAATTTGCTTGCTCCCCCATGCCGTCGACTCCACACTTGATACCCATTGCTAGTCATTTAAGTTCAATTAGAGTTTGAGGGAACTGGTTTCATTCTTCAGCAACATTTTATGTCAATGTGCAGTTCAGTGTGCATTCCAGTTAGAGGTATTACATCATATTGAGTTTCCTTGTGACCAACATACACTTGGACAGCACTGGGAGGGGCCATGGCTCAGTAGGTAATCTGCTTTGCATGACAAACTTCCCAGGTTGAAGCCCCAGAATCTCCATTTTAAATGATCCAGTCTCTAACTGAGACTCCAGAGAGTTGCTTGTCAGTCAGAGTAAATAATATTGACTGTGAGAGACCAGTGGTATTCCAGCTCGGTGTAAGACATCTCCACCTGTGTATATGAACTGCTGCAGAGTTCAGAAGCAATGTTTTCACTAACCTTTGCCCAATGGGGTGATGGAACCTTGGGCACCTCTCACTTCAAAGAGACAGACTGACCTCAGGCAATCAGTGTGATGTGGTAATAAGAGTGTCCAACTAGGACAGGAGTCTGTAACCTGCGGCTCTCCAGATGTTCATGGACTACAATCCCCATCACCCCCTGCTGGCAGGGGCTGATGGAATTTGTAGTCCATGAACATCTGGAGAGCCGCTGGTTGCAGACCTCTGAACTAGGATATTCACTTTCAGATCCCCACTCTGCCATGAAAGCTTGTGGGGTGACCTTAGTCCTCTGTGTGTGGGCATGTGTGTTTGGCCAGAGGTGGTCACCAGCTGCCTGCGAGCCCATTAATGCTGAATCTAGGTTAAACTTTGTTTGTTAAAACCTTCATATCCTACCTTTCCTAGTGGTTCAAGTTGACTTACAATAAGCTATGAAAATTGGAACATAATCTAATGTAGAGAGGGGAAGTGTAAATGAGTAGCAGGCCTTGTTTTGCATGCATGGTTTTAGTCCGAGCACAAACTTGACTGGGAGAAGGAGAGACTCATGTTGTTTCTATGTCTAGACCTTTTGCACCTTACTACTTGCATCTTTCTTTTCTAAGGCAACACTAGCCATGCTAAGTAGGAAGGTCAATATGCTGTCTTAGCTGAGACGAGTCAGGAACTCCCAATGGAAGGAGACTTTCTCTGCATAGCTGTGCCGAGATTTCTTCTCCACTTCCACTTATCTGTTAGATTCTTGACTGGGAGGAGATATTTCGTCTGTAGTCATCTTCCTAATCATCCCCAGGTGAGCCAATTATTTTCATTGGCATATTCCTGGACTTAAGACTTGCTCTGCCTTGAATAGGCTAAGAAAACACACATTGCTAGTCTTGCAAGAAGACCTCACAAGGGATCTTTACTTGCTGGCTATGCTAGCTCTATCCTGGCAACCAGCTTTTTCCACAGCTTGCTTCTTCTGAATGCATTGTTAAATGCTGTCCTGGCAATCAGTGCTCTTCAGCTCATGGGTTGGCCATTTCTTGACCACCTCTCTTGTGCCATCTCATTCTTGCAGGAGAATATTATTCTAGAACAGGGGCTGATGGGAATTGTAGTGCATGAACATCTGGAGAGCCACAGGTTGCAGACCCCTGTTCTAGAACATCCGTTTGCATGCAGTGTACTGGCACTGTATTGTTTTTCTGATAGGATTCAATGCTCCAAGTAGTTTCAATTGGGTGTATCTGAAACAGTAGTACAGTGCCTTCTTTCTACATCCCCTGTCAAGGAACATTCTTTTAGGGTACATATAAAAGTACTCTTAGAATCGTAGTTGGAAGAGACCACAAGGGCCATCAAGTCCAACCCCCTGCCATGTAGGAATACACAGTCTCTGAAAGATGGCCATCCAGCTCCTGTTTAAGGACCTCCAAAGAAGGAGACTGGACTCCCATTCCCAAGGTAGCGTGTTCCACTGTCAAGCAGTCTTTACTGTCAGCAGTTCTTCCTAATGTTTAGGTGGAATCTTTTTTCCTGCACCTTGAGTCCATTACTCCTTGTCTGAGTCTCTGGAGCAGCAGAAAACAAACTTGTTCCATCTTCAACATGACATCCCTTCAAATATTTAAACATGACCATCATGTCACCCTTAACCTTCTCTTCTCCAGACTAAACATACCGAGTTCCCTAAGCCACTCCTCATGGAGCATGGAATCCTCTGGATGGGTGCCTCACAACTTTAGAAAGATCTCTTTCTTAAAAGGTCATGTTCTCCCTCCACATGCAGCCAGGGGGGATGCTTGATAGACTTGCTCAAAGCCCTGTATAATTTCATGCTCTGATCAACAGAATTACTGGAATAGGAAAGGAGCATATGCGGGGAGGAGGAATGCTGGGTGTTAGACACAGAACCTTACCTTCTGAGTCACTGTAATTTTTCTTTTGAGTTTTGAGACATCAGCAGTTCTACCTCAAAATTCAGGATGAAACCTGTGTGTTGCTTTTCAGTGACCGTGCTTTGAAATGTTTGCTTTGGAGATCTGTCTTAGCGGGTCAAGGAACTCCGTTACGTTGGATGCCAAGTTGCTTCAACTCTTTACTAATCAAGGAGTCCATTCCTCAGGTCATTAACCTCTACTAAGACATTGGCCTGCTTTGCACAACTGAACGGGAAGGAATCCAAGGAGACGGGTAACGGGTGGCTCTGCAGGACTTTGCCTTCGGTTGTGATGAGATCTGCAGTATTTCTGTCAGCTCCTTTAGCGCAGGTGTGGGTGGAAGGAAACTAATGAGGACAGTCATAGGAGAGCTGAGGGAGAACTAAATAGCGATAACACCGCATAAGCATTTCCAAAGGGATTACGGTCTCAGTGCCAGTTTTTTTAAAAATAATTTATTATTAGAAACTACATCTGCCAACCTGCCATGATTAATTGTTGAGTTTTTCTCAATCCGTAAAATCAGAAGCTGATTTCAAGCTGCAAAAGGAATAGCCCTCTGGGGATGGGGCGGTATATTAAGTCGAATGAATGAATGAATGAATGAATGAATGAATGAATGAATGAATGAATGAAATAGGTAGGTAGGTAGGTAGGTAGGTAGGTAGGTAGGTAGGTAGGTAGGTAGGTAGGTAGGTAGGTAGGTAGGTAGGTAGACTGGCCGCCTGTTTAGGATCCCCTTATTCCTGGAATTCTGTCTGGAGAGAGATTGGGAATGTGTCTGAATCCCACATGGCATTACTTCTGTTTTTCTCACAGCAAGGCGAAGAGAACAAATTAATCAGGAAGATCCCATTTCACGTCATCTGATAAAACCACACATTGTGTAAACATCTCCATGACTCTGCAGCATGAGAATCAATTAACTCACATCTCTCCTCATGGAAAAGGCAAGGGGCTTAACTTCTTGTCCTTGCCAAGGTAGAACTCTAGAGCAGGACCATTTCCCAAATAAGTTCTGAGAAAACCCACATTGTTTGAAGTCAGCCCTAGTGGCAAAAAGACAGTGTTCAGAATGGAGACAGAGACAGGACTTCACGTATGCCATCTTGTTTTGTTGATGATGAAGAAAAATAACTTACAAAATGTTTAAGGTCCCTGAACATTTACCCTAATTTTGTTTCTCCATCAATTTTTTCTGGCCCGTTTTGTTTGTGAAGGTACTTCGTCATCTTTGGACATGTAAGATCTCTGGTTATTAGAAATCTCTCCTCTCTAGGGGAAAGGCCCTGAAAAGTGCCAAACATGATTATGAATTCTGTTTGTTGTATTCTTTGGAGATTGCTTTGATTCCTCCTGAGTGGGGTCCAGCAAGAACTGAGCCAACATCATTTAATATAGTTTCTCACTTTCTCTGTTGCACAGTGAATGCTTGGGATGAAATTCCCTCAGCTAGCATCAGGCTGTAAAACTTTCCATAGGAAAGAGAAGTCTGTCTTATGAGAAGGAGAGCAAGTGTGTGTGTGTGTAAAAACACTGAATTGGAACAGATGTCTTTGCTGATCATTAATAGGGATTTAATATGTTCTGTTTCTCCGTCATGCGTAACTGCTTGTGGCAGGTGTTCATTTCAGTGTATTTTTTCTTCTATAAAAACTGCACGTCTAAAAAATTGTTGATGCACACAAGCCACTATGATGATTTCTTGTTCAATCTCCAGTAAAACAAATGGGAGTTACAATGGGGGAAAAAATCACTGAGTCTCCATTAATTTATCTGAGAGGTTAGCCCACTGGAGAGTCTCCTGGTTGACTTTATACCTCTGATTCCAATCCATCTGTTACCCACTAAATGCATGGAATGTTTTTGCAGGCCACATATCTGAGCCTTCCAAATTTCAATCTATTACTTTCCGGGCTTACCCATCTCTCTTTGGGTTTCTCCACTACAGTGTCAAATAGATTATAATGACATTCCCGTCAGCAGAACGGCAGGCTACATCTGCTTCAACTGGGTTCAACAGTGCAGTCAGATGAGAAATTACATGTAGGTTTCAGCGTCTTTCATTCATTCAGTTTATTTCAGTATAAAACCAGTTAAAAATCCTTCCAGATGCAATACTAGGATGAACAAACAGGCTTGAAAGTATCATGACAATCCAGCCTTGTTTAAGGAGTTAACCATCAGGCATTGATCTATGGATGAGTGACCTAAAACCAACTTGCTCCTTCTCCTTTCACCTGGCTGCTTGCTAAGGGTGTTTAAAATTAGAGGTATTTCTCACTTCAGAGGAAAATGGTAGTTGGACGAGTCACAGGCAGAAAACCCAGCCTGAAATGCCGGCTGCAGGTATCAGTGGTGTGTTCTTTAATCTCCTGGACCGTATTGACATCTGACTTACTCTGAATCATCATTTTTCTTTCAGACACTATGCAACAGGTTGCCAAGACAGTGGCAAAAGTGGAGCTGTCGGACCACGTTTGTGATGTGGTTTTTGCTCTTTTCGACTGCGATGGTAAGTTCTGTCAGTTCCCATGTAATGTTGTCACTTTTGTTTTCTAACCATATTCTTCCTTTTTTAAAAGATAGCGGTTTGTCTGTGGTGACTGAATTCCTGACAGGAAGCATTCAGATCACAAACTTCCTTCACATATATCATGGCACAGGTGCTGTGTCTGTGACAGCACCCCAGTGATCCTGCTGATGATTTCATGTAATGCATCCATTTGCATTTTGTTTCACCTTTGCACCGCTTAGAGCACCGGCTCTCCAGATGTTCATGGACTACAAATGCTGGCAGGGGCTGATGGGTTGCAGACCCCTGACTTAGAGCAAGTAGTATGGATGAAGGGCCAAACCCTTTCCACTTAGGGTGAAGAGAATTTGTTTTTAGTTTGCCTAGTTTGCCAGTTTAAGAGATTCTCAGCTGTTTGTGCAAAGAAACTGCTCTGCAATCTGAACAGTAGGCCTGGAACAGCTAATGTTATTCAGCTTCACAGCTAGCTGTATTTAGAAGATGGACAGGGGTAGCTTAAAGGGTGCCAAACACTTAATACAGTTTTAAAGTATTTTCCACTTCTAGATGTATCCCAAAAATAATTAATGGCGGTTCTCTGTACAAGCTCCAGGAGAACTAGAGAAATACCTGAGGAGCACTTAGAAATCGAAAATGTCTAGTATATAGTTTTTGTTTTGATCTAACAGCAACTGGGAAGAGAATGTCAGTGCTGAGGATACAATATGCTACTTATTACCAGATCCAGGAGACAAACAGGAATATCTGTTTCCTTCCTGAAAGCCAAGAATACAATGTATATCATGCCTTTATTTGGACCAACCAAGTGATTCACAGCAGTTCCCCAGAATTCTTTATCAGGACAGAGATAACAAAATAAAAAGAAGGAAAAAAGATTTTTAAATGGATTTTTCCAGATCGCGTTGACTTTGTGAGCTTTGCAGCAGTTCCACCTCAAGTGGAGACAATGTTCAGTCAGAGTTGTAACCTTCTTCATCCTTATAAAGACATTCTTGTTAGCCCATTTCCTAATTAGTTTCAAATCTGAATGCTGTCATACCCTAGTGACTCACCCTTGAAAACCCCTGGAGCCCATCAGCCCAATCAATGGCCCTTTCCCCACTTACCTTAAGCCCTGCGCTACCCTCCGCAAGTAGCATGGGGTCCCACTGCACTCCCCACGTCAGGGGCGGCAACAGCGCAGCCCTGGCGCTGGCGAAAACGGCGCCTTTTGATGACCCCGCGCTAGGGATGCCGCGCGCTCAGAGCAGCGCACAGCAACGGCGGCAGCAGGAGAAGTGGGGAAAGGCCCAATGACTCCAAAAACAGACTTCAATAAAACAAACTTTCTAGGAGAAATAAAATACAGTAATTGCCTAACAAATAAAAGTCCCCCCTCCAGACATTACCTGAGGAATTTACCTAACAATATTCATCCTTTTTGCTGTAATAAGCAAGAAGATCGAAATACAGTTTATTAGCTATTTGCCCCAGCAGAAATCCAAAAGATCTCTTGCTAGGCAAAGACCAAGTCCCATGGCATCTTTTTGCACAGCTGGAATACAAGCCCCAGAACCCGGTGGCTCTAAGTCTAGTATAGGTGCTCAGTGGCATCCTTCTGTCTGACCAACAGGGCCAGGCAGAAAGAGGAGGAGTAGGAGTTTGGATTTATACTCCCCCCCCCTTTACATTCTTATGCAAGGAGAGGAAATGGACTGTGTTAAATCTGTCTTGTGAATAGAACAGAATAAGCATTTGTGTCTAGGTTTAAGCAGAAGCTATAGAGAGTTGTCTGCTTGTTTAATTTTAACATTTGCAGCTTGCTCTGGATACTTGGGTGGATGGGCAAAGTATAAATGTGGACAAATAAGGAAATACTAAAAAGTCGGCCTCAATCGGCACAGTGTTGCCTAAGTTTCTCTGAACAGTTTTTGCATTCCTCACTTCCATCATGAAGTCTTTGATTTACTATGTTTGGGCCACAGGGAATGAGCAAGGGGCCATTTACTACAAAGAAGTAATTCGGAAAAGACAGGTTACCTCTTAGGTGACACTCCAGTTACTGAGCAAAAAAAGCACTGGGATTAGGGTTGGCACAAATTGTCTCTTCTTTCCCTTTCAAGAGGTCTGGGGGGAGGGGGAGCAAACATGCCTCCTCAATTGCAAGTAAATTGGAGTGGGACTTCAAGCCCTGGCTCCAGAGCAGATCAACTGCAAGACAAACACGATGCATAATGGGCCATCTTGTTGGTAACATCCCTTTCGGCGCGTCAGTATTTTCCATTCTGACTTTCCCCTGGAAATTGACTCCAGGCAAAACTTAACCAAAGACTGATTTCCAGCATAGGAGATCCGAGAAATTAATGTATTAGTAGAGGTTTTTAAGATTTGCATTCAATTACTTTGGCGCCGGCAGCATATGCCCTCCTTGTGTGCGTGCCGTCCCCTTTCTTCGATTTTAATAAACGCACATCATTATTGTCCTGCGATCCTTTTCTTTGGCGAAAGCTCACCCGTAGATTCTGATTTCCATCTTGTTAATTCTTCCATTTCCAAGAGCTAGACGCTGCACATGAGATATTTACATAGGAACAGTAGGGAGGTAAAGATTACAATTTCATAAAGAACTCAAAGCATCGTTGTGCGAGTATCCTTAATTCAAAGTTTCAGTAATGGCTTTTCATATCTAAGGCCATCTAAATTCTTAAAAGGCTCGGTGTGGAATGTATTAGAAATTGTCACTGTTATATAACATGCAAGTTTTATAAACTAATGAACGACGCTTCGTGCCTAATGGGTGCATTCTGAGACTTGGCTGAGTTTTAAAGTGTTTTTTCCCTTCTCTGGATTATCTTTTAGCCTTATTTTTATCAGGAAAGCCCATCTGTGCCTGAGTCTATATTTTTATCTATTTGTTTTATGGTGAGCTCCCTTTCTTCAGCAGCATGTGGTCCAGGGAATTGCTTTGGCTCTTTCGTATGGGGAGAGGAATTATTTTGGGGAGGGCTACAATATCAATTTAACTGCATTAACAGAAATATCAATATAACAGTGATTTAAAAGCTTTACAAATCCAGCCAAATCTTGGCACGACTGGGTGTGATGATATCTGTAACTTTAAGGCAGAGTTAATGGGCGGAGTTAAGAGGAGCACAGGCCTGGGATAGTTCTCTGCAGAAAAACTGTGGTAGGATTGAGTGCCTCCTCTGCATGTAAATAGAGAAACGTGTGGAGACCCCACTACAAACCTGCTGTGCAGTGAAAAGTCCAGAGATAAATTTCCATGTTTAATGGGCCAGTGATTGAACAGAAAGACTTAAATTGACTGAATTGAACTGAATTTCTTGCATTGTTCAGGGGACTGGATTTAGATGACTCTCGGATTCTGTAACTTAATATTTATTTATTCTGAGACTATGTGAGAACCAGCGTGTTGTAGTGGTTAAGAACAGGGGCACTCTAATCTGGAGAACCAGGTTTGATTCCCCACTCTGCCATTTGAGTTGTGGAGGCTTATATGGACAACCAGATTAGCTTGTGCATTCCAACTAATGCCAGCTGGGTGATCTTGGCTAGTCACAGTTTTTTGGAGCTCTCTCAGCCCCACCCACCTCACAGGGTATTTGTTGTGGGGGGAAAGGAGATTGTAAGCCCCTTTGAGTCTCCTTACAGGAGAGAAAGGGGGGTTATAAATCTAAACTCGTTGTCTTCTCTACTGAGGAGACTGGGTTAAGTTTTGTATCAGAGGACATTATTCAGATTTAATGGACTTGAAAGCAGGCTAGAATTAGCAGGCCAGAATTAGCCCAAAACAAACTAGGAATCACACTAGGATGTGGAAATCTGCTCTCAGTCATTCTGTCTTGCAACTCCTCCCCAGTCACATTTTGGCCTAAATCTAGAAATCATACAAGTGCCTGCTTATGATAGAGACTGGAATGTGCCAAGAATAATTTGAAGGAAGTACAAATTCAACTCAAACACTTACACTTTTTTAGTGATTGAGCCAACAGGTTGGTCGAGAAAACAAACCATCTGAGTTACCAGCATGGCTAGTACAGTCTTAGCACAATGTTTTGAAGCGTGAGGAATTTCAAAAATAAAAGTCTAACTGGCCACGGAACAACAGGAAAAGTTGTCCAACCTCTGAGCTCCACTAGTAGTAAGGTGCAGTATTGGAGTACAGTCACGTAGGAAGTCTACCAGATGTCTTGCTCTGATTCTTGGATGACGTAAGTAAAATGCGCACTGTATTCATTGCAAAGCGGGATGAATGCCCCCACCAAGTGACATCAAACACAAGACCCAAAACGAAAGCCAAATCCCTTTCCAATTCTACTCTATAGCTTTTGGGTGCCACCTTCCAGGATTTCTGAAACAAATGTGTATGTTTAAGACGGCCTTATTAACCATGTCTTCCTCCTCCTCCTTTCCTCAGGGAACGGAGAGCTGAGCAACAAGGAGTTTGTCGCCATTATGAAGCAGCGGCTCATGAGGGGTTTGGAGAAGCCCAAAGACATGGGCTTCACACGACTCATGAGGGCCATGTGGAAATGTGCCCAGGAGACTGCGTGGGATTTTGCCATGCCCAAACAATAAACACAAGCCAGGAGGAACACGACACCCAGAGGAAAAGCATGGATACTGCTGAGCTGTCTCGCATGCTGAGGGACATCTTTTTTGATGCTCAATAGGTGAAGGCCTCTCCCCAGGGAATTACAATTGCTACAACAAAAGAAAGAGGGAACTTGCCAGGCAAGGCCCATCAACTACAGTTTTCCTTTAAAAGACCTAAACTGAGGCCACTGGGTGTTCGGCATTAATCTCAGGAGAGCCCCCCCCCCCCCCCCGCGCCCTTTGTCTTTATTTCTCAGGAAGGAAAACAAATGGGCCACCACAGCAATTTACTTTGAACATTGCAGCTGCCTGCCTGATCTCCACAATAAACTCCTGCATCCAATAAAAGGCTGAGCTTGGTAGAGCTTGGAAGAACAATACTGCTTGTGTCAGCTTTAGACACAACTTGATGCATCATTGGGGCTGGAATGCCATTGATACTATCTTTGGCTTGATCTGGAAATTGATTTGAAGTTACACCCCAAAAAAAATCTCTTGAAGGAAACGTTACGCCTGTGTTAAATGTCAAAACTTGTACTCTTCCTTCAGTGGTCTGTTACTTTCAAGGCAAAAGGGAGGGGCGATGGCTGGAAATGGCGCCTCAAGAGGTTCCTTTTCCCCTCAAAATGGCCTCCTTTCCTCAGCAGTTTCAGCATGTGCTGCAAAGAAAGGTTGTGAATGTTCAGGAATGGGATAATTCTTGTTTCATTTTTGTAAAAGAGTTTACAGAAACTCGGTAGGCACTGAAGGATTTCTCCCCATGGTCTTGACTTCTGTATGTAAACCATATGCATATCCTCCTATCTGTACTGTAATTGTCCCTATTAATGAGTCCATTTACTCTTTTTGATTTGTTTTTCTATATTGTCTTGATGTTGCTCTTCATAGCGCTCTTAATGCGCTTGTAAAATATTACTTCAATTATAATAGTTCCCAACAAAAAGTAAGGGTTCTATGAATCATAGAGTTGGAAGAGACCATAAGGGCCATTAAGTCCAACCCCCTGCCATGCAGGAACACACAATCAAAGCACTCCTGACATATGATCATCCTGCCTCTGTTAAAAATCTCCAAACAAGGAGATTCCACCACTCTGAGGTAGTGGATTCCACTTGGGTGCTGTGTGGTTTCCGGGCTATGGATCCCACTGTTGAACAGCCCTGACAGTCAGAAAGTTCTTCCTGATGTTTAGGTGGAATCTCTTTTCCTGCACCTTATGTCATCGTTGCTTTCTGAGAAACTTCATGAACTTAACTGGATTTGAGTTGGTTCTGGCAGCAAGTCCACAAACCTCTGCTGTGTCTCACTGGGGAGGGGAGTTACACGCTAGTGAGGCTTTTCTGTTCTCAGCCACAAATAGCCAGGCTTGCTGCTTGGAGAAAGAACCATAGATATTAAACTTTTCATGCAAAAATCCTTGAAATTCCTTGTTTTTGTTCTATCCCTTCACACACTCCCCCAACAAACACTGCCAAACATTCAGAACTAGCTAGAATTTGCAGTTATTTGAGTTTATAAACTCAAAGACAAGTTCCTTTTGTGGGCAGTATGTTTCCCTCATTAAATCAGGTGTTTCTTCTACGAATCCAGTGTTGAATGCTGGTTGAATGCTGGTTGCTCCTTCCTAGGGTTTCATCTGTTTCTGCAATCTTAAACCTTCCTGCTCGCTAATAACCTGTCTGTCACTTCCAAATCTGTTGGAAAGAGTGTCTGATCCAGAGGCCTGCTCCATGATCACTTCTTTGGAAGTGTGAAAAGTTCAGCGCAGCCTCTGCCAACTCCATCTTTGCCCACAAAGGTTTGTCAGCCTGTGGCAGGAGCTTTGATAGATGAAGGCACAAATAGGGCTGGAGAAAAGAATGTGTTTGTTTGGAGCACAGGTGTGCATTTCTTCAGCTTCACTGCCATAGACACTTGCCCCTACACAATGAGTGATCCCAGAGAGTTGCCACAAAATGGGGCAACTATTCCATTCCTGAGCGTGGGTGGCCTATGATCCACGCTACTGCAAAAACAAATCTAGCTAGTTCTGAACTTTTACGCATGGTTTTTGAGGGGATGATTTGAAGACAAGAGGCAAAAACACCAGGAAGGGCTTCCCACTAGCCCTGAATTTCAAAGGATCTTAGATGCGAAAAGAAGGTTCGCTGTTGACTATCCTTTTAAAGCAGCCACATTTGTTGTGAACTCCCAAAGAACTTTTATTCTCGTTCCCTTCATATTCTCAGTGATTTGAAAGTGGGCCTGTGCCAAATGGACGTACTGGACACCCAGTTAGATGAAAGCACTAAACCCTTAGGTATGGGATGGGGAACTGTCTGCACTCAAAGCTTTGTGGAGAACTCCTGCTGCCCCTTACCAAATTCAAGAGCAATATGGGGATTACTGACTACTTGCTTCCTTCTAGGTTGGGACCTAAAGCTCAGCTACACAACGCTCACTCTTGTCCATATCATCCTACCTCAGTGAGGCAGCAAAGTAAAAGATATATGTCTGTCCCATCTGAAAGAGAATTTATGGTCAGCATTTTCCAAAGAGGTGGTAGGAACTGGGAGAAGTTCACTATGGCAACCATGAACTTGGGGAGATGCTTACCATGTAGTACAGCAGCATTTGCCTATCATGTCTATCCCTAGAACGCCTGTACTTAGCCTGGAAGAATACATGATCCACAGTCTGGAAGAGACTGACCAATAGTATGAATCAAGCAGAAGACAGTCCAATTTTAGGTTGCTCAGGACTATATATGGCCAATATTGTGTAGGATTTAAGAGACACAGGTACAAATCCCTGCTCTGCCGTGAAGCTGACCAGATGAACCAGCCTCCTTCCCAGGGTTGCTGTGGAGATAAAATGGGGAAGGTAGACTGTGAATGGCACTCTCTGGAGGAAGGATGGGATTAAACAATTACTAGATGGAGCTTAGGTGAGCAGTCAACTTGTTGCAGAAGCCTACACACTGCTGCAATTCCATTCTTGACTAAGCACAGGAGAAATCAGTTTATGGTTGCATTACATGCTGTACATGGTGGTCTCTAGCTATGGATTGTGATGTCACAAACCCACTTGGGGTTATTTTGCATAGTTAAATTTTCTTTCTATCTCCAACGCGCCCTCCCCCCAAAAGGAATGTCACATGGATCTTATCTCCCCACTAAGCAAAGCTTGGAGCCTTCCTCCAATGAAAGAGTCCGTGGGGAACCTTCCCCCAATTTATGGTTGAATCAACGCTGATGTTTAAATGTATGGTGTTTTTAAAGTGTAAAGGGACTTGAAGTTTGGCAAAAGGGACTAGAGAGACAGAACATGTTTCAGATTACTGATGTGTCTGTTAGTGGCACTGTGAAAGGATGGGGGGATAACAAACAGCAAACCCTACTTAAATGCACACCTGTACGTAATTAGCGCTGACCTGGATGACCCAGGCTAGCCTTACCTTAAGAACATAAGAACAAGCCAGCTGGATCAGACCAAAGTCCATCTAGTCCAGCATTCTGCTACTCGCAGTGGCCCACCAGGTGCCTTTGGGAGCTCACATGCAGGAGGTGAACGCAGTGGCCTTCTGCGGCTGTTGCTCCCGATCACCTGGTCTGTTAAGGCATTTGCAATCTCAGATCAAGGAGGATCAAGATTGGTAGCCATAACCCAGGACTTCTCCTCCATAAAATCTGTCTACCAAAGCCCCTTTTTAAAGAGCTATCCCAGGTTAGTTGGCCATCACCCACCTCCTGTAAGGCAGCATATTCCAAAACACCCAATCACATAAGTTGCGTGAAGAAGTGTTTCCTTTTATTAGTCCTAATTCTTCTCCCCCCCCCAGCATTTTCAATGGAATGCCCCCTGGTCTCCTAGTAGACATTGTGGAGAAAGTAGAGAAAAATTTCTCTCTGTCAACATTTTCTACCCCATGCATAATTCTTATAGACTTCAATCATATCCCCCCTCAGCCGCCTCCTCTCCAAACTAAAGAGTCCCAAACGCTGCAGCCTCTCCTCATAGGGAAGATGCTCCAGTCCCTCAATCATCCTTGTTGCCCTTCTCTGCACTTTTTCTATCTCCTCAATATCCTTTTGAGATGTGGCGCACTCAGAACTGGACACAGATACTCCAAGATGCGGTCAGCATTCACTGCTTTGTGAGTATAAGGGGCATGACTTAATCTCTTTGCAGTTTTATTCTCTAGATTTCCTGCAGTTCCTAATGATCCCCAGCATAGAGTTTGCCTTTTTCACAGCTGCCATGCATTGAGTTGACATTCCCATGGAACTATCAACTAAGACGCCTAAATCCCTTTCCTGGTCTGTGACTGATAGCACTGACCCCTGTAGCGTGTATGTGAAGTTTGGATTTTTTGCCCCTATGTTCATCACTTTACATTTTGCTACATTGAACTGCATTTGCCATTTCTGAGCCCACTCACCTAATTTATCAAGGTCCGCTTGGAGCTCTTCGCAATCCTTTGTGGTTCTCACCACCCTACATAATTTGGTATCATAATTTGGTACCTTGTCAGATCTGGCATGTTATGCCGGGTTTGCCCTGGTTAGTACTTGGATGGAAGGCTGCCACAGAAATCCAGGGTTGTTCTGCAGAGGAAGGCAATGGCAAACCACCTCAGTAAGGCTCTTGCCTTGAAAACCATACAGGGTCACTGTAAGTCAGCTGTGAGTTTACAGCACTTAACACACACACACAGCTTACGACTAGGTTGAACAGAGAAGAAGAAGAAGAGTTGTTGTTTGGATTTATACCCCACTGTTCTCTCCTGTAAGGAGACTCAAGGCGGCTTACAAGCTCCTTTCCCTTCCTCTCCCCTCAAGAGACACCTTGTGAGGTAGGTGGGGCTGAGAGAGTTTCGAAGGACTGTGACTAGCCCAAGGTCACCCAACAGGAATGTAGGAGTGCAGAAACAAATCTGGTTCACCAGATAAGCCTCTGCCACTCAGGTGGAGGAGTGGGGAATCAAACCCGGTTCTCCAGATTACAATCCACCTGCTTGCAGCAGGAACAGCAGTGGCGTAGTAGGTTAAGAGCAGGTGCATTCTAATCTGGAGGAACCGGGTTTGATTCCCCGCTCTGCCACTTGAGTTGTGGAGGATTATCTGGGGAATTCAGATTAGCCTGTGCACTCCTACACACGCCAGCTGGGTGACCTTGAGCTAGACACAGCTTTTCGGAGCTCTCTCAGCCCCACCTACCTCACAGGGTGTTTGTTGTGAGGGGGGAAGGGCAAGGAGATTGTAAGCCCCTTTGAGTCTCCTACAGGAGAGAAAGGGGGGATGTAAATCAAAACTCTTCTTCTCTTAACCACTACACCACGCTGGCTGAAGGACCTGAGATAGTTCCTAGCACAAGATGCCATAAAATTACTATTTGTTTCTTCTTCAGACTGGGTGTTGAAAAAGGTCCAATTGACCCACCAGTACAGAATTCTTCCCTACATCAGAATCACAGTCTGGGGCATTTGGGATGTGTGCTGATTTACTACTCTCAAATACTAACGGCATTTCAAATTCATTATAATGTTTAACCTGCCTCACACCCTCTCAATATTAATTGAAAGTAATTTAAGGTATTTTTTTCCCTGAGGAAGATTCAAGACTCCGTCGCAGAAGTAGCCTTACTGAACTGCGGGCATTGGCATAGGAGGTTAAGAGCTCGTGTATCTAATCTGGAGGAACCGGGTTTGATTCCCAGCTCTGCCGCCTGAGTTGTGGAGGCTTTTCTGGGGAATTCAGATTAGCCTGTACACTCCCACACACGCCAGCTGGGTGACCTTGGGCTAGTCACAGCTTCTCAGAGCTCTCTCAGCCCCACCTACCTCACAGGGTGTTTGTTGTGAGGGGGGAAGGGCTGAGGAGATTGTAAGCCCCTTTGAGTCTCCTGCAGGAGAGAAAAGGGGGATATAAATCCAAACTCTTCTTTTTCTACTTTGCAACATGTTGCGAAGTAGGAGCAATGCCCGCAGCTCAGTAAGGCTACTTCTGCGACGGAGTCTTCAATCTGTTATAGCCTGAAGTGAAATAGACTAGTGAAGCAGCTAAGCATTCTGGCTCTGATGCAACTTTTTCCAAAATAGGAACTTTTGAGTAGAGGCAGAAAGTACGCTGTTAAATGGAATATTTTTTAAAGGGCTTCTGGGTTTCTTCTTGACAACAAGATGTGATTGGTTCCTGCAAGGTGAATCTGTAACCTGCAGTAAAGAGTTGGCTGCTTTCCCTTTAGCAGAGCTGACTTTGCAGACAAAATCCGCTGGCTTCCAAAACCATACATAAGTTAGACTGTTGACTGTCTTATTTGCACTGCTCAAATTCTTTGCTTATGCTAATTTAGTCTGCATTTTTGTGGCATTTCTTATGATTGTTGACAAGGTTGCTTTGCCTCTTTCCAACCCCCCCCCCCCCTTTCGTTGCTCTCATATGGCTCCTACTTCAGAATGGGCTTATCAGAATCACACAGGCTGGTCTATTAACACAACGTGTTGAAGTTTGATCTTCTCATATCAGATATACAGTTCAAAGTTCTGATCAGATTTTTTTCCTGCAACACTGAGATATGAAAAATGTATTTGGTAGCCAAGAAAAGCTTCATTGCACAAAGGCTGCTGCCAGTCTAGTTTTGAATTTGACTTTATAAGAGGTGTTTTTAATTGTGGGAAAATAAAGAACCCATGGGCTTGTCATTATAACATTGGGCATTGCAGTCAAGTACCCACCATTTCAACCTCACTTGGAACTCATTGTTTAATGGGGGGAACTCTGCTTCCTTCCCACTGAGCTCAAATAGAACAGATGTTCTCTCACTGTTGAAGACTTATCCAAAGATAAGTTGAACTCATTCAGTCACATGACCATCAAAATGCTAGACATGTGTAGATCGTCTCCTGCCCAAACCAACTACCTTTGTTTTACTGTAATTAATGCAGAGCTGTGTGAATTTGCAGACTCTGCCCCAAAGTACTTCATTGTCTCCAGTCTATTTGTGCAGGGGGGATATCTGAATAAAAGAAACCTGATAGTTTCCTCTTGACTGCTGTATCATGAAGAAATTTATTGTAGTTCAAGGATGAAACCCCCACCTCTAATAGGGAATCTTCTTCTTCTTTATCTGTTTAGTCGTGCCCAACTCTTGGATACTCTGCAAACCAGTCCCCTCCGTGCTTCCCTGTTTGCCACAACTTCTTTCAATTGGTTGATGCTCATGTCCCTTTTAATGGTTTCCAACCGAGTAATTGGCCTACCCAGTTTCCATTTACCACTGACCATTCTGAGTAGTATCTCTTTTTCCAGTGAATTTGCCCTCATCACATGTCCGAAGTAGGTCAGCTTCTGTCTAATAGGGAATACTACCAGTTATTAACTATAGTAAGGGCAGGGGGGCATTCTGACTATTGTCAGTATACAATGATCTACTTAGTGCCTCTCTGAGAGTCAAAGGCATGCTTGCTTGAATGTGTAGCCACATTACTGGACTGAAGGGATTCTGGTTAAAAAATGAAAAGGTAGAGCACATGAGTCTGAAATTGCTGCAATCCTGCTGCCAATGCCTTTTAAACTGAGAAAACTGGAGAATCAATCCCAGTCTGGGTTTTTTTTTTTGGTAAAATGCTGGATTCATGCAAATAGCTAAGTGAGACAGCTCACTGCACTGAATCCTGGGAACTTATGCATCATCCCAAATCCTGAGTTCTGCTGTTTGTGTGCGTGTCGTCCCATCAAGTCACTTCCCTGTGAATTAATGACCTCCAAAATGACCTATCATTAACAGCCTTGATCAGATCTTGTAAAGTGAAGGCAGTGGTTTCAATCTATCTCATGTTGGGCCTTCCTCTTTTGCTGCTGTCTTCAGCTTTTCTCAATGACTCTTCAGCTTTTCCTGTAACTCTTGCCTTCTCAAAGAGACCAAAGTATGGAAGTCTCAGTGTAGCCATTTTAGCTCTAGAGCATGGGTTGGCAACCTTTACCACCCAAAGAGCCATTTGGACCCATTTTCCACAGCCCTGAAGATCTACCAAGCCGGAGAGAGCCGCCTCCGGTTCGGCCCCTCCACTCACCTTTCCTTCCAGTGCTTGCTGGGAGGTGGAGGCGCTGGGCAGGGAAACCCCCTCTGCCTGACAGAGCAGGCAATCGCCTGCTCCGTGGGGCAGAGGGGGGATGGCAGAAGGGAATGGCAGCTGCTCTAGATGGACACGCCCACGGTACCCTCCGACCTCCAGGCCATGTGGAGCCACAGTTTAAGGCTGTGGCTCCACATGCGGCTCCGCATGTGGCTCCAGAGCCACGGGTTGCAGACCGCTGTTCTAGAGAAAATTTGGGCTGGGTTTGATCTAAAACCCACTGATTTGTCAATCTGACAGTCTACAGTGTCCATAAAAGTGTCCTCCAACACCACATTTCAAAAGAATAAAAAATTTTCCTGTCAACTTCCTTCATTGTCCAGCTTTCACACCTATACATAGTAACAGGAAATACTATAGTATGAATTATCTTCATCTTAGACTTCAGTGGCGCTTTCTTACACTTAGTCCACCTTTTTTATAAGAGTGTTAAAATTCAAATCACCATACAAATTCCAAATATTCAATATTTAATCAGCATGTAAAAAATCGAGGGCTGCAATTCTAAGCATACCTGTTAGGAGGTAGCATTGAAATTGGTGGCAGGTTTCTAATTTTAATAAAAGGAAAGTGAGGTCTGAGCTGAAAAATAACTCACTTCCCTGATTCCCTAAATCTCCAGGGTTTTTTTAAAATAACTATTGATGTATATGCTGCAGATAGAATGTTGGTCTTAGAATGTTTAAATATGGGTATATGGTAACCCGGTAACAGACTTATCTTCTATTGCTGAATGCATATAAGCTTGCAGCCTTTCAAGATCTGCTCTGCTCCCCTTCACCACATTCTCTCTTAATATAGCTTGATAACTTTTAGATAGGGTCACCACTGGAAACTCTGTTCAATGATGGTTACAGCTTCTCTTGCTTTAACTCAAGGGGTAATTAGATGTGACTGAAAGCCAGTCTTCATATGAAAATAAATTGCTTGCTAGAGCCTCGCTGGGTCTGTGAGTAGAGGACTGCCTGCTTAAATGCTCTCCTGGGTAGGAAAATACGCCTCCATATAGAAAAACAGCCTCCCAAGAAGTCTAGAATGCTTTCCTTTGGGTGCTAGTTTTACATGAAGAAGTAAGAAGAAGAAGAGGAGGAGGAGTTTGGATTTATACCCCCACCTTTCTCTCCTGCAGGAGACTCAAAGGGTCTCCTGCAACAACAAACACCCTGTGAAGTTGGTGGGGCTGAGAAAGCTCAGAAGAATTGTGACTAGCCCAAGGTCCCCCAGCTGGCGTGTGTGGGAGTGCACAGGCTAATCTGAATTCCCCAGATAAGCCTCCACAGCTCAGGCGGCAGAGCTGGGAATCAAACCTGGTTCCTCCAGATTAGATACACGAGCTCTTAACCTCCTACGCCACTGCTGCTCCTAGTTTGAAACTAGTTTGAAACTAGTACTGGCTGGACCTGCAGTCTGAACTGGTATAATTGGGTGGGGATCCAAAGTGAAGGCATTTCATCTAGTAAAGCAAACGTTTGGAATAAGCAGACCCCTAACTTAGGTTGATACCAATGGTACTAGAAATGTCAAAAGGAAGTGATAGAGCCGAAGCAGTAGTTTCCATGGACTTAGAATGTATTCACCTTATACAGCAGGTTTTAATATGCAAAGCTGGCTACTGCCATGAATACTCATGTACATACCCACAAGAGAGAACCTTCCACCCCTATTTTATAGGTTAAGGCTACCACATGTCATGCATTTATCTGGGAATAAGTCCCATTAAACTTGGACTGACTGACTTTGTAAACATATATAGACTAGGGCTACTTGTGAGGGTTACTCTGTTTCTCAACTGCAAGTCTAGCTCATGTGACAAATGGTTTGTGCAGCGCCAGGTGCAGATTGCGTAAGAACCAAAATCCTGGGCAAAAATAAAAATGGGAGCTATCCATAGCAGATCTGCCTGCACTGCAGATAAAGGACTTCTTTCCCCCAAGCTGTCTCAGGACATTATAGCTACTAAAATGATCAAAAAGTAGCCCTTAATAGCTGAAGGAACAACCCTGCCATCTACTGGGTAAATTGAGTTGCAGCAACCGCCTGCGGTGAAGGATTGGTGATGGTGGAAATAGGATCCCCTGACGATGTGAGAATGGTTGGTAGTAAAGAGGGCAAAAGCCGCTGCAGGCAATTCTGAGATCTTGCCACGCCCCAAAATAGGCAATCTTTAGGTTGTGCTTTCTAAAGGGAAGAAGATGGTTTCCAGGCGGTTTTTTCACAGGAGTCGTTATTTTTGGTGCCACAAATGTCAGGAGGGAATAAATTAGAACATCCTATTTTCTCTGCCAGTCAGTGCCAGGCTGTGTGACATATGTGGAAAGATAAAGGGACTTAGTCTCAGCAGAACTTACATCCCAAATGTGAAGCTGTACCTGAAAGAGAGCAACGACGTCTTGTGGATAAAGATTAGGATGTCTTCAAGTTAACTAAATGTCTCTGGCAGCCATTATTTTTATTTTGAAATCAATTACACATTTGAATTTCAGTAAAGTAAAAAAAGGTGGCTCATTCCTCAGCACCTGCTTTTGTTGTGGTAGCAATAACTTGTGCAGCTGTAACTGAATGCACACTTGAGCTATTGCAAGAGGGCCGAACAATTTTTACCTCATACCCTTTGGCCTCCCAAGTACATGATGATGCATGTGTAGGGCTGGGGCAGGTAAGTGGAAGCAGCAAGGAAGCAGGCCTTTTAAAAAAGTTACAGCTTGCAGGGTGGTGGAGGGGAGAGAAGGAAGCCTCCTTTCTTTTGCATCAGAGCTGGAACCTTTTTGGTTTATAATTTTATTCCCCCCCAAAAAAGATTGCTTCGGCTCAATGTTAGATTCCGAAAGCTGCAAATTCACATTAAAAAGCTATTCAGCATGACTCTAGACTTCTCTAATGGGCTCTGCTACTGAAATACTGAGCAACCAACCTTTTAAACGTTAGCATTTTAAATTTATTTGCCCAGCGCTGCAGAGCCCCTCGCGCGTTGCCCTGGCAAATTCACTTCTGCAGCTTGTTTGGAATCTTGGTATGAAAAGGGAATGGAAGAACAGTGTAGGTTTGTAAACAAATCCCATCATGCTCGGGAAGGCAGTGCTGCCTGTGTGGCTGTTTAAAAGTAATGCTCTCCTGTGTGTACAAAAATGCAATTGAAGAGTGTTGATTAAGCACAGCAAGCTCTGGAGAAAATGAAAGTATAGCCAAGGAATAGGAATAAAGGCGGAAGGTTTAAGGTGAGGGAAGAGATGTAAACTTCTCTCTCACCCCAGATATACATGTGCACACACACAGATATACATTTTAGCTTAAAATGTGCCTTGTTTAAGTGCTGTGGGTAAGGACGTGTGCTCGGTAATTGTGTTTGTGTCATTCCTGCCCAACCTACTGAGGAAATAATTAAAGCCACATAAGGATGTAGTCACAGGGAAGATTCCTAACCACCTTACCTAAGGACCAGAGGCAGAATCCTGAGGGGGCAAAGTGGGCTGTGTAGGGTTTGTTTAGACTTCAGCTGGAGAGACTCCAATCTGAATGCTTTTCTCATGCAAAGTATTTTTTTTTGCATATTAAAGAATTTGTGGATCAGGCAGAGAGGTCCTGGCCCAGCCTTCATATCCTATGCTGTTTTCCCACTTCCAAGGAATGCAGGAGAATCTTGAAAAATGTAATTCCTCACCTGCAATGTGGATTGGTACTGTCCAGCTTAACACTCTGTCACCTCACTGCTACTGCATTGTGGCACGTTCCACCCAGGCCTGCAAGAAAGGGGACAGAGAAGTATAGGAAGCCAAGCACCACTGGCACACTGCAAGGCAGCCTGTAGTCCCCCTCCCTGCGTGAAAGCCTGGGCAGCCATGGGCTGCTGTGTGCCACCTACATTTTCCTCCTCCTCCCTCCAAAACAACAAAACCTGTCACTGCCAGACAACGTTTGCCTGTCTGAGCTCATTCATCTACTGCCAATGCACTGCTACTAAGAGACCGAAATGTCTTAATTGCATGTCAAAATGCCTAGCGAGGGAAATAGGAAAAGGTTTATAAGGAAAGCTCTCCTGCAGCAAGCAGAAAGCATGTGAGCCAGAAACAAAAAAACAAGGGTAAAAAATTAATCCTGGATGCACAGGACTCAGCAGGGGAGATCCAAGGTTCTTACAACTGGCCATGTACTCACTTGTGCTCTCCGTCATATTGAGCATACATTCCCTTTGTGTTTAATTCTCAGTTACATATGTTTTCCCCACTTCAGCCATCACCCTGCCTTCAGATCAGAGAATCTCCTCAGTTTCCAAAGGCTCTGAACACACACACACACACACACACAAAAAAAAAACTCCCCCCCAGGAGTTCCCCCCACTCTTTGAGCACATTTTAGAAGGAGAAGGGATCTTTTAAAAATAAATTCACCCTGATGGTCTGTCACTGGAACTATAAATGAAATGGACAAGAAATTGACATGGTCTAGCAAACTAATGCTAGACCAAAGATGGCAAAGGGGGCGGGGGAGCTGCAGGCAACCCAACCCCCCAACCCTCAATGGAGGTTGCACAGAAACAATGAGGAAGCAGCTAAGCTAAGCTAGGGACACTTCACAGGAAGAATTCCTATTAAAAAAAACCCAGAAAAACCCCATGCAAAGCAAACAGCTGCATCAATGGCCACTGACTGACACATTGTGGAAGTATCCTTTTCAAAAGCAGTGAATGTCATGCTTTGTTTAAGCTCAGTCTTGGTTTTGCTACCATTTGTGTCACTGGTAGTAACAAGCTACTCTTCAGCTGCAGCAGCAGCACCAGTATACTCCACATTACTCAGAAGAGCTCTGAGGGGAGCAGCTACTGCTGGTTCTCTTACACCACCCCCACAATGCAGCTCCCTTAACACATTTGGTGATGAGAACCCGCCTACAAGCTGGACTCTTTGTGACTGCCTCCTGCTGAAAGATGGGCAAGGATAACATCCAAGTCCAGATGCTTCCAGTTCAAGTGCCATAAGCCACAGCCTGAGCAAGACTGCTGCAAAATTGAATCCCAGAGCTCTCCTGCCCTTCGTTGTTTGCAATTAAACCAACAGGGCGCCTGCACACTCCCATGCATCATCCTGTTTGTTTAGAGGTTCCCGCTCCGCAGGAAATAAGACCCTTCATAGGAATGATGTACTGCCAGTTATTTTCTATTGCTAAGATTTATCTATATTGGCTCCATTACTAGAGTGCGTACTGGAAGCATCCTTACCAGAGCTAAAATTGGTTTCCATATCTGGATAATTCGTATTTACTGATAAAAAGAAAGCAACAGTGGACATCTACTGGCAGTATCGTGCAATATGCTGTGAAAATCATTACCCCCTCTTGCTTTGACACGTATCAGTGGTCGCTTTCTGGTAGGCAATATAATAGCATCATATTGATGGGGTTTACTTTGCAAAGATAATTTCCCTGCAACTGCAAGGGTGGGGAACCAAGGTCATGTGTGGAGAAGTATTCTGCACACCTGTTAATATTCTGTTCTTAACAGTGTGATCTTTATTCCCAGTGTGTGCTGGCATCCCTCTTGCTTTCAATATTGGCTTCAGAGCCTGGGTCTTCATAGCAGTTTGCTTCCCTTCCATGACTGCAGTCATCATTCAAATGTGTTTGAATAGTAGCAGCTGCAAAGTGCTCCTGTTCAGTGAGGTGAATCGTTTACCTTCTGTCAGGATAAACTTGTCAATTACACACCAGTCTCTTCTGACTGGATGTGAACAAAAAAATGAAAGACATTTTGGGGAGAGGACATATTCATATGTACCCTTGTCTGATGTTTGTTTCAGTTGTCAAGGTGGTAATGAAGAAAGCCCTTTCAAACTGCACAGGGTGAAAAGTTGTTGGATGAGCAGATTGAGAGCTATGCCAGAGCAGAGAAGCAAATGGAACCGGTCTTCCTTTGGAAAAGCAAAAATACAGAACTTGGTCTAATTGGTCTCTGAGCCTCTTAATAAAATGCATGGGGCTCTTCTAAGGGAGAAAACAGGAATGAAGGAAAATATGGCACAAGCACCAATTATACAGGTGGACCAGGCTAGGTGCAGAAGATAATTTATCATAATCTCTGACATCCCTTGGAGGTTAGGACACTGGCTGGGCACTGAATGAAATGCTTTGACTGCTGTAGAAAAAGGTTGTACAGCCATGTTGTTCCATAAAATAGCACAAAATCTGTGTACTGCCTTTATTAGAATGCTACACAATGTGTCTGTAGGTTACACAAGGACGATTAGAAGGCCATATGGTAGCTACACAGGGTGTGTCTCTGTGTGTGACTGTAGCTTTATTGTGTATGTGTGTGTGTCTATCCAAGACATAAAGGACAGAATTATATGAGAGAGCATGACACTTTCAGGTATCAGACAGAAACCTGAAAAGCTAAAGATAATGGCCAAGGGTATTTTGGGAATGACAGAAAATAAGATCCCAAGGAGAGGCCTTCCTGACTGCCTCATCAATCAAAGACGCTCGGCCTTTTCAGGGGCTGCCCAACAATTATATATGCACCTCGATAGGGAGGTGTACCTAAACGCCTCACTTTTGATCTTTCGGAGGCAGCTGACGATGGTTTTATTTAGGAACGTGTTTAGTTTAATTTACTAGCAGACCTGAATTGCGAGTTTAAATTTTGGGTTTTATGTATTTTGTGAATAGTATCTATGTTATAGAGCACCTTGAGCTCCAAGGGGAAGATGGTTTATGTTTTAAATAAATATATAGAAAGTCTGTGAGTGTATTGGAGCTAGAAGGGAATGGGGTAGGGAGCAAAGAGAAATGGGAATTATTGTAGTGGTTGGCTGAGAATGGAAAAAGATGCCCAAATTGAAGCCCAAAGAAAAGAAAGTGGTATTAATTGAAGGAACTAGTTTTAACAAAAAAAGATGAAAAGGAAAGGATCAACCATAAAGACGAGAATGAGGGAGAGGCTCTGGCATTGAGGCAAAACCCTATGGTACAAGCAACTTTTACCACAGAGTTTTTGCCCAAATACCAGAGTGTCTCCCTCATCTTTAGTGACATGATGATATACTTCTGAAAGCGACATCATCATGCCAGTGAGGTCAAGGCCTATGCCTCATTTTAAACCTGGTGAGACACCCCCCACCTCCGCCAGTTGCCAGGAGGTACCTGCAACCCTATTGCCACAGGAGGTGGAGCCAACCATAAAACGATTGCCACAGCTTAACTTCAGTAACACAGTGCAGATCCTTGTGCTATAGTGGCAAAGGAAGGGAATCATAAGGGTAAAATCTTCCATACCACCCTTCTACCCAATGGCAAGAAATGTTCCTTGATTCTACTAATTTTTTTCTAATATTTATTGATGGTCAACTTTCCTATACACACGCATCCCTTCTGGGGGTTTCCCACTCTGTACTTGTTTAAAACAAATGTATATCTGAACAAGCTTAAAGAACTGAGGTGGCCCTCTCCCCTTCACTCACTCCATTTTCCCTCAGATAACCAGGCTAGAGACTTTTTCTTTTTTTAAAGTTCAACAAATAAAATAGTAGAATTTTATTAAATACCTCAGGGAAATAGGGTAGGAGGGAATATTCGTAATATGGAACTAAGCAGATTTATATACAGGTATGAAGAAATTATTGAAATACAGCTCAGATTATGTTTTGTTGTTTGGTATGATTTCAGTTTGTCACAGAGTTCTTAATAAGATAAACTTTCTAGATGTTACACAGTTTCATCTTAGGCTTATATTCAGAGGTTCATTTGTTCATTCTAGTGCCTGTAAAACTATGAAGAAAAGAGTATCCACTCAACTCCCTTTCCCTTCAAACTTCCCCAAACTTTAGGATCACTTCATAGTGTTTGAAACAATTCCTCCTTAGAATAAGGGAATTCTTCTTCCACACATTGTGTAAAATTCCTCTCCTGACTTGAGAATAGTCCCTCTCTGACACAAACTCTTAATCAGTTCTATCCACTTTGTCCTGGAGATGAACTAGCTGTGTTATTAAAACCTGGGCTAGATATCCTTCTCTCCCAAGAGGATAATTCCCCTCTATGGCTAGAGTATGGTCCTTCTCCCCCAGTACTCTGTCTCTCTCTCTCTGACAATACCTCAGGTCTATTTATAGACACGAAACACAACTGTGGATCTCGGAGCTCAACCCCCGTGAGAAGTTCTGACTGTCTTCCTAACTCCACCAACTCCCAGCCTGTCACTCACACACTCAGGCTCTGTGCGGGTTTAACACTTTACACTCAGGCTTTTCTGCCTCTGTGTGCTGCTTAGATCCATCACAACCACATCATAAAAACTCTGCACAGCCATTCTAATCTCCAGTAGCCAATTAGAAGCCTTGCTGGGCAAAAGCCCTACCTGGCTCCACCCACTTCCTAAAAACACTTGGTAGGCACCAGAAAAGGTGTTGGTGGGTGCCATGGTATCTACAAACGCAATGTCGGGGGGCCCTGCCCTAGAACAAAAGCTCTCTATCTAGGAGGGGTGACTAGCTGCCCTACAACACTCGAGGAATGCTTGCCCATTGCGTGCACCTCAAATGAATGAATAGAAAGGCCTTCCCTGTTTAAAATGGGTACTTGCTAACAAAATCCAATCCACAGCAGAGATGGCTGTTTATTTCCACAGCAGCATTTTGGAACACAGAAAATATAAGCTCTGTCTGAAGTCTAAAGGGATGTGCACAGTAGATATAAAATGCCAATAAAATAACACTATTTTATTGTCCTTTTGTTTGAGCTTCTGTCTCCGGCACTTTGAGCATTCTGAGTTGATGACTCCAGGTAAGTAGGGGAGCAACCTCATACGCTTCATGAAGATGGGTGTAGCTTTCCCCTGAAGCTTCAGCAATGAGCTGGGGAGACTGTTTAAACTTTACACTCTGGTGAGCAGCACACAGCTCATTTTCTCCAGATTATGTGTGCTCAATCGCTTTGCAGAAGAAAAAGGCATCTGTTTAAAGATGCCTGGATGGTTTCAAGGGTAAACTAAAGGAGGTATTTTATTTCTTCAGAGTTGCCTTGCTGGCAAATCTGTGGTTCAGATTAAAATTTGACTTAATATTGGAGCTGCCAAACCATTTTGCACCTAAGCAATGACTCAGCATGACCATTTGCTTCCGTTTCATAAGCATCTTACATCACAACAATGAAGACTGGCAAAACAGAAAGCTTAAGAATGGACATGACGTATGTTATTTTCTAGTTGCTTTTATTTTGCAGGAGGCGGGTTTGTGGTATTAGGAAGGGAAATTGCATGGCTTAGAAGATGAAGAGCAAGATATGTTTGAGGGGAATTTTTGCAGGCATGGCTGAGGGCCTGATCCAAAGTAGTTGTCTTTTCCGCCATATGGTAACTGCAGACTTGTGGTAACAAGGGAGTGAAAATTTCACTTTTATTTTATAGGAAATATGATCTGTGTGGATTTTTCATTCTGACTAATTTTTCATGTTGTCCTCTGTGAAGGAGTAGTGTTGCCTCAGTTCTGGCCCTTCATCATGGTACCTATTCTTCTGGAAAAGATGACACATTTGAAAGTGGGTTTTCCTTCTGGTTTCCCTCCCCCTTTTCTCCTACCTCGCCTTTGATGTTAAGTACATTCCCTGCAACACCTTGAAGATGTTCAATGTGCCCTTTAGAAACATGTACTTCAGTCATTGGCACCAAGCCCGCATGACTTCCCCTCCGTTGTGACACAGATGAACAGCATAGGCAATTTCTTGTTTCCTTCTACATTTGTCATCAAAACAATAGTAAAGGTGACATTAAAAGTTTATCTCATTAGTGTTTGAAATTACCTCACCTCATCAGCATTCAGTGATTGCACCGCTGGCTGCCACCTATTTTATTCTTTAGTAGAGAAGGTCCAGTGGGAAATTCTATCAGAAATTGTTTTTTCATTCACTGTAGAAAAACAAAAACAGTTAAATGGCTATATTTCTACCCTTCCCTCCAAATAGTGGCATTGCAGGAGACTGAACAAGAATAAGTCTGCCATTTTATCTGCCCTCTAATAATACTTTCGTCAAAGAGCTGTCATAGCTTCTGTGTGTTGTTTTAATCTTTCTGTGGGGATTAACACTAATAAGACTTCATTTCACTTCACTCTTCTAGAGGGTGGTTAACTTAAAAAAAAACACCCCATAATTGTTCCAGGAAAATGTTTCTATAATCCACAGATAATTCATTACACTGCCAAAGGATGTAGTGATGGCCGCTAGTTTAGACAGCTTTAAAAGAAGATTTGACAAATTTACAGAGAATAGGTCCATCCATGGCTATCAAGATGGCTGAACTGGGCACTCACCATGTTCAGAGACAGTAAGTCTCTGAATACCAGTTTCTGGGGCTCCTCCCTTTCTACCAGCAAAGATCTTCTACTGGATCCAAACCAATAAGTTTATGATATATTCTGTGAAGAAATACCTATTCTAAATCAATTTGAAGTATTATACAAGAACATTTCTTTGTCCATATGAACTCCATATCACTCATTATGAACTTCTTTTACAGATTCTAAAACCTTAATTACCCCGCCTTAACTAAAAAAAAAATCCCCAAATACTATTTCCTCATAAAATAGACAGGAATATTTTTAGTTGCCCTTTTCTGTACTTTTCCTGCTTTTGATACCTTTTTTTGAGATGGGATGATTCAGAAATGTGCATCACTATATCTAATTGGCCTGGCCACCTGTGCACACAGCATAAAGCATGCAACACTTCGGGGGAGGGCGGTATAAAAGTGGAACAAATAAATAAATATAAATAAATAAATATAACACAACCAGCCACAACTATGGTTGAAGGGTCTAAAAGCCTGGAAGAACCCCCAGGTTTGCACAAAAATCTTACTCAATAAAAATAATAATTTCCCCTCCAAAAACGTACTAGTGACTTCCGGTTTTGAAAGTGGTGCCGGATGGCTGTTCCTGAGCTTGCTCCAGGACATAAAGTTCCAGTTTGCAGTTCTAAAGGAAGCTGCATACTTCTCTGGACAAGGACAGAGCCAGTGAAATGCCGTATTTGTTCCTCGGATGATCTCCCCTGGAAGGAAACATGTGGTAACACAAACCTCTGTGATTAGCCAAGGTGGGAGAAGTCAGAGCCTGCGATCTTGCCATCATTTCCCAGATACACTTTTCCCAATTTAAGGAGGATTACATCTAAGCCAAGTAACAAACCTCTCATTTATGGATTGAAGAGATTTAAAAGAGAAGCTCAAACCTGGCTGTGAGAAGTCCAGAAAGAACTAGAAGATCTCCCTAAAAGGTATGGAAACATAGAACTTAAAAAAAAACATAAAAGGGGGAGAGACTAAGTTAAGAAAGAATCTCTGAACTGAAGGCATTGGAGGGTGATAGCTGTTTTACGGCTATGTAATAAAACTGACCTGACCGGTTTTTTGAGCTGGCAGCAGGGATGTAGGTATAGATTTTAATGGGGGGTTTTGGGGGCGTGGCCACACCCCATCTGCCCTTGTGGGCGTGGCCATGCCTCCCCAAGCCCCGCCCCTGGCCTTAGTGCTTATAAAAGCAGCTCTCTGAGGCCGGCGACAGCAGACTTTCCTGCCCCGCCCTCCCCCCACCAGCTGGGCTCCCAGGTGGCAGCTGGCAGCCCCTTCTGCCCTCTCCTCTGGGCAGAGGCGAAGCTAGGGAAATGGAGGCCAGGGCAAAATCTGAGTTTTGCTGGGGCCCGCATGGGTGGCCGCTGTGATGCTGGAATCCACCCCCAAACAGCATCACTTTCAATGGTGTTTAAACTAGAGAGCCCAAATTCTCCTTTTAAATCCACCTTAAAGGGAGAATCTGGGGTGCCCAGTTAAAACAACATTGAAAGTGATGCTGTTTCAGGGTGGATTATCCCCCACCCTGAAACGGCATCACTTTCAATGTTTACGCTGGGGACCTCACATTCTCCCTTTACATCCATGCTGAAGGGGTGGATTTAAAAGGAGAAACTGGGAAAATTTGGGGGGTGCCTGCTGTCAGGGGTGCAATTGTTAAGCTAGCAGCACCAAACTTTCAGGGCATCCTAATGATACCACCCAGATTTGGTGAAGTTTGGTTTAGGGGGTACAAAGTTATGGACCCCCAAAAGTGTAACCCCCATCTTCCATTAGCTCCCATTGGAAACAATGGGGGATGGGGCACCCCCTTTGGGAGTCCATAGCTTTGGATCCCCTGGATCAAACTTCACAAAACCTGCGTTGTATCAGTAAGATGCTCTCCTGATGATACCCCCCAGGTTTGGTGCAGTTTGGTTCAGGGGGTCCAAAGTTATGGACCCTCAAAGGTGTAGCCCCCATCTTCTATTAGCTTCCATTGGAAACAATGGGGGATGGGGCACCACCTTTGGGAGTCCATAACTTTGGACCCCCTGAACCAAACCTCACCAAACCTGGGTAGTATCATCAAGAGCATCTCCCAAAAAATCCCTGAAATTGTGGTGCTGCTAGCCTAAAAACTGTGCCCTCTGCAGGTCAAAAAACCGAAAAAACACTAAAAAATACAAAAAACCCACAAATGGTGGGTGGAGCTTTGGACATGTAATGGGGGGGTTTAAACCCGAGACCCCCCCCCTTACCTACGTCCTTGGCTGGCAGGCTGCCAAACCAAGACCAGAAAAGAAAGGCTGCCTTGAGGCATTGTTGAATAAGGAAATAGGGCTAGAGAAGATCCAGACACAGACTACTGTTGATTTAGGCAACTGTTGCACAGTGCCATCTAGTGGACATTAGTGAGAATGGCTTCAACAAGGAAAGGCTTGGCAGCCACTTCAGAAATTATGGAGATCGCCAGTAATGTGAAGATTACGTCTGCCAATATACAGAATCTTCAGTCTGAAATAGACTCTATTAAAAATTGTATCCAAAATATCCTAAGTAAGTTGGGAACATCCCAACAATGATGGCTGTTTATAGAAATAAAAACTGATCTTTAAAAAATTGTACAGATGGAAGAAGACTTAAAGATAACAAAGGAGGAGGTCAAAGATCTGGGGGGGAAAGTGCTAACTCTGTACAATTGGAACATAAGGTGCATGAGCAAGCCAATCTTTGACTTGAATACCAAGTCAGAGAGATGGCCTTAAGACTGAGGAGAGTAGCAGGAGAACAGAATCCTTCAAAGGAATATCTTTGAAAGAAAATATCTTAAGTACTGGCCAAATTCTTGAAGATGGAAGACGATAACATGGCTCCAAAGATTGAAAAAAACTACAGAATAAATTCTAAAAATTCAAAATTTTGTGGACTGAGCAGAGATATTGTCATCCTCTTCTACGTAAAGGATTTTGCTGATGCTCTAAAGAAGAGACAGATAAGATTTACATAGACTAAATGGAAAGGTCTTTTGTTTATGTACAAATGACAGCAACAGAGAATCGCCACTACAGAGAGTGTCAAGGAATTTTACAAGAAGAACAATAAGGATTTTACTTTAAAATATCTAGGTGTTGAATTTGTGAAATGTGAGAGAAAATGAATAAAATAGATTAAATAGATTAAAATGTTAGATATTAAAAACAATAATGTTAGATGTCAGTTTCAATTATATAATTTAGTGGAAAAGAGGGAAGGAAAAATATTGCATGAAAACCTACAAATCTGAGAAATGATTTAGATAAAGCTAAAATAAGGTTATATTATAGCTATATTTGTACTTTAAAAAATGAATTGATTTCAAATTACTTTTAAGATTTTTAAGCTTTCTTGTTTTGAAATTAATGGTAAAGTTACTATATAGGATAATTTTGACAGCAAAATTTGGGCGGGATGTCAAATTAGTTATTTGTAATTTTTACTTATGTTGTCTTAGTAGTATAGAGTGACTGGTTTACTAATGCTTACCTTCCCATGTTAGTTTTGTTGTAGTTGTTACAAAATCTATAAAAAATATTCAAAATCTACTAGCAACATTATTCACAATCTACTGGCCACATTATTGAAAACCTACTAGTTTGTGGGGAGGAGAAGCAAAGTGGCCAAAATTCTCAACCATAATGCATAGGGTTGCCAACTTCAAGATGGGGCCTAAGTTCTCCCAGAATTTCAACTGATCTCCAGACTATACAGACCTTGTTGCCTTGGAAGAAATGGCTGCTCTGGATGGCTGACTCAATGAACCACCCCTTGCTGAGCTTCCTCCCCTCCCAAAACTCTGTACTCTGCACGCTCCACTCCTGAATAACCAGGAATTTCTAATCAGTTGCTTGCATTGCAACCCTATTTACCTGTGCTGAGGTTCAACTGGAGCCATGGAAATGGCAGCCAGGAGGACGAGGAAGTGGAAGTAGTGGACAGGAATGGGAGTAAGAAGGGGAAAATTAGTTCCCTCACCTGTGATTCCTCATGGATCCCCACACTGTATTTTTATATGTACTATATGTACTGACAAAGTTACCCTTTACTTCTCCAGTTTCTGTGCTGTTTTAATGTTGAATTTTCCTTTTTCAGTTTGTCTCTGTATTGTGACATGGCACACTAGCCCAGCATTTCCTGGAGTCATATACCCTTCAGGAAGCTACATGCTTTAAAGAAGGCTACTGGCTTCTGCTGGCACAACTCCAGCTACCAATCTTGTATCAGGTTTTTTTATCGGAGGCTGTCAGTAATGGGCACCGTAGGGTGAGGTCTCTGGTAGCAAAGGTGGCAGGACTGTTGATTGCTTCCTAATTACAGTCAATGAACATTATGTATCCATCAAGGCTTGAGCAATCTGCTGCTAAGTGCTCCGGGCACCATTAACAATGTGTTCTCGTCCAGCAAGTGTCCTGCTCTGGCTGATGGTACATTTTCTACCTATATCACTGTGAGGGTTGCTCCCTTTCTACTTAGGTTCCTGTCCTCAGAAGGGGCTGGAAAAAAGTAATTCATCTCAGTGAAACGGGTGTTTATCCCACCTTTGTACCTTACCAGGAAGTTTCCAGCTTAAGCAACTCCACTGTCAGAGGATGAGCCATTTAGGCTGGAGGCAGTCTTGGACGTAGGTAAGGGGGGGGTTCTTGGGTTTGAAAACCCCCCCATTCATATCCGAAGCTCCGCCCACCCGTTTGTGGGTTTTTAAAACATTTTAGTGCTTTTTTGTTTTTGGCCTTCAGGGGGCGCATTGTTTGGTCTAGCAGCACCAAAGTTTCCGGGATTGTTTGGGGGACTCTCTTGATGATACTACCTGGGTCTGGTGAGGTTTGGTTCAGGGGGTCCAAAGTTATGGACTCCCAAAGGGGGTGCCCCCATCCTCCATTGTTTCCAATGGGAGCTAATAGGAGATGGGGGCTACACTTTGTGGCTCCATAACTTTGGACCCCCTGAACCAAACTGCACCAAACCTGGGTGGTATCATTAGGAGAGACTCCTTAAGATACCCTGAAAGTTTGGTGCTTCTAGCTTAACCATTGCACCCCTGACAGCAGGCACCCCCCAAATTTCCCCAGATTCTCCTTTTAAATCCACCCCCTTTGGTCCTCAGTTTAGAAGAATAATAATAATTTGGATTTATATTCCCCCTTTCTTTCCTGTTGGAGACTCAAAGGGGCTTACAATCTCCTTGCCCTTGCTCCCTCACAACAAACACCCTGCGAGGTGGGTGGGGCTGAGAGAGCTCCGAAAAGCTGTGACTAGCCCAAGGTCACCCAGCTGGCGTGTGTGGGTGTGCACAGGCTAATCTGAATTCCCCAGATAAGCCTCCACAGCTCAAGTGGCAGAGCAGGGAATCAAACCCGGTTCCTCCAGATTAGAATGCACCTGCTCTTAACCACTACGCCACATTGAAAGTGATGCTGTTTCAGGGTGGGGGGATAATCCACCCCAAAACAGCATCACTTTCAATGTTGTTTAACTAGGGACCTCAGATTCTCCCTTTAAGGTGGATTTAAAAGGAGAATTTGGGCTCTCCAGTTTAAACACCATTGAAAGCGATGCTGTTTGGGGGTGGATTCCAGCAGCTGCCCGGGGGGGGGGGGCGGGGCGCAAAACTCAGATTTTGCACCGGGCTCCATTTTCCCTCTATGCCTCTGCCCAGAGGGGAGGGGCAGAGGAGGGCAGGGGAGGGGAGTCTGCCATCCCCGACCTCGGAGAGCTGCTTTTATAAGCGCTAGGCCAGGGGCGGGGCGTGGGGTGTGTGGCCATGCTCTAGGGGCGGGTGGGGGTGTGGCCCCACCCCCGAACCCCCCCATAAAAAATCTATACCTACGTCCCTGGAGGCAGTCTTTGGAATTTGCTTGGTGCAGGGGTCCAATAAATGGTATTTTCTCCCCAAAGGACCAACATGAAAAGAGAATGTTTGCATGTCAAGGCAGGTGGTTTTTTTCTATGGCTGCAGCCATATTGCCAAAATCTTCTGCTATAGCAAGAGTATACAGCTTATAGACTTTCATCAGAAAATGACAAGTCCTTCTCGTGTTGCTGTCTGTCAAGGACAGTGTAAATGTGCTCAGAGAGTAATTGGTGAGCAGCGATCAGCCTGGCAGGTCTCCGGTTGAGCAGCCGTATTGCTGACTGACCATCTTGAAAGTATGCAAAATCATACCCTGGATAAAACTAAATCCAGCTGTTTAAAATGATAGTCCTTACAAAGTCCTCAGGCTAGAAGCAGATAATAAAAACAGCTGAAAAAGATGGACCCCTCAATTAAAAGCCTGTATAGAAAGGAAGTTTTTGGCTTGGTGCCCAATGTAGAGGGCATTCCACAGATAAGGTGCCACCACTGAAAAAGGCCTTCTTGGCTCATTCCGCACATGCAGAATAATGCACTTTCAAACTACTTTCAGTGCTCTTTGAAGCTGTGCGGAACAGCAAAATCCACTTGCAAACAGTTGTGAAAGTGGTTTGAAAACGCATTATTTTGCGTGTGTGGAAGGGACTGAAATGCCGTCCAAGAAACAGCTACCAATCTGTTGGTCAATGAACTAGTTAGTGATAGTCACTAGTTCATTGGGTTTGAACTTCAGTCATCCTGATCAAAGCAAGTTAACAGTATACATGTGTCCGATACTTGTATGAAAAATTTTGCTTATTCAGCTGTAAGAAATTGTGATTAACTAGACATTATTACAGCAATTTTGCAGGATATCCTGCCACTCATTCACTTGACCGCTCCGATGACCATCCTGAGAGCCAGTTAGTTCATTTAAAGTTTGCCCTTTCCCCTTTTCTCCAGTGAAGAAGGACGCAGCTGTCCTTCTGTCTGAGAGATGTTTCCCTTTTACAGGCTCCAGGGAAATAACTTTGTGTATTTCAGGCTGCAACAGAACTGGCAAAATTCTGAGTTATTGTCTCATTGCTTGGGAAGAACCACCAACTCCTCATTAAGTTCTAGGACACAAGAGCTGTGTCTCCCCCCCCCCCCCCCCCACCACACACACACCAGTTTGTGTTTGGGCTTCTATTTAATTCAGCCTAATAGGTTCTGAGCTTTGTCAGCTTTGAAATTAATTAACCTCTTTGGTATAATAGGCGCCGAATAAAGGTGCATCATTACCTTTTGGCCTGTTGCGAACGTAGATGGTCTGGGTAGTTGACTCAGCATGTCCGGTGGGCGCCTTCTCAACAGAAGGAAATTAACTGGAGGGGAAAAGGCCTCAAGGCCCTGACTTCTAGATGATTTGCCCTCCTGCCCATCTGCTTGGCTGGCCAGGTGGATTCAGGTGATAGCCTCTGTATCAACCTCTCCTGTGGCTTATGGATTTAAAGAAAATTCCTGTCTAGCAAGAAGGGACAAAGTAATCTGGTTTTATAGCAAGATTTTTGAAATCTATATAATATAAATCTATCTATCTATCTATATATATATAATATAAATCTATCTAAAGCTCATACCACCCTGAGACTTTCAGGGGAGGGTGCAGGGCGGTATATAAATAAAAATTCCATTCCATACCCCCAGAATCTTGCTAGTCTCTATGGTGCCACTAGAAGTTGATCATCATCAGAGCCATTCTCGCACACGTTTCAGAAATGAAAGGGTACTTCTATGCCATCTTTATCCTTACACCATTTGTTTACTTTTTAATTGATAGAAGATTTAAAGCCGGGTGCTTTGATAAACTGAAGATAATGGTTTCCTTTTTGCAAACTAAAACTAGCAGAGTTGGGACAAACCTAAAGAAAGGATTAACAGCCCCCCCCCCCTTTCCACACCCAAGCAATCAATTTATTGTCACAAAATCTGCACAGGAAGGAAATTTCTCCTTCCTCTTCATAGTGTCTGGAGCCACATGGAATGACTGATAGGTTTTTAAAGGTTAGTCCCCATGTGAACAGGTGACTGAGAGTTGGGTCAGGCACCAGCGACCTGATTCCTGTTATACATTTAACATGTATTTTGTCCCTCCAAGACATGTTTCAAGATGTAACTGCCTTAGAGATTTAGCTTCTAGAGTTTTGGATGGAGGAACCCAAAACACGACAATCCTAGATAATGTGGATACAAATTCAGAGAATCTGGTATCTCCAAAAACACAATGGAAACAAATGAGAGAGATTAATTTTTAGGAGCGCTGAGAAGAAAAGGTAAGACTGTCTTTGAGAAATGGGGATCACGGGATCATATCCATTCTCTGAGGAGCACTGCCAGCATCAGACACCATTCTTTGGAGGACAGTTTTTAATGTCACTGGAATTTACAATGATTAATAGATTGACGGGATTTCATTCTTGGTGATAGGGTTGCCAACTTTGGGATGGGAAATTCCTGGAGCTTTAAGGGTGGATCTCGGTAACAGCAGGATAGCGATTTTAGCAGAGTATAATACCATAGATTCTATCCTCCACAGGAGCTACTTTGTATAAGAGAACTGGTCTCTATGGTCTGTGATCAGTTGTACATTGGGGAGATCTCCAACCCACCTTAAGGTGGCAGCTCTTCTTGCCCTACTTTATAAAAGCACCAAATATGGGATCAGGTACAAATCCAACTTTCATTTTAAGAAAATCAGGTTTCTAGTCCTTATGGTTCTGCCAGTCTGTCAGTGTGTCGTGCATTTCGGTGCCAGCGATGTTTTATAAATTCATTGATGAACAGGAATATAATGTTGGACAGGATTCTATAACATTTTACAGGAACTTTCCACCTCATAATTTCCGTGTCTGTTTACCGTAGCCAAAATCTGCTCAAATTACCTTTTTTAATGAGTTCACTGGGTGACAAGAATTAGACCCTTTTGAATTAAACTAGTCTTTTAAATAGTTGTGAAGAGCATTACAGCTGCCAAAATAGTCACATGGACAACTTGCTCTGGTAATATCCCTCTCGATTTATCTGTACAACTACGATAGATGAAACTATTTCTATTTGAGCAATCTGAATACATATTTTATTAAAATAAAACCTTTAGAAGTAGAAGATTTTTCAAAAAGCAAACTCCTAAAAAGCATTGTGCTACAGCAATACCCCATATAATAATATAGTTTGTAACTGCTTTTGATAGTCATCTTACAGTCAGAGAGAGAGAGAGAGGCCCCTTCCACACACGCAAAATAATGCGTTTTCAAACCACTTCCACAACTGTTTGCAAGTGGATTTTGCTATTCCACACAGCTTCAAAGAGCACTGAAAGCAGTTTGAAAGTGGATTATTCTGCATGTGCGGAATGAACCAGAGTTTGGATTTATACCTCCCTTTCTCTCCTGTAAGGGGACTCAAAGGTGCTTACAAACTCATTCCCTTTGTGAGGTAGGTGGGGCTGAGAGAGTTCTGAAGAACTGTGACTAGCTCAAGGTCACCCAGTAAGAATGTGTAGGAGTAGGGAAACAACAGATAAAACTCCACCACTCCTGTGGAAGAGTGGGGAATCAAACCCAGTTCTGCAGATTAGAGTTTATCTGCTCTTAACCACTTCACTGGAAGATTATAATTCAGAACATACTTGTGGATTACAAAGGAAAACCAGAAAATTATGAATTATTAGTCTATAAGTATGTTTGGTGATTGCACAAAATTTGAGAGGAAAACTCAACATTACTGGAATTGCTACAATGAATTAAACATATGTATTCCAAAATTGGTTTTTATTGTACCCATGAATCTGGAAGCTGAAAAGTAATAGTACTGGAAAAGAAAACAGTCATTAGTCTTGTATCGAGAAACACCAGAGGGGAAAATAACACTGTACTTTACTGCACAGGATGCCAAGATATCATTTGTAATGTCACCGTTTGTTTTGCCAATTCTTCATCTAGCCAAGCATGTCCTTATTGTAGCCTGTAGCTCAAAACTCAAGGGTCAAAACCCTTTCATTGGCTCTCCCCCTGTCAACAAACATTTTGCATACGGAGGCTAAAGGCATGCTTTACTATACAGCTATTTTCTCCACATTTTGCTGACCTTCAAAGTTACACCTGGAGTTCTTCTCGTAAGCAGGATATCTTTTCAAAAGATTATGAGGCTTAGCCCTTCGTATGCACAAGTCGTGGGTACAAGTTGTGGAACAAGGCATGCTGGTGGACTATGCAGAGGAAGGTTAATTCCTGGGAGTGGCTGTGTGCATTGCAGGCCACAGCAGCAGTAAGCCCTATTCCTTTTATATGTTAAATGTACTTTGAAGAGCACCAGCTTGCCTTTCTTGTCCCAGTGGGCCACCCTCTCCCAAGCCTGAAAAGATAAAGGTTGAGGACACAGGGGACAAGATGCGAGTTCAACCAATCCTGCCGTCTTTCCAAACTGCAGTTGAGTTCATAAATAGGGTTGCCAGCTCTAGGTTGGGAAATTCCTGGGAAGTTGCGGGTGGCACCAGGGAAGAGCAAAGTGCAGGTAAGGGACAGACCTCATTGGGGTATAATGGAGTCCACTCGCCAAAATGGCCATTTACTCAAGTGATCCCTGCAGTTGGGAGACGAGCTGTAATTCCAAGAGATCTCCAAGCCCTACATGGAGGATGGCAGCCCTAACTACTGAACTTCTTCTGTTCAGTTTTCTGCAGATTTAATATAATCATCTACGCAGTGATGGGATTCAGCAGGTTTGCACCACTTCGGCAGAGCTGGTTGTTAAAATGGTGCTTGTGATTGTACACATATGCAGTGCAGAGTCAACCATTGGCTACCTGAAACCAACTTCTGTTGGGCTTGAAGCCAGGTCATGAGCAGAACTTGGACTACAGTACTGCAGCTTCTCACAACCCTACCAGCTCCTAATTAAACATACCTGAAGGTTTACATAAGCACCTCCAAGTACATAGCGGTTATGGTGTCGGACTAGATCTGAGACCCAGGTCCAGTTTCCTATTTTGCCATGAAATTTCCCACTCTGAGTGACTTTGGGTCTGTCACATAACCTCAGGTTAGCCTACCTCACAGGAAGGTTGTGAGGATATAATGGAAGAAAGGAATGTAATCTAATTTCTGTGAAAGCCTGAGCATAAATTAAATCAGTTGGGCCCTCCTACGTTTTGGGTTTACCAAAATAAACTTTCCCTGATACTGTTTCCCCGAATATAAGACATCCCCTGAGAATAAGACGTAGTAGAGGTTTTGCTGAAGTGCGAAATATAAGGCATTCCCTGAAAGTAAGACGTAGCAAAGTTTTTGTTTGGAAGCATGCCCGACGAACAAAACACATAAAAATAAGACATCCCAAGAAAATAAGACATAGCTCATCTTTGGGAGCAAAAATAAATATGAGACACTGTCTTATTTTCGGGGAAACACGGTATATGCTGTCACTGCGCTATAGAAATAATTCATAACTGGATTACGCTGTATGGACAAGACAATTCAACCTGCAATGTGATAAAATAACAGCTCATATGTGGCTGCTTCACAATTCTCTTGTTTCACAAAAATAAACACTTGGTGTGTGCGTGTGCGTTTAAACGGGGGTTCCTATATGTCTTCTTGGCTGAGCAGATTAGCTTTCTAGCGTGCCGACAAAATGCCCTACTATTCAGTACTATACGGTAATTCAGAACTCTGTTCGTCCAAACAGTTCGGTAGTGGCGCTAGCCCTCCCAATCAGGGAGATTCGAGTACGGTCGCTGCCCATCGTCAGTGACGCAATCGTTGTGCGCCGGCGCCTTGCTCCGCGGCCGCCGCCATGGAATCCAACCGGGACGAAGCGGAGCGCTGTATTGCCATCGCAGTGGTCGCCATCAAGGCCAACCAGACAGAAAAGGCACGTCGCTTCCTGGAGAAGGCGCAGCGCCTCTACCCGTCGCAACGGGTCCGCGGTGAGCGGGATTAAGGGAGGGCACGGGTTGGAGGCTCGGGCCTGTTTCGGCCGGGCTGACCTCTCACCCGTAGTGCGCTTGCGCACAAGCTGTGGCGGCGCGGGGCACTTTGGGATTGGAAGTCCCCGGGTGATCTATTTTGAGAGGAAGTGCCTATTATACGGTGGGTATTGGAGGAAGACTTTTTGGCGGGCGCGGGGAATAATGGGAGCAAAGGCTGCGAAAGCTGGTTGGGAGTTCTGTGGGAGAGGAATGTGATGGCAATCTTAGCCAAGCTTAGTGTTCGAGACTACAACTCCCAGAAGCCATCACGCCATATGTGAAGGGTTCGCGGTACATCCATAAGCGAAATACCCCCACCCTCACCCCAGGCCCCCTCGGCAGGTGCGCTGTTTGAGCCAGAGAGAGTAGCTGGCCCACCCTCCCTTTTCGCTTCCTTCACACATATGATCAAGACAGACGTTTCTTTTCTTGCCAGGGATGACTGGCCTTACTTCTTTCCCAAGACCATAACCCTGGGCTCTTCCTGGTGCTGGTTACACAGCGCACCTTTCCCATGTCATGCCTTGCCATAGTTTCTTGAAATACATTTTCCTGTGGAGATGTCAGTCTTCAGCTCCAGGGCTTTAAGCCCTACTTTTTCTGATCATCTGCACATAAAAGGGTCATGTAGTAACTGATGTGAAAGATCTCTGCCTTCAGTTCTGCCAGAGCAGACAACACTGACCCTGATAGACCTGCGATCTGACTCATTATAAGGCAGTTTCATTTGCTTATCCGGCTAACTACCGTAGCATTGATCAATATTTCTTCGCTTTCAAAAATAGTATACTGGTAAATTTATCTTAGCTTTAAAAATAATATAAGTATACTTGGTTCTTCAAAGCTGTCTTGTTTATCTCACCCTCACTTTTCCTCTGCCATCAGTACTTGCTTTGCATTTTGTCACTGAGTTCACACTCGGCCACTTGTTTACATGTATTTATCTTTTCCTAGTCGCTATAAAGAAGCCTTCTTCCCTGATACAGCAATGTCAGCTCCTTGCTGTCCAGCCTTTTCTTTTCTAGCCTTTCTAGGAATTATAAAATTACATACTTAAAGAGTTTTGTTTGCCCCATTCCATTCTCCTCTCTTGCAGTGCTCTTGCCCCAAAAGGGGGGCGGGGCGGGGCGGGAAAGAACTGCGCAGTTTAGTGACGGGCTTTGGGATTGCCAGTTTTTTTATAGCATCTCTGGCAATTGTAGAAGGGACAGAAATTTGTCATGTGCAGCATTTCTCTTCTGTAGGGAGCAGATGAAGCTGTGGAGAGCACAGGGCCTATGTTGGGAGGGGCTGCATCTTTACTTCGTCTTGCTACTTTGGACAGTTGCTGCCAAATGATATCTGAAAATTCAGGGGTGTTACTCGGTGGCCTCAAGCGTGTGCACTGTTGCTATCAGTTTTGTGGTGGTAGACAGAGAATGCTTTTCTCACCAGTTCTTCATCTTAACTCCCAGATTAATGATGGAACTTTTGACAGAAAAGTGATGGAGATGAGGGGAAAGATGCTCTGAATAGTCTCATAGGGAAGTATGGTCAGAAGGGCAATTAAATCCTTTAGCAAAGAGAGGGATATATTGATAGTTACAAGAGTACAGCTGTACTGTTGGCTCATAAACATTTCTTCGCTTGAAAGTAGTGTTTTCTGAAGAGCTGGCATGTTTCCACCCTATTGCCTGTTTTGGTAGTTATTTGCAAACTTTTCTCCTCTCGGTATCTGTTGCTGTGAGAGTATATGTAGAAACTCTGAAGTGGCATCTTTGGTATCTTTTTGTTTTTCTTGAAACTTGGACTGCTCCTTCTTGGAAAGTGATTCCAGCCATGGATGTCACATCGTCCAGTGTAAGGGATTCATGCTACTTTTACACCGGCAATCAGATTTGGTTATATGATGAGGTCACAATGCCAGTTTAGAGTTGGGGTAATTTTCCTGCTTCACTCTGTACGGCCAAATGCCTGTTCGGAATTCCATTCTCACCTGCAAATAATTCCTGAACGGGGCAGGTGCTTTTCCGCAACCAATGAAAAGTTCTCCCCTATAGAAAAATGTTGCAGTTATGTTGTCTGTCATTCGCTCAGTAATCCCTTATTCCTACCCTGTGTTTTAATAACCATTTCTCCCCTCTGTGCTCTGGTTTCCATTGCTTTTTGATGTGCTATTTTGTGATGCTTGTTTTAACCATTAGACTTCTCGGTGGCCCTGGTAAGGCAGAAAGGCAAGGTTCACATTTTGCAAGTAAAATAAATTGGTTTCTTGAACATACTAACTCACTGAGCTTTAAAAAGCTGTTGTAATGGCTGAGATAGCACATGTGCAGCTTACAGTATTAACAATAGCAAGGTCTCGCCAAGCAGTCGTTCACGTTCTTTTCACTACCTGCCCACTACTGAGGGACAGTCTTCTCCTTGTTTGCATCAAATCTTCATCTTCTGAGATGGAGGCCCAACATAAGATGTCCATCGTGGAAGTTCTTGCTTAACAGTGTGTACCAATATCTCCTCTAAGAGTGTCTTCCTTTAGGATTTCTCAATAAGCTATCCTCTTGTTCAGCTTTTCTGTCAGCCTCTGAAGCAGTGCCAATTTACTGTGCCAATAAATCAGTGCTAATCACTCCAAAGCATTGAGGGTAGCAATACCATAGTGAGCACTTGGGATCAAAGAACCAATCTATTTTGGGAATTTGCTTCTCCCCCCTTGACTTATCTGTTCCAACTTACATGGCATTCTGGATGTTTGCCCTCATGAGCTCTTCCAGTAGCATTTATCTTCTTTCAAGGTGCTAGTGTGTGTTTTGTAAATTAATCTGTTTCTTAAGATGCTCACCAGAATGAATTCTTGCTTCGGACTGTTTTAGTTGAATAAATTTTAAAAAGGGATGATCATCTGTCTGCTTCTTTGCCTGTTACACAGCAAATGCACATCACCTTAATTTGCTGTTTAATCACAGATGTAAGTGTTTTTGGACAAAATCTTTAGTGCTGGGAAGCTTTGTGCTAGCTGGAAAGGAAAAAGCAGAGGGGATTTACAGGGACCTTTAGTGTCTCTCAGTAGCTCAGTTTTCCCTCCCTTGCTTTGCAATGAGATAGTCAAGCACATACTGAACTCTTCCCCAGTGCAGTCAGAAGGCTTTCAATTTCTTAATTTGTCGCTAGATCACGGCCTTCATTAATATGAAATGTCTTTTAATGGTGAACCCAATACAAACACTGAGCACAATACGAACACTCCCAGTTTTTAAAAATGGAATTCATGACCCTCTGTTGAACATGTGGAGTTCAAGCCTACTTTTCTAGGTGAAATAGTAAACAGTGCATCGCTTTTGAGGTGAAGCATTGGTAAATATGTTTTCTTATAGACTGTGTATTGTATTCCTGTGGCTATTCAGTTTTCAGAGTATGTCAGTGAAACAGCCTGGACATCTATGTTCAGTACTGTGGAGAAACGTCGTTCTAGGTGGTAACTCCTGGCTCTGCCCCTTGAAGTGTTACGGGCAATTCATCTTGAAGCAAGTAATCCTGCTTGAATTCAGACCCAGCTGCCTAGGCACACAGACGTTCTATATGTGTGCGATGCACAGTTAGAGGTTCTGAGGTGTGTTACTCTTGGAGAGTCCAAAGTGTACCAAGCTTTCCTGTTGACAACTGGAGTCATTTTTGAACTCTAGATAAAGCCTTTGCCCCACACCTGATGTCTTGACATCTTAACAATCTCGATTGGTCACATCCAGTGGTGTCCATGCAGTGAATATTGCATCAAAATAACATTTTTTTTTTCAAATATTGAGAGGAGTAGGGGCTGGGAAGAGCTTTTTTCCTTATCCAGGCCACACCGTGTAAGATTCACCTGCTCTATGTTCTCCAGTTGTCTTGCTGAGGTAAAAAAAATAAAGGCAAAGGTTACTGGTGAGAACAGGCAGCGTCAGGTATATCCACTTTAAGGTATTACGTGTTGCCTGCTGTTTATGACACAGCAAGGTAGTGTAGGTGGAACTAACTAGGCCTGGGTACAAACCCCACCCAGTTCTGTGGCTTGCCTGTGTGGCGTACAAAGGATAGGCATTCACTTTTTAAAGTCAATATCAAATCGGGAGTTTTGTAACTGAACCTTTGGGATTTGGTGGCGCTTTCACTCCTCAGGTTCATGCTTTTTACAGAGCTGGGATTAACCGTTGTCTAGTGATTTGGGTTGTCTTGTCTGCCCTGTGGGTTTTGATGGCATCTGCAATCTTGTGTGCCTTTTATTGAAACAGGATTCTGGTCATAATAAATACATTGGATTTTTTTTTCCTTTCATCCAAAGGAGACACTGGGCTTTGCATAGGATGCTTTCGTAGTTTGTGGTTAGATATCACTCAGTATATAGCAAAATATATCTCTGCACTGAATCTCCACACATGCCAGACATGACTATTTTGAATGCCAGCAAGCAAGAAAAGCTCTGTGGAGCAACAGTTCACCATTGCTTCCAGGGGCTTTAGCTTCCTAACTTTAGGGATATCCTTTGTTTGGCCATGCTTGCCAGGGGCTGATGGGAATTGTAGTCCATGAACATCTGGAGAGCCGTAGGTTGCAGACCCCTGACCTAATCAAAGTGGACACTCATCAAGGAGATGCTTCATCTGGTTAGCTGATGACACCCACAAGCCCTTGTAATACAAAGGCCGTTTCCGCACGGAGGCGGAAGGGGTCGGGTCGGCGCAATCCACGCTGACCCGACCCCTCTGGGACCGTTTGCATGGACAGTCCCAGAATCGGCAGGGACGACGGCGCAGAGCTGCACCGTCGTCAGAGCGACTCACCTGTCCTGCGGCCCTCTGACATGTCGCCGAGGCCAGGGGACACGCCCCCCTGCCCTGCGCGACTGCTCCAGGGTCGCAGGGCAAAGGGAGCCTGTCCCCAGGCCTCGGCGACGCGCTGGAGGGCCGCAGGACAGGTGAGTCGCCCGGTCGGGGGGGGAGAGAAGGCGCCTGGAAGCTGCTGCCGTTCGCACGGCAGCGGCTCCAAGCTGGCGTTTCCCAACAACCTCGCTTGCCAAGCGAGGTTGGGAAACGCCGGTTTCGCACCGGTCAGGCAGCAGCTGCGCCCCCTGTGCGAATGGCTTCCTGGCATTTTTGCCGTCCCCAGGGCGCCATAAACCGCCCGTGCGGAAAGGGCCAAAGTGAGCTAGACTCTTGTTAGAATTAGCATGATCGGGGTTATCTGAGAACATTGATTCTGAGCTGTTGTTCTCTTTATTGTTATCGTTACCTGGTGTTCATAAATTACCAGACTTTATTTTTAATGTATGGTTCAAATATCTTTACAATGGTTGTAATTTCAGAGTGGGGAGGATGTAAATGAATTAATATTCTGCAAGATTGTTGACTTTCTGGTCTCCAATATAAGGGAGATCCCAGGGAATTACAGTCATATTCTGTTGCTTGGGGTCTCTGTGTGCTTGAACTCTGCCCAAAGCATTGTTTATATGTTCCCTTAACCCCAAGAGAAACACATGCAGTCTCTTTTTTATCCTGCAACCCTTTCCACCTGCTAATTTTCATCCTACTTCTCAGTCTCTGATTAAAAATGATCCTACAGACAAATTTGGGTCATTTAAGGGAGGATTGATTTGTTGCCCTGAAGTAATTTCTTGGTCACTGATTTATATCAAATTATTTTTATTATTATTATTTATTGAGCTTTTATACCACCCCATCCCCGAAGGGCTCTGGGCGGTGCACAGCATAGAAGGCGACAATGTAAGCAGTTAAAACATTTAAAAGCAGCGAAAACATAAAAACATTTCTAATAAATATAATAAGTTACAATAAGATAGGTGGCGTTCAGCAATCTACCATTTTAGTTCCCTCCCCTCCCCTGGGGGGGGGGGGGAAATCCCATGTTCCAGTCTAAAAATTCCCTCCCCCTTCCAAGAGGGAGGAGTGGCGAGTCTAAGATGACATCTGACCCCGATATCAGGGCCGGAGGAGGGGGCACCATCAACGGCCGGTGCCTCCGAAGGCCCGGCGGAACAGCTCCGTCTTACAGGCCCTGCGGAACTCAAATGATTTCTCTCTGCACATAGAAGAGTAAAAATTTCAGACAGCCAGAAATTCTTGGATGGACGTACCTACGCTGTTAAAGGAATATGAAAACATTTGATGGTGACAGAGATGGAGTCATGAAAGAGAGAAGCTATGTGCCAAAATCGTGCTGAATTGACTCACCGCTGTATCTTCTTCCTTTCAGTTCTGCTTGAGTCTCTCACCAAGAAGGAACACTCCTCTAATGACCATTCCCCGCCCAAGGAATCCACAAACCCCAACCTTAGGAAAATGAGCGGCGAATTTTCTTCTGCCAATGGGGAGGCAGGTGGAGAGACTACTAAAGGTTATACGCCAGATCAGGTAGATGCGGTTAAGAGGTAAGTGCCTAGATCAAACATTGACTATCAGTAAGCCAGGCTGTCTGGTTGTCTTGTGGTAAATTCTTTCTGTCCTTGTTGGAAGTGAGAGGGGAGCCTAGAATACAATATAGTCACGAAGGCAACGTGAAATCTCCATATATACCAGCATAAGATTTAAGAGCAGCTCGGCTGCTCCAGCAGTTCTACCACTAGGGGGTATCTTTTATCATTTTTACATTTAAACTTAATATCCTGACGCATGGTTTTAAAAGAGCCCAGAGAGTTGCTTAAATCATATAAAAAAGTCAATAAAACCTCTGTTCAGTAAAAGGTAGCACTTGAAATCAAAAGAGCATTACAGGGCAATCAGAATATATAGCAGAAAAAAACACATGCCATAGCAACAGCAACACATTCCCAGCTGGCTGCCCATACAGTTTGCAGGGAAAACGTGTTTGGGTTTTTTTGAGTAGCAGTTTGGAACGTTCACCACAACAAAACAGTGGTCCCTGACCTCCACAAAATCCCAGCACATAGCAGGTTTGCTGAGCCTCTTAGAGAGGGGAGTTTTGTAACGAGGGCAGCGTCACGGGAAAGGCCCAGTCCCTTGCTGACCACCCTGGCATCAGGTCAAGCTGGGTATTGTTGGTGGCAGGGCATTCTCAGTACCTTTGGGACTTCCTGCATGCCTTGATCTTTCATAGACTCCTTATTCACTACATTTACATTCTAGCCTTTAGGATTATGCTACCATTATGAGCTGGATGGGCTTTTTCTTTTATTTTAGGGGTCAGTTGTTAGGTGTCTGAGCATGGGCGAGTTGTATTAATTTAAGGTGCGTGTGTATGTAATTACACTGGACTGCGTTATTCCTGCAAATAACTTACAGTCTTTTAAATCTAATCCCCAGAGCCAGGCTTCTCAGCTTCGAGCAGAGATCCGCATTGTGTACCTGTAGGCTGTGTCTGGGTGGTTAAGCTTTGTTTTTTCCTAATAAAACATTCATCTTTTGGGTCGGGGGTGCATAAGATACCCTCAATAGCCTTTCATCTGTTTTGAGTGAAAATATGATTGCTCCTTCATGAGAGATCAGTTATTCTTGTGTCCTGACATTTGGAAGCCTGGATGTTTTGAAGCTAACTGGAGAAGAAGAAGAAGAAGAAGGCTTTATTTACGGTCAATGACCAAATATTGAAGCTAATTGCAATTTGGGGGTGTGACATTGAGCCAAGCCATTTCCTAAATTAACTTTTCTTCAGGGCAGTACACATTTGTGCCACTAGGGAGCAGCATTTTCACCAGATTAATTCAGAAATTGATCTTGAAGGACCTATGGCTTGGCTTTCAATCCTTTGTTGTTGCACAAGTTAAAGGATGCTTTTACTCAGATGTAAAAAGGGAAGGATGGGGGAAACTCCTTCTAGGTCTGGAGTTCTGTTCACAGTTTCTTGGAGCCTGTGCTGATGTATACCCATGAAATATATTGCTGCTCTGGTGTTCATGGGTTCTTTTTCCTGTAAGTTATGTGCCTGCAGTTTGTGGGGTACAGCTTTGCATTTTATGTTTTTGTACAGAAAGACTTTTAAAGCAAGGGAGGGGATACACATCAGAGGCCCATAATAACAAATCAGTAGACAGGAGCAGGTTGTGTTTTTTTTTGAAGCACCTAAAGCAGAAACCTCTTGGGAGATTGCTTCCTTTCCAGTAATGATTTCCAAGGCACCTGCCTGTTCCTCTCATCTACTGCTGCTCTTGATCTTCTCTCATGCCCCTCCTCCCACCTGAGTGTTTCTCAAATGGTGCATCACAGAAGCTCTCTGTCCATCTCTTCTTACTCACAAACTATGAGCAGCCCCCCACCCCACCCCCCAGGGTGTATAGAACTCCTGAGAGCAAGAGGGCGTGAAGTTTTAGAGCCTCCTGCAGCCAGAAGAGCAAGAGACGCCCTCACACAGCAGAGGGAGCTATAATCCAGTAAGAAGCGTGGAAGTGTTGGAAGTTCTAGCTTGCCACAGCAGCTTCTCCTGCTTCCTCACCTGGCTGGTTTGAGGAGAGAGTCAGATGCCCTCCTTTCCTCTAAAGCTGGTATTGGCTTGGAGGCCTAGTTCGCAGACCCCTTGGACTCAAAGCAGCAAACTTACCTGTGGATAGCTCTGTGTGTAGATTTATGTGATTGTCTGCTAAAGAACTGGTTGCCAGTAGGGAGATTGCTGGATGTCGGAGGCGTCGTGGGAAAAAATTGCCCAGGGCAAAATGGTGCCCCCCCCGCCCCCCATGCCTCACTTACCTAAGCCAGTGGTGGTCCCAGGCAGCCGGGCCGGGCTGGGCCAAGAGGGGGAGGGGGGGGTGTGGGCAATTTTCCGCCCCCATGTGACCGAACGGGGGCCCACCCCGGGCATTTGTCCCCATCTCACCCCGTGGAAGCTACACCACTGCTGGGGGTGGGAGGCAGTGTTCAGAAGGTAGAATAATTCTAGAAGGAGATCTGATTTCCATGCAGTTTGAGAAACATGACTTTCGTTCTTCAATACAGGCCTGGACTTTTAAGGCTTGAAAAGAGAGGGGACCATTCATAGGACAAAATGCAGGTGACCGCTTGGTGTATGTTGAGAGAGGAGGTGCTGTTTGCTGTTAGTGAATGGCGATGGGGGCGGGACTCAGTGACACCACAGCATGTCTTTGAATGGGTTTCCCAGCCAGTGACTTGATGCAGTGGTTTTGATCCCAGCAACAAAGTAAAATGAGAGGGTGGTATTAGATTGCCTTTTAAGGGGTGGGAGGGGTGGGATGGACAGTTAATATGTTTACCTGTCTCAGATTAACAACTGCTGTCTGATCAACTCTCTAATTTCTAGGGTAAAACAATGTAAAGACTATTATGAAATTCTGGGAGTAAGCAGAGACGCCTCTGAGGAGGACCTGAAAAAAGCTTACCGGAAATTAGCATTGAAATTTCACCCCGATAAGAATCATGCACCAGGTGCTACGGAGGCCTTTAAAGGTAAGGCGTGGCTTTTGTTCTGTGAGTCATTGCCTGGTTCTGCAAAAGTGGTATTTTTGTGCGTGGGCATATTTTTGGCTGAGGTTAGTGGAGGTTGATCGTTACTCCATTCAGTTGAAACCTGGGAGAGACTGGCTTGCTTGTTTCACACGTGGCTTCTTAAACGTGTCTTCCAGCTGCTGGTGCAGCAGTCAAGCTGTAATACATACATGAGTCAGATGACATCCTTGTGCGCGTAAATTGATCCGGCATAGATCTGTTCTCAGCAGAGAAGAACTCCAGTTCACGCAACTATTTTGAGAATGTGGATTAAGGAAACAGATATTGAACTCTGTTGGCCATTTCAATAAACAGTTGAGATGACTGTGTCTTAAACCTCCTGGCAGCCTCCCCCCTCCCCCCTTCTCCTTTTCCCCCTCCCCTCCTTTCCTCCCACTGTCTTTTTTTCTGCCCACCTTGGTGTTCAGCTTTACCTCCTGTGCCTCTTTCTCTTCTTCTTCCTCTTCTCCTCTCTTGTCTTTGGCCTTTTTCAGTCTGTTCCTCCTCCCTGCTCTGGTTGACTGACACCAAGACACGGAAGCCAGGGCAGTGTTGCTTGGGAGTGCCAACTAGTAACCTCTAAATGACCACTGAGATCTTGATCAGGATTTTTTTTAAAGATATCACCTTCTGTACTTATTGCAGATGTTGATTCGTTTCGGGGTTTTATACCAGTGTTTGGGAAGTTTTTAAAGTTTCAGATTTTCTGTAAACTTAGCCTTCTTCCAGATGTGCAAAAATAATTCCCTATCCGTATATGGCCCCACTGTGTGGATTTTTTAATCTGCACTTCTTTAGAATTAGATATATGATCATCAGGATCAGATAGCGAAGGTTTGTTTGTTCAGAATTTGTTGCTATATTATTTGAAGCTGTCAACTTTTTGATCATGAAAACTATAGACTTATAATTTATTTTCACGGCTGGGGGATGAGGGTGTCTCGGGGAGAGAGCAGGCTGGATGCCAAAGGGGGTGTTCAACACTGAATCATTGCTTGGTTCTTCTCCACCTGGCAGCGTTGTATATAGGCAGTCTAAAGGGTGTGCTTTGTGTAGCCTTGATGGGTTTAAAGGCTGTCTTTGATTCTGTATGTTGGGAGAATCTGTGGACCAATCTTTGTGCATCTTCCTTTATTCTACCTACTGGTGGGACCCTATGTTATTCTGTGTGGATTATGCTGTCCTTTTATTTAGATCACTGGTAGGTCTGCATAGATTGCAATGGAGGGGGGGGGGTTGGTAATAAACTGTGACAAGTCTAAAATGATGGGGGAGGGTGTTGAGCATTGTAGTCCGTGAACATCTGGAGCACCATAGGTTGGCCACCCCAACCTAGGTAGTCTTTTTCAAGCTTCTCGCTCATGGAAACCTCACAAAGAGTACTCCTTGCTCTCAGTAGCCAGTTCCTACTGTTTGTTGGCGGCTGTTTGTTGCTGCTTTCTCAGCTGGGTTTGTGTCACTGTTGGATGGGGTGGCCAGTTGGATTACTGAAATTGGTGGCGCTGTTGATCGCTCTTTTCTTCAGAAAGACAAGGAAGTTCCTCATTGTGTTGCCTCTGTGGTTCTTCAATTGGAACTGCACTTGGGATCAGTTATATGCCAAGTCGGCAAGTCGGCTTGTCCCTGTCATTTGAATATCTTGTTTTCCGGGGATACTAATTGCTTTCTTTTGTTCAGACCCTTGTGCTTCTCACTGGGGGTCCCATTTTGAACCTAACTTTCTTTTTTAAGGATTGTCCCCTCGGTTTCTTTTGCCCTCTGGGCCCACAGACTGCTAAAATAATCCCAGAGTAATCAGGGGCTTTTCTTTTGGCTAGGATAAATCCTCTTCCCTCGAATCAATTGTGTGTATTACAGTTCTCTCATATTTTCTTTGATTGTGTGTTGAGTTACCCCTGAAAGACTTCTGTATGTAGCCATTGATAGTTTCCAAACCCTTCCCTTGTTTCTCTGTCTTCCTTGCTACCTGATACTGATTCTGGACCTACTTTAGCTGTGACTTAAATTTTAGCTCTAGGCAGTGGTGGCGAACCTATGGCACTCCAGATGTTCATGAACTACAATTCCCATCAGCCAATTGGCCATGCTGGCAGGGGCTGATGGGAATTGTAGTCCATGAACATCTGGAGTGCCATAGGTTTGCCACCACGGCTCTAGGGGCTTCTATGTAGGGGTGGAAGTAGAGGATAGTATCTGTGAAACTGATTCCGTCAAAGACCTCTAGGTCATCGGGTTGTTAAACAAAGAAATTAGCAAACTCTGTCGATGGTCGTCTGGTTCTTTTGAAGCCCCGTCGCACTTGACAGAAAAAAGGTTCTGCTAATCCTTTAGGCACTGGAACTAGATTAGATCTGCATTTTTCTAGACGTTTCCGCAATCTAGCACAAAACCTTTCTTCAGTCGTTTGTCCTTCTGTCTTTGCAGAGTGGCAAAAGGCGGGTTCCTTCACCTGTAGACTTAAGTGATGATATTTACTGATGGCTCTAGCAAGAGGTTCAAGTCCAAACAGGAGCATGTGGCAGGATACACTTTATTCTCTTCCAGGAGGTAATCTTTAACCTGGTTCCATTGCATGGCTCCATTTGCACTCCTTGCCTTTAGCACCAGCAGGGCCCACTAGCGTTGTTCCCTTTAGCTTCAGAGAACAGAAAGAAACCGGACCGCTCGTCAGAAATGTCTTGGTTAATACTGTTCTGCCCTTGACATCAGCTGGCGCTTTAGTGTTCGGTCTCTTCGGGACGGCTGACAGTGTGACATTTTGTCTCGTTTTAAATACATCACATTCCTCGACTTCCTTGGATTAGGCCTGTAAAAAAAGTCGGATTTGCTTTGCTGTAGATCGTGTGGATCCGTCTTCGTCTCAGACAGAGCCAGTGCTCAGGGAAGCCTGCAGTTGCCCGTTTGTTGTAGTCGATCCCCGTTCTCTGGGTGTCCGAGAGTTTACTGTTGCTCAGCCGTCTGGTTGCATTTAAACTATTCATATAGTTAAAAAACTGTAGAAGCTTGTACACTTTGGCTAAAGATGTGACAACGTTGGGGCATCACTGCTGATGACATTTTTAAGCCCTCCCTTCTGAATGCTAAAGCAGATACAACACTTTGCATTCCCAGCACATCATTGATTTAAGCACAGCAAGCAGGCCAAATTCATTTTATATTTTTTATTATTGGGTTTAAATGTTTATACTCCACTTTTCTCCCCAGTGGGGATCCAAAGCAGCTTACAACATTCTCCCTTCCTTAACTTTAACCTCGCAAAAGCCCTACGTGGCCGAAACTGAGTGACTGGCCCAATCAGGCTACCATGGCAGAATAGAGATTCGAACCTAGCTCTCCCAGGTCGTAGTCCCACACTCTAACCACTCTGCCTTACAGGCAGGAGGAGCCTTTCGCAAGCTTTTAAATGAGCTGTGTGGGTTCAGTGTCTGAGAAGATACTTCTGGAATATATAATTGTTCATGCTTCTTTTTGTTTCTTAAGCTGATGGCACAATTCTGTGCAGAGACAGTCGTGCCTGAGGACGTAGATTTCAGTGAGTTGAAACTAGAGAACCTCTGCACAGGACTGTGCCGAAAGAACTCTGAACCGCACAGGTATCGTGTGCCTTTGGTTTTTCCTTGGGGTTGTTTCCACCTTGAGCACTCATGATCCCTGCTTGGATCCCACCATACAAGTCCACTGATGGGCACTTCTTTGGAAGAGGGGCTGTGATTTCTGCTCATTCTCTCCTTCCCATTAACCACTTTACCCCCTAAGCAAGAGTCTGCTGACCCACCTCCCACCAGAATTACAGGAGGCAGAACCAGGCAAGTCCGACTCCAGAAAGATCTCCTTGCAAAATGAAGCCTGTGTTTGTGGAGTACCTTCCCCATCTTCTCCCTCCTGCTGCAGCCCATGAGGCTCCCAAATTGGGAGGCGGGGGGACCCTCACAGGATGGGGGCAAGGCGGGGGATCGGCAGCAGGAGGGAGAATTGATGGAAATGTTCCCCTTCTGCAGAACGTGAGGCGAGGATGCCAGCCATTGTGAACGCACCCTTCTGGCTGGGCTTCGTGAGGAGGCTTTTGAATTGCCGACATTGTTCTAGCTATTTCCTCTTATCCAGCTACTGAATCATTGGTGAACTGTGGGGTAACGCGTGGAGTCTAGTACAGTAGTTTCCTGGAAGAGGGAACAAATGGAACTGAGAAATAGTTATGTCCAAAGGGGGGTGGGGGGAAGAAATATACTTTGGTCATTAAGAGACGAGTCGAGGTCAGCAACTTGAATCTTGTTGCAGAATTGTTTCCCCCGGTTCCAGCATTGCTTAAGGTTGTCTAGGGGCCCAACACATTACCTAAGCTCTGTCGTAATTTGGAGGTAAATCGAGTTCTTGCATTCGGTTGCATTTCTTTGCACGTCATTTGGGGAGAGTGATTTTTCCAACGAAATGTTCAGTCTGTGTTGTGTTTGTGGATTTGACCATGCAGGTAGATCTGAAGAGTTAATGCGGTAATTTACAGATTGTGTGGGAGCAAAGAAAGAAGAAAATAAATGAGAAGTTCTCAAGGAAAGCCCAGAAGTTGAAGCATAATGGGCTTTAAAGGACTTTTTGAGTAATTATAATTTCAGTGCATCATAAACAAAAGCCCAGCGGAGTACCACGTAAAACCAGAAGCAACAGTGAATCACTGTTCTCCTGACTGCTGTAAAGACAAGCACTGCATCATGGGCTGTGCAATTTATTATGAAGTGCTGGGCAGTAAATAGAACTCAATATATACATCAATTCAAAGCCTTTACTGGCATATCAGAATGTTAAAATAAGATGATAAAATAAGAATGGAAATAATAAAAAGGAAAAGGGTTGTATACATTTGTTCTATACCTACAGAGATAGGCGGGTTTAGTGAATCATTTTCTTTCAGTTACTTCAAGAAGAAAATTTGCAGCAATCTCAGCAAATGTAGAATCAGAATTGTTTAAAAGATATGGAATGGCAGCCGAGGGCCATAGTAAGTAATGGGATGGAATTTGCATATCTGTCTCTGACACCCTTGGTTTGGGGGCAATGGAAGAGGGAATGGGCTGTGGTTTCAATCTGATTTGGGCTGCAGGGACACAATCTTTGCGCTTTATCAAGATTTCTGAACCTGCCACGAAGAAAAGAGGAGGGCATAACATTAAATCGAGAGAGGGTCGGGCCTTGTCTTTGTGTTGGATTAACCAAGGTAATTAGATAATTAGCTGTTTGGCTTGAGTGGGGGGGGGGATTCCTAAACAATATATACGTCATACAACATACTACTTTAAATCCTACAACAGTGTATAAATATAAATAAATAAATGGCCCCTGGACAGCACTGATATTTCACAACCTCAGTCGCAAGGAAGATACATAGCTTTGTATACAGGCGAACCAAGCACCGTATACAGTTCCAAATGCTGCCGTGGTACAATATAGCCGGTATAGTCTGTGAGCACACTGAAGGTATAAAAGTAATGTGTGCATAAACTTGAGTATATATGTTGTTCTATTGATCGCATTGCACTTTATAATAAATTGCACAGCCTGTGATATAGGCCTTGTCTTTACAGCAGCCAGGAATACGATTATTCACTGTTGTTTCTAATTTCAGTACATCTACATGATTTTCTTCAGCTGCACATTGAAGTACTACTAACTACTACTATTACTACTACTACTAATAATAATACTATATTCTTATTCTGTCCTTCCTCCAAAGTACTCAGGATAGCCTATAATGATTCCCCCTGCCTCCATTTGTATCCTTAAATTAAAGAAAGAGGGAGACTGCCTGAAGCTGGAAGAGCCTGAAGTGAACTTGATTTTTGAGTCGGGATCCGAACGCAGCTCTCTCTCTCTGATTTTAATTCAGTGCTCTGACCAAGAGAGACTTCCTTTTGAGACACGTTCACTGTAGGCAAGTTCACAGTTTTAAGAGCCAGCAACGTTTTCTAGCTTCCCAGCTTGGGCCATCATTCATCTTGGAGTCAGGAACCAATAAAGAAGCAGGAGCTCCACTTGGCTTATCTTGCTGGACCCGACTACTTTAGAGCAGGTGGGGGAATCAGGCATTTGAATTCTCCCTTTTAATAAAGCCAAAATTAAAAACCTTCCCTGTTCGTTCAAAGCTAGGAAGAAAACCTTTTCCTTGTTGTGCTAGCTTTCTGTGTGCAAGGATTTGCTTTTTCATGTGAGAGAAGACAATGGCATCTGCTCTCCTGCCTGCAGTCTAAACTAGCGCATTCCAGCTATGGGTGATGTCATTGGGTCCACAGGTCCTGTCATTGGACCCAAAGCTGTCTGAGTTGAGGAGCACCAATGCTTAATAAGTGCCCCATTGGGCAGGATGTGGGCAGGCACGCACGCACTGGCTGTCACATGATAACAGCACTCATCATGTGTCGAAGAGGATGCATGGGTTGGGCGAAGGGCTTGGATTGGTGCTTCAGAAGGCCTGGTCTTCCTTTCATTTGCACATATCCTTGAAAGACGTTGGTCTAGCATGAGGACGTGGCTTTCAAAAAAGCTGGAGCAGGCCATAAATCTTTACCACCCAACCACTGGAAGAGTGGCTGCTGTTATCGATGTTCTTCTAGCATTTTCATAAGTGCTGTCCAGATGTGTCACATACATTCTGTTGATCATCTTTACAAACAGCTTTGTTAGATGGATGTGGGTGAATGTCCCTGTTCTGCAGATGGAGGGGGTGGGTGAGCTGGAAAGGCTGTTTGCTGAAGGCCACCCAGGTAATGAGGCTTTTAAGAAGAAGAGGAGGAGTTTGGATTTATATCCTTGCTTTCTGTCCTGTAAGGAGATTCAAAGGGGCTGACAATCTCCTTTCCTGCCCCCACAACAAACACCCTGTGAGGTGGGTGGCACTGAGAGAGCTCCAAACAACTGTGTCTAGGCCAAGGAGTGCACAAGCTAATCTGGTTCTCCAGATAAGCCTCCACAGCTCAAGTGGCAGAGTGGGGAATCAAACCCAGTTCTCCAGATTAGAGTGTACCTGCTCTTAACCACTACACCATGCTTCCTCTCTTTAACTAAGGCTTGATAGCTTTTCTGACTTAGCTGTCGTCTGCAGGAAAACAACTGACTGTCTTCTTCTTTCAGCCATAGGTAACGCTTACGCAGTATTGAGCAACCCGGAGAAGAGGAAGCAGTACGACCAGTTCGGAGAGGCGAAAATCAGTCCCACCCGGCACGGACACGGCCCTCCGGACTTCCACCGCGGGTTCGAAGCTGACATTTCCCCTGAAGACCTCTTCAATATGTTCTTTGGGGGTGGTTTTCCTTCTAGTAAGCCTTTTGTTTCAAGTCCATTCTGAAGTGATTGGGGGAGGGGGGAGTGCACGCGAGGGGTGGCGGGGGGGGGGGCACTCGGCCAGCTCTTCTCCTCGTTCTCATGCCAGAACACTGGCGCATCGTAGATAAGCGGGGATTACCCTGTTTGTCCAATATTGACTGAAAGGTCCCAGGCTTGCAAAGCTGGGCAAACAGCCAACCAGACATGTCAGCAAATAGCATCATCAGAGACGGGGAAGACGTGCTGGGAGTCCCTAGTCAGCTGTGTAGCCCAGTTGGTCTTCTGTGGGGATGGGGAGTCAGTTTTGAGGGGGCAGTATTTCCCCTTCCAGTTTAGCTTCACAAAAATGAAAATGGCCAGGCTATCTACCTTTAAAGATGACTTGAAGTGCCTGGGTTGATGAATTGTAGCTCGATCCCTTAGTCCACATCTGCACCTGCGGACTATACACATACACAATACACGTCTGATGTATTGTAGCTCCATCCCTTAGCTCCATCCCTTAGTCACACATCTGCACCCTCCTGCTGGGAAGGATGAATGAAAAGGATTCCCCAGAGGATCAGTTGGGAATTGAGAGGAGTCTTCCCTTCCCTGAGAGCAAAGCTACCGGGAGAGGGAAGAGAGGGGGAGCATCGGCCAGGAGATGCCCCTGGATGCCCTTCTTGTCTGTCAGAGCTCACAGCAAGGAGACGGAGCTCCCCAGCGTCTTCCCTTGTGATGATGGCTGATCATCGTACGCAGGTCCAATTTGACACAGTGGGAAGGTGTGGAGCTGCCACCCGCTGCAGCATGTGGATCGGCTTCTTTGCTTCGGCCCCTTGGAGGACCTTTTCTGCATTGTCCTGCTGTCTGTTAGTAGCCCTCTGTAATCTGTATTGCAAAGTGCAGTGGGTTGGTTGATGACGCCTGAAGGGGCCTGGCTGGGAGGATAACACCCAGAGGGTCCCACCCGCAGCCCCTTCCCGGCTGTCATCTCAGTTCTTTGATCATCTGAATTGAGTCAGAGAATCTGCCTGCAATTAAAAAAAAACTAAAACGTCTGCTTTTAGTTAAGTTTCAACTTTGCAAAAGGTGGCAGGTCTTAGGAAGTGGCTGAGTGGGCCTCAGAGTGCCAAAATCAAGTCTAGAGAACATCCCCAGGGGCAGTTCATTCAACCAGCAGATCAGCAGGTAAACTTGTTCTTGGAATTTAGTTCTTTAGGCTGGGGGAGGGGGGGCTGAGGGGGGGCGCTGTCCATGGTTGGTCATTCTGCATACTCAAAACTCCATGGATGCAACAGATCAGTGTAGCCTTTCACTTCCTGTGACCTGCTACCCGCAATTCTGTAATGACGCCCAACAAGGATTAGACCCTGCATCAGTACTGTGGATTTGGCTTATGCAGTTCCAGTTCAGCAGCAGAAACTGTGATACTGTCATCTGTGGCCGTAGCACTCTGTGAAGACCACGCTTGTCCCCCGGCCGCAGTCAGGCTTGTGGTTTTTCCCGGGTTAGAGGTGGTTAGGGGTTAATTTTGCTGCTGAATCAGGACTCTGCAGTGCCCCACTTTTGAATTCAGCCTTTTGCATGCCAGAAACACAAAACAGAGGCTTTGCGACCCAGGAATTGGCCAAAATTGCCAGCTCTGCTCTAAATAAAAAAAATAATAACATCAAGTCGTGAGTGCTTTCTGCTGTCTGGACAGAGATCGCTTATTAGCGTGCGCTTGTCTTTTCCCAGTGGGAGAGATGGCCTCGTTGTGTTTTATTGTCTGTCCTAAAGGCAGAAGATGCCAGGGCTTGATAAAAAGCTTTATTTGCTTGGAATGTGTTTGCTGTAAAACTTGGGCTTGTTCCGCTGGGAAAGCCCTGCAGCTGTGGGAGAGAAACCAGTAGCAGCCAAATCCCCTCACCATCACAGACATGGAGCATGTTACTAGTCTGCGGCTGATAAATAAAAGGTCTGTTTTTTAAAAAAGGCCTGCTTAACAGCAACAAAATAATTGGATAAATATGTACTGGAGTTAATGCACTAATCTGGTATTAGGGTTTTGGCACTATCACCTTTCTGGGAAAGGGCAATACGCAGGTTAGGCAGACAGGGTTGGCATTCAGTGTTGCTCCAGAATGGCTGCATAAACTTACAAACAAGCCCAAGAGCCCCCGTGCATGTTCAGTTTTGAAACATCCTCAAACATACAAGTGTGATCTTTAGTCTCTCCGTCTCCTGGACATCCCAGTCACAAACACCACCAGAAACCTGGAGGAGCTGGAATGCCGAGAGCCTCAAGTTCCCATTGGTTTAAGCATGCCTTATAGGCAAGCAAAGCCAGAGCCCGGCCTGACGCATGGCTTCTGTGATGGCCAGCTCCCAAGGTTTTTGGCTCTCTGGCCCAGCAGTGGGCCTTTGCAGCCTTTAACCTTGCTCGTCGCATGGTTAATGTCGCAATTTGTGATACTTGGTAGATCGGTATCCCTGCACACATTTGCTCTGTAGCCCTGCATGTCTTGGAGCTTGGCTGTGGGAGACCTCTGCAGAGAGATACATGACAGCATCATGGGTGGCCAGCCTAGAGATCCAAGGAGATTGTCAAAATCAAGGGCACCCCTCTAGAAGACCCTTCCCCTTCACATAATCGGGCTGATCCTGCGTCATCTTCTGGCACTGACCCATAGAGGCCACGGCAGACAGGGACCCAAGAGGCACGGAAGGAGAAGAGGCACCAGAGGCAGAGTTGAGCCTTCGGGGACCTCTTGAGAAGAGAAGACCAGGGCTTGGGGGCAGTGGAGGGGGGGTCGTACTTACCTGAGTCTCCCTGGCAGGCCCTAACCTTAATAGAGAGCCCAAAGGAAGAAGAACCTGGGAGTGCTGCACCCCTGCCCGCAACGGGAAGCCTCCGAGAGTGGTGGAGCCTGCCTGGAGGGAACGCCGGGGAGAACCACGTGAGACGAGATCCCCTTGGGCACAGAACCATTGGATGGCTGAGGGCGTGGGGTGGCCTGGTGGCAGCTTGCATGAAGAACTGCGTGGCTGGGCAGGTGGGAGTAGGCAGGGAGAGGGCTCCGACCTCTGTGGGGCTCAGGAGACAGCCAGGATCCCTGGTGGAATGCCAGCAGCACCGACCCGTTTCTTTCCTGAACAAATCGCTTTCAGTTGAAACCGTGGGCAGCCCTCTTGGACTGCGGACAATCCTAGTTGAAAAAGAAAAACTTGTGCCCTGTGCTTTGTGGAATGAGCGCCGTGGGCTTGCAACTACAGCGGGATTAGTTACAGATTCCTGTTGTGGTTTGAACTGTGTCCATATCTATAGTCTAGGCCAGCCCCAGGGGCTGATGGGAATTGTAGTCCATGAACTTTTTCTTTATTTTTTTAACATTTGGGGACCAGAGTTGGACACCCCTGGTCTAGACACTTTACCAACTGTCTGTTTTTTTACAGTACTGGTGAGGAAGTTTAACTAAGAGTGTAGGTCTCCTTGTAACAGCCAGCCCAAAGTGTCAATAGATGAATCCTCTGGTACTAAACTCAGTACATAGCATGACCTTTTGCTAACCTCCATGGAACTCAGTTCAGGGTTTGAGAGCCTGACAGTGGGATGGGGTCTTGTCCCAAGAGCTTCTTCCAGTGGAGCGGAAGGCCACTTCTAGCACAGTGGAGCCACAGGAATGCAACCTAATGTCAACCCAAGTAGTTTGATTAACCTGGTTTTCCCATCACAGCCTCTTGACCAATCCTGTCTGTTATTTCGGCCATTATGGATTCATTCCAGGCCTCTCCCTGTTCTCTCAGTTACCGCTGCAGTCAGTCACTTGATGGAACAGCATTCCAGGCACAGAATGTTTTACATTCTGTTGCGGCTCTGGTGTCCTATCCTATGTTCTCCTTTAGTTAGTGAACGAGGTGTTTCCAACTGTCCCTCATAGGTGTCTTTCACCCACAGGTAACGTTCACGTATATAGCAACGGCAGGATGCGATATACCTATCACCAGAGGCAAGACAGGCGAGAACACCAGGGCGATGTAAGTTGCAACCAAGAAGAGGAGAGAGCTATAATGTTTCAAGAAACGTAGAAGTACCTAAGTAAAACAGTGTGCCTTTGATGCTCCTTGTATCCTAACAGGTTTTATTAATTTTTCTCTTTGCCAACTCAAGGGGGCGCTGTCTTCCCTTTCTGGGAATGAAGAGATAATGAGCGAGCAGCTGCCTTCATTATACTGAAATGCTAATATTACCAAACCCATCATACACATTCCAAAAATGGTTGCCGTTTTGATGTGAAAAAGGAATTCCAGGTCCATGTTCCCTCTCCCCCACCCCCAGCACTTGTCGCTCGTTGGTGTTTGTTGTGAGAACATTCTTCTGGCTTCTGCATCGTCACTCCATCTGTTCTTCCAAAGGCCCAGGTGGATTCTAATCTGGAGAACCAGATTTGACTCTTCCACCTGAGTGGCAGAGGCTTATCTGGTGAACCAGATGTGTTTCCCCACTCCTACATTCCTGCTGGGTGACCTTGGGCTAGTCACAGTCCTTCAGAACTCTCTCAGCCCCACCTACCTCACAAGGTATCTTTTGTGGGGAGAGGAAGGGAAAGGAGCTTGTAACCCACCTTGAGTCTCCTTACAGGAGAGAAAGGTGGGATATAAGTCCAAACTCTTCTTCTAAATCATTTCGTCCTGTGGACCCACAATAATCTCTAAGCAGTAACCCCAAACTGGCCAGTGCCTTTAGAGCTTTCAGAAATCCTGTTGGCGTTTCTGGGTGCTGTCTATCAAACTCGGTGTTTTCAGGCGCTGTCTGGCAACCAGTTCTGGCAACAAATTCTGTATTCAGTGAATGCAGAATAGGAGATCTGAAAGAATAGAGACTTCAGCCTTTGGAACATAAGAAGGGGCTGAACATAGTGGCCAGTCTGGGCTGTCATAATAGCCTCACAGATAGTCAAAGGTTTGAAAATATGAGTATGGGAGGAGAAGGCATCAAAATTCAATAAGGATAGATTTGGCCCTCGTGGTGCAGTGGTTAGACCATCGGACTAGGATCTGGGAGACCCAGATTCGAATCCGCACTCGGCCATGGACACTTGCTGGATGACCCTGGGCCAGCCACACAATTCAGCCTAACCCAGATTACAGTTGTTGTCAGAATTAAACGGACGAGCGGAGTTTGATGTCAGCCACTTTGGGTCCCCACTGGGGAGAAATCTGGGAGCCATCTTGTGAATGCACCTCCCCTGACGCCCTCCCCTCCTTCCTCCCCAGGGTGGCCTTGGGCTGTTTGTCCAGCTGATGCCTATCCTCATCCTCATCATTGTGTCCGCGCTCAGCCAGATGATGGTTTCAAGTCCGCCGTACAGCCTGAGTCACAGACCGTGAGTTCCTGTTACCTTATTCAGCACACTGAGGCCCGGCCTGTTGGGTACCTGGAGGGAACTGGGAGGAAAGGGCTTCTTTGCCCGTTTCTGGTTCGTTGCACATGTTCTTTCCTATATGGTGTTTTTCTTCTCTTCCTTATGTTCCTCATGCTTGCTTCCTGGCACGACTTGCTGCCTGCTGAGATAAGAGCCACAGGAACTGCTCAGGCATTCGTGTAGCAGAGGCTCCGCAGCAGCCTCGGAGTCCTTGGTTGGTTGGTTGGGTGAAAATGCTGCCAGATCTGGCTGTTTCCTGCGAACTGAAAAATCTGGCCACATTGGCCGTTCTAGATAAGGCTGCTGTTTTGCAAGGGAGAAGATCCCTTATCGTGCCATGTGCTTTCCGGTACAATTCTAAGCAGAGTTGCTCTCTTCCAAGCCTGTGGATTGCTACTTTTATCACTTTTCATGTCCTGTGTGGAATCGTTTGTGCATTTCTTTTTTGTGCACCTTGAGGTGATGTTGAGGGAGTTCTAGGATCAACAGTTCAGTGAATCAAGCCCGGAATGGCCTGAGCAGCGGGGGGGTGGGGGGGGAACCCTGCTTCTTTCTTTCCTCCCAGGAGTGCTGAGCCAAGGCTCGTGACTCCAGCCAGCTGTCTGTCACTGCTGAGGAAAAACAAACTGATACCGGGAGTCCCGCAGCGATGGCTGCTTCCTCGTCATGTGAAAGGTGGCCGTTTGCTGTCGTACCACAGAGATAACCAGTTCTCACTGCGCAGGGACCAGCTCTACCCGCTGATTAATGAGCAACGATGACGCTATCCGGGAAAGTCCTAGATACGCTCCAAGGACATCGTGTTTGAATGGACCTCTGTGCGTGTGTGCTTGTTTTGCATTAGGGGTTGGCAAAGGGCAGCATTTGGGCTGGTGCCACCTGCCCCTTTTCCCAGCTGTCAGCCCAATCTCTCCTTCCTGCCGCCTGCACGAGCAGGGATTTGAAAAAACCACAAGGGGAGGTGAAACTGGACCAGAGCACTTGGCCAAGAGTAGTGCTTCTTTGTTCTCTCTTTCATCCTAGTTTTTCCCCTAGTACCTTCTGTGTGGGATAGTAGATCACCCTGTCAGATGAGCCCTGGGTCTTGCAGTATCTGACACAGTTTCACAGGGTCTGTAAGCCAGAGTTGTTCCACCAGGCCCATCCAGTGGGTTTCCCTCTCCCCCTCGAAATTGTCCTGTTCATTCTTTTTAAATCAGTATCCACGTTTCAATTGTCAAGAGTTTTTACGGCATCTGGATAAATTGTACTAGATTCTTATAGGATAGACTGAGGTGTTGTGTCAGTTTTGCTTTTATGATGGAAGCCGCCCTAAGCCTGCAAGGGGAAGGTTGGCCTATCAATAGAATAAAATGTAAAGGGAGGGAGGCTTTGGGAGGTCGCAGAGCTTATCTGTAAAGGCTGCAAAGTACTGGCTAGGCAGCAGTCGGCGGGCTGCTTCCCTCCCTCGCCAGCTTCATGGAGTGCAGAACTCAGGGGCCTTGGCTGTTTTGCAGGAAGGCAGACGTATCTGTTGTTTTGTTTCACAACAGAGGCGACCAGTTTCAGCCATGTGGCGTCGGAGAGCTCAAATTTTAACTTTTTAAAAAACGGTAAGGTGTTTGTGTGTCCGTGGGGACACAGCCTTGCCCTAAGCTAGACAGTTGGTCCATCAGGAGTGGTGCAGCTGGGCTGCAGCTCTGCCCTGTAATCCAACTAAGATCCTTTAGCAGGGCACTGAGCTCAAAACCACGTGCGTGTGATGCCTGTGCTGTAACCACTGGACTGCGGCACCTCCAAGTGATCAGTTTCATGGCCATTTGAAGTGTTCTACGTGCCTCTGTGGTGGGGAGGTTAGATAAGCTGGAAAGGGGATAGTTTGTGGAATTGCATACTATGCCAAGAAAGAGAAGCTATTCTCCTTCAAGCCGGTTCCCGTTGTGCATAATGATGGACTTAAATCAGGGCAGGAGAAAAACCCGCAGCTTAAACTTATGAATTCAGGTGTGAATTGTAATTCCTGTTTGTTTGGCAATCCGTGGGTTGTGTTTAAATTGCTCGTTTTCCACTGCACACATTCCCCTGGATAGATGCTCGCTTTGGGGAAAGTGTTGGGATATTCATATTTCAGGGTCAGACCTTCTGGTTTGGCACCAGCACATTTGCCATGTGCAGAATGTCTGAAATGCTGAATGTTGAAGCTTGAAGCTCAACTTTAGAGGTGTTGCTGATTGTGTGTGCTCTATCGTGTCTGTTGTTACTTGTGCCAGCGTGCCTTCTCTGGCCACCCACACAGTAGTATCTCTACTGGATCTTCAGTATGTTTTGGTCTGCTAGTGACACCTCTGTTCTTTGGAAAGGGCCTCTTGCGAGATGATGTAGGTGTGACATATGACTTTTCTTATACGTTTGGGGTGGGCAGAGGAAAACAGCTGGCATCTTCTGTTTTGGGCTTTAGTCAGAAGGGAGAGCTGTTCGCTGTTTTGTTGGATTTAAAATATTTCTATGCTGAGACAAGCGAAAACAGAAAAGTGATTGTACCCCCTCCCAGGGACTTTGGTGATGGGAGGGTAATAAGTATACAGAAAATAAATAAATATAACTAGATAGATACTACATCTTAACAAGGACAAAATACAGGTACAACTTCAAATTAAACATTCTCAGTGGGGTAAAACAAGGCCTCACAACCAATAATTGGAGATCCAACAGAGACCAGGGGCTAGATCAAAATGTTTTAGCCCATCATTTGGTGGTCAGTAGGCTGGGGCCCAGGCAAGTGTGTCTTTGACAGGCTGGGTGCTGTCTCTCTTCTGCGAGGAGGGGGAGGAAAAAAGAGGTTTCAGCGGGAGAGCTGATTGACAGATGAAGTTGGGAGCAAGTGATCTCCTAAGAACTCTGGACTTAAACTGTTCAGGGCTTCAAATCTGCTCTGGGAATGTACTGTAGCACTGCAGTGCTATCACAGTGAAAAAAGCCAATGTATTCAAGTGGCTTCTTTCTACTCGCCATGCCATCTGTGTGTGTCTTTCTTATGCTTTCCTGGCCAGGTAATTGAGGCAGCTGTCCTCTTGCAATGATTTCTCTTTTCTCGGAGTGAGATTTGGAAAATTTGTTGAAGGAGCAGTATTTAAGTCTCCTGCTTGCGGCTTCGGTTCCACCAGGCCCTGGCAAAGTGGCTGCATGCAAGGCAAACACAGTTCCTCTGAAATTAAGACTTATTTGTATTGATCAGTGTACGGCAAAAGGATTCTGATTTTTTTTCAGGGAACAGATCGGGGAAGGTGTCACAAAAGGTGATGTGATTCTTTAAGGGTCAGTGAGGAATCTGCAGAATAGTAGATTTTGCCCTGGCATTTGTGGATGCTTTTTGAATGTCCATGTAGCCCTGCAAACTCACCAGGGACAGCTGGAATACTGGAAGCTTGTCAGCAAAACCGCCTGCTAACTTGATTATGAATAGGCGGGGCAACAGATCAGCAGGCATTTGGATGCAAAACTAAGTCCGCCCTATCTTTCCCAGGGCAGTAGGCTCCTGTTTCTCACACCATCAAGCCCAAATTAGTCATCCTCAGTGCCACCCTAAGAAAGGAAGTTCCCTTTCTGGGCATCTCCTAGATTTTTAGGTTTACCTGTAATGGCAAAATGAGCCGGGGGGTGGGGGGCATCCTGAGCCTTAAGTGTGCCATCTCTCAGCTCCTTCTACTCCAGTAATTGTAAAGCTTGAGATTGTTTCTTAGTTATCAAGATATGATTTATACTTCAGGTTAAGATTACTTTGTTCCCTGGGTCAGGGAGAAAATTGGAACCCCCAGAGCTCCTCTTGCATTTCAGCACTTGATCCGACCACTCTTTCTCAGCTTTTGAGATCGCTTCTCATTTTTATAAGAATAAATATCCTCCCCTCCAATTCCCCCCTCCCCCCAGTAAAGAACTGGATGGAAACTTAAAACACAGAGGAAGCCAAATGCATCAGTTGGCTCATCACAGGAACATCAGCTGCATCCAGCCAAATGGCAAACCTCTTGGCATTGATCCCATCTGCTTCCTCCGCAACAGAATACAACAAATGCATTCTTCTGTAGCGCTTGTCACTGAAGCTGTAGCGTGAGCACCGGCCAGCAGGAGGCGATGGTGACTCACTGCATTCTACAGGCAGCAGTTTAGGGAAATCTGGGAATCTGAGCTTGGCAGTGGGAAGAGCTTTGACTGCTACAAAGATAGGCCTTCAGAAGCCATCTCGGCGCTGCTTCCGGGTGATCAATCTGGTGCTCACTGTAGATCACTGTCTGCACAAACAAGCCCTCCCACAAAACTAGAACCCTTTTCCAGGTTAGACTTGACTCCCTCCTTACTAACTGCCACCATTCAACACGCATGAGGTGGAGATGCTGTCAGAGCTTTCGGTTTACTGCAAGGAAGAATCCAAAATTCCTCAGTCAGAAGTACCTGCTATTGTAAAAAATTGCAGGGAGTCGGGTCAGGCAGTTCGAACAAAGTAGTGTCAGCAGGTTTTGTTGCAACTAGCTTGGGTTTTCTTGGGCGAACGATTGCAGTCCCGGCAGAACAAAAACGGGATGGACTGAAGGCAGCGAACAAGCTTTTGGCCTCCTTTGAGTTCTTTGTCAGGTTGAGGGTTGAACAAAACAATAGGTGCATAACTGTAATAAAAGCAAATCTGGGTGTGTGCGGAGGTGCCTCTGGCAGGCTTCGGTTCACACTCGGCAGAGCCATGCGTTACAGCCGATATGCAAATGTTTTTAATGGTTGAGCGTTTTGATGTTGTGGGAGCTAATTCTGTCTGGATCAGGAGCAGCAGCCTGCTTTGCAGAAGCCATGCCGGCCCTCCTGGGTTTCAGGCCGGCTGCTCTGGGCAGCAGTCTGAGGGCCTGCGATCGCTCTGGCATTGTCTGTACCAGGAAGGGTCAAACAGGAGGTTTGCAATTTGGCTGAATGCAGCTGATGTTCCTGTCATGATCCAACCGATGCATTTGGTTTTCTCTGACTGTCCCTGCCTGGGTACACGTCCGCTTGGGTACACGTTCCCACATAAGCCCCTCCAAGCAGAATAGAAATAAAATCTATGACAAGGCCGCTGGAATCTTCAAGAGTAGCGGGGTCTCACCTCTCCAGCCTGTGGAAACTTTTCACCCTCGCCTGCAGATGCCGTCTTGCCCTTTTAAAAGCTTTTCCTTGTAGCCATGAAGGCTTCAGACTCGTGGGGTTCTTGACCCACCAGTGCCTGGATGTTATAAATGCCATGAAACACGGAATGACAGCCCCTCTATTAGTTCCCCTGTCGCTGGACAGAAGAGAGAGCAATTGCTTTGCATTTGTACAGAGTACAAGGCCCAGCCTTTAAGGAGGATGGAATTACAGCTGTTGGGTCCATTCTTCTGCTTGTGTAAAATGTTCTCCAGTGCATCAAGCCAAGAGACTGCCCAGCATTCCCTCAGGAAGTGAAAGGTAGCCGTGGTTTCCAAGAAGTGGCTGGCCTTTCCTTTTAAGAAAGAAGGATTTGCTTGCCTGTTTAATATTAAGCTCTGAGAAGCACAGCAAATTGGTTACTGCTCAACTTTTATATGTTCTAATCTAGAACACTGGTCATTAGGGAAGATTTTTGGTGTAACTCTCCTTAGGAGTACTCTGCACATGCACAGAGAGGAGTTGTGGCAAAAAAAATTTTTTACAGAATCTTGGAATCTATCGAGGGAGTGTCAAAAATTGTAACCATCTCATATTCCAGATGGCATATGCCATTCTTTGTTTCAAGTATTTTCCCTTTTTAAAATCCTTCTGGGTGGCAAATGGACTATTAAATGGCCTTGATGGTCTTCTTTTGGGATTTGGCACATGCAGAATTTCTCTTCTCTGTGAGTAAAAAGCAACCAACAAGTTCTGTTTTTACATCATCACTGTTCACAGATTGACCTGCAATTGGTCTTAGCGATTTGGGACCTACCAAATTGAACACAGCCCATGAGAGAGAGGGGGAGGGGGAGGGAGGGGGAGAGAGGGAGAGAGAGAGACCATTTTTGTCAGCTAGAAGGACTGGAGAATTTATTGAGCCCCTGGTCTTGGCTTGGCAATGTGCACGTTTGACAAGGCTAGCCATTCCTTTCTCCCAGTGTCCTGTCTTCTTCTAGTGATTTTTGACTCTTTCTTCACCTTCTTGACCAGGTCTGTCGGCCACATACACAAGAGATCAACAGAGCACTTGAAAGTGGCCTATTACGTATCCGACACCTTTGCAGAAGAATATGCGGGCACAAACTTGAAGAACGTAGAGAGGAGCGTGGAAGATGACTATATTGCAAACCTCAGAAATAACTGCTGGAAGGAGAAACAGCAGAGTAAGTGAGCCAGCATTTTTTTAAAAAAACTTCACTCCCAGGTCATATTGTTCTCTTTGGTACAACACGAAATACATGTTCCGAAAGAGTGACAGCTCTGACTTTAGATGGGTCTTACAGTGGCAGGTAGCTCAAAGTATCTTTTGGTACAAACTGACTCCATTGCAAGTAGCCCAGCTCTATAATGGTTCTTACTTTCCAGTCATAGCAGTTTGCTCAGATGTATATTTGGCACAAATATAAAATCCTTACAGTGTTATACTTCATATGTTGTACCTGCCAGATCCGGAGAAGCGTTACACTACTATGGGGAAGTCTACCTTGAAAACCATTTTATTTTCCTTACAAGTCGCATATTTCCATGATTCCTTAAGCTTCAGCTCTACCTTTGCCAGCTCCTAATGCAGAGGAAGTCCCTTGCAGAGGAAGAAAGCTTTTCAAATTTCATTATCCATAACGGGAGAGGGTTTTCACATTTTTAAGAATGCAAACTATGCCTGCAAATAATTCCTGATGGGTTGTCTGTGACCGCAGAATTAAACAAGAATCCAGTGGCCCCTTAAAGGCTAATGACATTAATTCTGGCATGAACTTTTGTGAGTCAGAAGTTATGTCTTCAGAGACATAGGTTTTTTTTTAATTAGCCCTCGACTGCAAAGGGCATTAAAAGGCTGTTCTTAAATGATGAGAGTGACACATATATGCAGGTCTGATTCAGTGCTGATTAAATTTTCTGGTGCTTCAACTAAGTGGTTCTCAATTGTTTTAGCCACCATTTAGTGTCTGGATTTGCAATGTGGCATGGTAAACTTGCCGATGCTGTCCTAAAGCACACAGAAAGATTCTTTAAAATTACTGTGCGGGGAATTTCTGACGGGTCTTCGACGGGTGTTGGCCACGCTGCCCACTGTTGATTTTTATTCTGCTGTAAGAGCTGTAGAAGTTATTGCAGTTTATCTTAGCAAGTACAATGTCTGGGACAGTTTGTTTTGTTGACTCGGTTGCAGCTTCCTGCACAAGATGGCACATGACAACGTGGGAGAGATAAGAGGAGCATGGCCCTAGAGCCACGGAGTTCTGTGGAAATGTCTGCTAGTGGCTATTACACAAACTTAAGTGAATGTCGTGCTCCCTGGATGATAACTTCAGTGATTTGGCTTCTTTTTATGTGTCTATATAGAAGAAGGCTTACTATACCGGGCACGTTACTTCGGAGATTCAGACCTTTATCAGAGAGCGCAGAAGATGGGCACGCCAAGCTGCAGCCGACTGTCGGAAGTGCAGGCGTCCTTGCATGGATAGCTGTTGTGGAAGGGCTCCATAGAGGTCAAAGTAAGAGCTGCCGGGGCTTCCTTTCCTGTGATCCCCAAGCAAGGCACAGCTGTACTTATTTTTAGACTCTGCCCTGAAGGAATGTAAAACTTCCCATGCATTCATATCCCTGAATCAAGAAGCCCTCCTTCTGCTGGGGCACTTGGTTCAGCTTGCCCTTTCAGAGTTCTTTTGGCTTCTCCTACACAACCCTGCCAGTGTGGGGGATGCCCTTCTGGGAGCACAGCAGAAATGGCTTAGAGGTCAGCATTTATTGGGTCCTTTTTTGCTACAGCTCAGCAGAAAGCTTAATTTAATTAAGTACACCTTGAGGTGTTACAAAAGAAGTTACCATACTCTGTTCCACAGAAAGATGGTAGTAGGGTTGTATATTCCTCTGCCACAGAACAAAGCATACCTGACTTTCTTTGTTGCAGAATGCCCCACCTGGGTCCTAGTTCCTCCCTAGCCCTACTCACATTTTGGCACAAATGCTCTTGTATCAAAGTGCCATGTTCAATAATGCACAAATTGATAGTTTTGACAAAGTCAGCACATAAAAATGAATGATAATTCTCGTAGTCATTTGGGGCTATATTCTAATGCAGAAACATACAATGTTCTCAACTGCTGCACCTCAACTGACTGAACTAGCGTCTTTCTGTGGAACAGAGCATATATATAATCAGCTGAGCTGTGCCTGCCAGTGACGTTCCTTTGAACATCTGGAGCAGGATTCACTCAAGCTGGAGAAGTGAGGGGAGCCTCTGCACGTTCCATTTCCACCACTGCAAGATTAATGTGCACATGATGAACATGCATCCATTCAAGGGTTTTTCTAACATCCAGAGCCCCTTTGAGCAAGTGGCCAACTTGCCCATACACGATGAGTTGAGTTGAACGATGCCCCTCTCATCAGACAAAGATTTTTTTTCACTGTTTTTCCAAGACTTTGTCTGCAATGGGGATTTCCCATCAGCTAATGTCACTGAGTTGTGGAATCTGCTTCCTGTTGTGAATTCTGGCAGGATTGAAGTCTGCAAAACAGCTGTTTTCAGACCTGCCAGGTCCCTCTAGCCCTGCCCCAGACTCGTCTGTGTTCTGAAGTAGGGCTTTGATTGTGTGGGCATATGCTCATGCATTTGTGGGTGGGGTGGGGGTGGGGTGAAGGAACTGATGTTCCATTGTAGATGGGGTCATCAATAATTTCTTTAAGGAGAGCTCCTGCCAAGCTACCTCTTGGAGAGCCCTGCTTGTTGGTGGTAGTTGCTGGCCATTGTTTTGCTCCTTAGAGGTTTCTCTTTCTTCCATCTTATTTTGATGATTCCTCCTCCTCCTCCTCCTCCTCCTGGGAAGCAGAGAGACCTGTATGATTTGTTTTCCAAATGCTGTTTCTGGGAGTTTCTTGGTGCAGCTGTTGTCAGATAGCAAGAGGATAACCTTTCAAAGGGCAGATTTGCATTTCCGGTTGCTCCAGACAACCGAATGGAGTTGGGAGAAGAGGGTGCAGGGCAGGTTCTATGGGGTTTCTATTGTCCCTCTCACATGCTGGAGACTGATGGTGGTTTCTGTTTTTTATTCTCAGACTCTTCAAATGCCTGCAGACTTTGGAGGAAGTGATCTGAGCCAAGGAGACAGTGTAAAGAATTGGATGTTAAATTAAAAAGTGGAATTTGAGGATTAGCAACGCACAACTGCGCCCCCCCCCCGCCATCTTCCCCCACCATCACCCCTCCAGCATCAGATCTGGACATTTCTTAGAACAGAAGGAAGACTCCTCGTCTGTTGTTCCTTCCTCCAGCATCAGCATCAACGGTCATGCCTCTTTCAGGATCCCAGAATCCTGAAAGCCAAGTGTCTTTGTTTTCTTTTTTTAAAAAAAACCTGTGAGAGGGGGGCAGTGGGGGGGAGAGCAAAAGCAGACTCTCCTCTGCAGTTTCATTGGTCACTTCAAAGTGGGTGGGCAAAATCAGATGATCTGTAGGAGTAAAGAAAAAATCAATTTTAACAGCAGGAGAAATAATTTAGAATTAACTTATAATTGTAAATATGTTGTACTTCTCAACTATGCAGGGATAGAATTAAATTATTTCATTTTTTTGCTGAACTTCATAACCCAGGAAATGTGCATTTTAGCCTGTTCTCCCTCCCCTCTGCTCGGACTGTCCTTACAAAATCTTTCCTACTTAAGGCAGCCTTATTTGAGGACGTGAAATTTTTACATGTAAGTGGCTTTTTCTGATGGAAATATTACATAGAATCCATAATCACTGGAACCTCTAGGAATGTTGTCCACGGACATCCTGGCCCTGGTTTGGATTTCTGACCTCAGTTGGAGTATTCAAATCTCCTACAGCAAGGAGAGGGAAATTGCCCCCAGCGATCTGTAGCTCATCTGGAGTTGCCGCTTGTGTTTCGCGTGGAACTTCTTATTTATTTTTATCTGTTGCAGCCTGTCTCTCCTCTGCTTGCAATCAGTGTTTCTTTTGGCACCCAGAGCTTTCCCTCCTGGCTGCTGTTCCCCCGCCTTGCAGGGCTACAAAGTTGTAAGCAAGGTTGCCTTTCCTTGGCATACGACGACTACTGATTCCGTTCCAAGCACTAAGCACCAGTGGCCATTGTCCACCATGTGCTGCCGCTGACACGTATCTCTCTTTTGTTTCAGTGGAGCCAAAAGACATCTCCCTTTGCAGGGAAGGGGGAGTGTGCAGCCATGGTATTCAGCCCTCTGTTGACTTCCTCTTTTTGATCACAAGGGGCTTTTGCTTCAGTCTGCCAGGATGGGGTGAACTGAAAGTCATATCCCCGATTCTGCATAGTCCATCTTCCATTCGAAAGACCTGGGATTTGGACCCATGTTCTTAATCATGCCCATACTGTTCACTAAAAGCCACTGGAATGCTGTGAAAGGAACCCAAAGGGTATCCAAGTTAATGCCTGCAGATTTGGCAAACCTTGTTGTGCTGTGCTGGTAACGGGGTATAGGTACCAGGGAACCAATATGTCCGCAAATCTCCCCCCACTTGTGAAGAGCTCCTGCATTCATTTCAATGCTGGGGGCACTTTAGTGCACGTATTCCTTTCGGAATGCCTGGATTGACTCCCTCCAATGTAATGAGCAGGGGGTTCAAGAACAGAGTTAGATTGAGGAAGCCAAATTCCCCTCAGTTAACATGGATTGGATCCTTCTTTTCTTTTCTTTTTTATTCTGGGCACCTTTTCTGTACCCAGCGTTTTCAGACTTTGTGCTGGATCAGAATAACGCCAGCTGCTCCGTGAGAGTTTAGGAGTGGCAAGAAAGGTCATTTTATTCAAGTAGCTCCTTTGGAATCATCAAACTGGATTTTCATGCCACGCAAGTCACTGAGTGTGCCTTGTTACCAGTTGTAACTTACCCCTATTCAAGGGTAAATCCAGTGCATACTTACTGCAAAAAAGACTCCTTCCTTAACCCTCCAGCTACCATCCCTTATCTTGTAATGGCAAGTGCAAGCCATGAAATCATCCAAAACCTCAGCCTTGTTGACTAATCTGCCATGATCCCAGAGGCTCCAGTGGTTTGGGCCGTTCACCTTTCGGCATGAAGTTTCCGACACCTTGAGAGTGGCATTGGTGGTCCCAGGGCCTCCCCGTCCCAAGCATTTGAGTTCTCAAGTAGATAGCCAAGGATGACATAAGCAATGTGCAATAAAAGGCATAGATCCTGAAGGATACAAGAGGCTGTATTTCTTAACTTAGAATTATACAATTGTACATGTATAAATAAAAGTTTATAACATGAAAGCTTTCCACCGGCGTTCATCTCATGGGGCTCAGATGGTCCAAGTAAGATGCGGTGATGTCACTGGAGGCATCTTGCGAGTAGACCAAGGCTTGGAGGCCCTGAGCAAAATGCCTAAATGGTGAACGATATCAAAAACGATTCTTGTGTTTTTTGCTGACAGTGTCACTGTTTCCAAGACTGGCACAATCCAGTTGGTAACGACAGCGGGGATTAAGAATTCTGGTCCAAACAATGTAAGCCATAGAATTTTCTGGTCCTGCAGGTTGAAAAGCTACCGTGTGCTGAAAATCTAGATTTGTCAGACCGTCTAATGAAGAACAGATTTTCTGCTCCAACAGTTCTTGCTTTGTAAGCCAATTCCCAAAGTTATCTCCATTCTATCACACTTGGCTGTGACCAAGGAGCCAGGACATTCGTCCTTGTCATGTGGAGGCAGGAGGGTCACAATTATGAAGAAAAATCAAGCACTGCTTTGAGGGACAATATTGCAGTGGGCCAGAAATCTGCTTGTTATCCTTGATCATGGGTGGCCCGACATCCACTTCCAAGGAACCCTATAAGAGAGGCGCAGTATATCTCTTGCAGGCCTACTCGTGTGTAAACTGGCATAGGATTAAGGTGAGTTGGTCCTCAGATTTAAAAATCAAACGATCCTGGCCATACAGGCCAGACTGGTCCTATTGCTGTGCTCCATATTTGTGCTTGAGCTGTTTGCATTACTTTCTGTTAAGAATTCCACGCAGCAGTTCTTCTTGGGCTAAGTATGGGTCAGTTCTCAGTGAGCAATACCCATAATGCTCCTTGCTGCTCCTCACTCCAGATTATCAGCCTGGCTCAAGATCACCTTTAAGAACTTGGATCTGGAGACATCAACTGTATTCATCTGAAACACCAACACAGTCATACCTGATTTTCTTGAAGTGGTTGTTTAAATGTTGAAGGATGTTTGCAGTGTGTAAGAATAATGGGGTCAGTGATGGGATTTGTAATACACAACAAAGACACTTTGGGAGGGTAGCTTTGATGAATATTCCAATTCTGATGTAAAACTTGGATATAGATGTAATCCAGAATGGTGTAGTGAACTAGGACAGCTTGCTGAAAGGCCCAGTCAGTTTATCATGGCTTCTGCACAATCCCCCATTGGGACTTAGCAGGCCATCTGTGGAATGGATTTCCAGATTTTTCTAGAGGACTAGGAGCACCCTATCTCCCCTTGATGACTTCCTGTTGACCCAGAGAAGGGCCCCTGTTCCCTCAGTTTTCTTCGCTACCTCAGAAAGAGGATTCTCATTGCTGTTCTCTTTTTTCCCTTCACCTATCTTACAGGGTTGTTCTGGGAATAAAACAGAAGGGGGAACCTGTACACTTCTCTAAGGAAAGGCTTAAAAATCAAATATATGTGTAAAAATGTACTTGGGAGGTAGATTTACCTTTTCTAGTGCGGTTCTGTAAAGCAGCATCTCCTGAGAGGTGTCAGGTTTCCTCCCACCTGTGCAATAGCCGGAAGTGAAATGTTTTGGCCCTACCTGGCGCCAACAGAGTCATGTGCTGTTTACTCATCTCCTCTGAGCCATTAACAAAGATGGTTAAATAAAAGTGATGTGAGTCTATTCCCCAGCTGCCTAAAGCTGAGAGTGTCGACTGTTAGAGCAAGCTGTTAGCGGAAAAACAGGAGAAGCAGATGGAGCTGTAAACAAAGTGGGTGTTCTTGGAAGCTATCCATTCAATTAACAAGGGGTGGCAAAAAACAAGAGCCAAAAACAGCCATTTTAACTACTGTCATTGGGGGTTGTGGCTGATAATTTTGATTCTGTCCCACCATCCCAATGAAAAAATCCAAATAGCCCTCACTACACTAAGAGGCAAGTTGTTTCTTTGATAGTGGGACTTCTTTGGCTGATAATGGCTAGAAATTCAGTAGTCAAAGCTCTCCCCACTAAAGATTTACAAGTGGGATGTTCGTCTGATTTTTTTTTCTGCCTGTTGCTGTTAAGATACTTTGACAATAGGCATCTTTGTTCATTGTTTCGTGTGAAGTATATTGCCAAACAAATGCAAGAAGCTGCGTTAAGTGGATGTTCACGTTAAGCAGTTCTTAAGGGAATTGTGTCATGGAGATGTTCAGGCAAAAGGTGGGATGGCACATTGCAGAGGCTAAATGTTGGTTGACCTCTGGATCCCTGGTCAAGATCTGGTAGAGCAGCCAATGTCTGCAGGCTGCCTGTAGTCTTGCAAAGAGTGCTGGGCAAGGTGGATCCCAGTCTGATTCAGCAAGGCACTCGTTATGTTTTTAGGGAGAACACTTATCAGGAATTGGACACTTGTTAAGAGATCCAGAATATTTGGAGCACATGGATGGGCCACGTGTTCTAGTGGAAGGCTGACCATGCAATATGTGAGTATGTTAAAGCACGAGTGGTGAGGAAACTGAAGCTCCTTGCTTGCACATTGGTCTGCATAGGCAAAGTGAAGCAATTGGATTCTGGGTGGTGGAAGAACTATGGCTCAGGAAGATGTTGGGGCTCAGTGGAAGAGCAACCGCTTGGCATGCAAAAGATCCCAGCCTCAATCCCCAGGCTCTCCACTGAAAACCATCAGTAGGCGATGCTAAAAGATCTTGAGTGGTTGCTGCAAGTCAGAGTTGCCAATACTAATCCTGACAGCCCAGTGACCTGACCCTGCAGAAGGCAACTTCATGAGTGAAAAATGGAATATCTCAGGCCAGACCCATGAGCACAACTTCCTCCATCATTCTCTCCTGTAAGGAGACTCAAGGTGGCCTACAAGCTCCTTTCTCTTCCTCTCCCCAGGTGAAGGGGACTGAAACCCAGTTCTCCAGATTAGAATCCACCTGCTCTTAACCACTACACTACGCTGGCTACACCAACTGCACGAAAAGAATCACTGCCCAGAAAGCACATCGCACTCTGGAAGCCATCTTGCCTCCTTGCCCTACCATACTGCATTTTAGTCAAAACTGATTTCCTTCTTTGGCACAACCTTCCACCTCACTCTGATTTTTATATGGCTAACAATAATCACAAAATAACTGCACAACACGCTTTAAGTTCACAGTTACAAAAGTGTTCTTCATGTTCCTGGGGAAATCCATAATGAAAACCAGGCCCCTTCCGGTACAGTCTTGAATCTCTGTTCTCCACGATATATTTGTCAGTTTACCATCAACCCAAAATAGAACGCCATTTTATTAGCACCAACCAAATTGTCATCAGGCTGTGTTCAGGACTAAACAAAATAATAAAGAGGGGGTGGTTGAGGAAAAGCTCCGTTCTGGGTGTGCTGGAAAAGTCTGAGTCTACAACTTGTAGCTGTATTGAAACTGAGTCCAGGAGGTGTTGCTGACTTAATTAGGTTAAATGATGTGGGGTGCAAAACAGGTTTCAAAAATACACCTGGAGACTCCTTACAGAAGCAAGGAATGGGTCACTTTTTCTGCAAATATCAAAGCTGACTTGGGGAGCTATAAAATACATTTCCATGTGGCTGCCAACACTATTTGGAAGCCGAGCAACTTGGGAACTATTCCTCAATGTGTCTGAACTGGAAGGGTGGAGAAGCAGAATTCTGACCTGCTTTTGTTAAGAGAGGAAATATGGCTACCTTGAAGTAAGATGTACTTCCTGATGGCTGCAGCTGCATTAAGAGACAAGCGAGGTGGGGGTGGGGGGGCGGTCTTTTGAGAAACGTGACCAAGAAGCCCTTTCTGGGTCCAGAAATGCCAGAGAGTTGAAGCTTCATTTTGCAGTGACTGTGAGCTGAAGTGGTATATAAATAGTCTGAGGGTGCCAGAGCTCCAGGCAATACAGACAGTGATTTATTTACTTATATCCCATTTTTATTTCCAGTAGGCCACAAAGCAGCTTACGTTGTTCTCCCTATTTTATCCTTCATAACAACCCTGTGAGGTTGGGTTAAGAGTATGTGACTGGCCCAATGTCACCCAGTAAACTTCCATGTCAGAGTGGAAATTGGAACCTGGGTCTCTGTGGTCCTCGTCCAGTACTCTAACTACTGCAACATGCTGGTTTCCCAGTGTGGTTTGCTCAGAAGTAAGGATTTGCTTCCTGGAGAGGATGCTTATAATTGCAGTCATGCAACATGACCCTAAGCATGTTTGGTGCTGCTGGTGCAAAGCGCCTTCATGGCTCACACTTGATTTATGGTGACCATGTAGAGTTTTCACGGCAAGAGAGCCTTCAGAAGGGTTTGCCATTGCTTGCCTTCGCATCCTCTGAGAGAGTTCTGAGAGAACTGTGACCGGCCCAAGGTCACCCAACAGGCTTCACATGAAGGAGTGGGAAATCAAACCTGGTTCTCCAGATTAGAGTCCACCACTCTTAATCTCTACACCCCGCCGGTTCTCAAGCATTTTTGTGCTGACACGAATTCTCTGACATTCCACAGACTTTATGTCAAATAACTGCATCCGCTTACCACCTTGAGCAAGCTTTCTACAGGAAGATTTCATGTATGTTATGAGTGGGAGGGGGGGATTGTTTTGGTTTCTAATGTTGCTGCTGTTTAGTACCTTTTATTTTCGAACAGTAATTATTGTTTTCCAATTCCACACCACTTTTTAAATTTCGTATAAGGAAAAAGGCATAACGATTTTAGAAATAAACATGCACGGAACACTCAGCTTTGCCAGTGTACTCACAAGACTTCTGCCCGGTTCAGGCCTCATAGGGTTGCTTGCAGGCACCAGCAGCATTCTGACAGGTTTGCACACAGCTCTCTGTCCTTCCTTTTCCCAGCCCCACAAAAGCCCCCATCCCCAATCCCTGGTTAACAATAACAATGTCCTCCCAAGTCGTCTGAATGGTCATAACTTGTTTACTGCTACTGTCGGTTGGAGAGAAAACTGTGGCTTGTGATAATTATGCTGGCTGTAATGCCAAAGTAAACTATCATTATTCTTAACCAGGAAAGGGAAGGGGGATTTGCATAGGAAGGAGGGAGAAACAAGCTGGGTGAAGAAAGGCTAATAATAGGCTGGGGGTAGGTGTGGTTTCAGTTAGTGGAACCACACAGCACTCTCTCAGACCACAAACTGAATCCCAACCCATCTCTTATCGCCCTTTTAAAATGCTGGGCAGATCCTTTTACCAGTCTCCCAGCATCATGTCTGGTTGGTGATCCCTGAGAAGGTGTAAAGCCCTGCTTTTTCTGCAGTGGCAGCCATCTTGCGGTATTTCCGCCTGCAGCGCCCTTGTTGCATAATTTTGCCAACAGCGGAGCATGTATCACATGCAAAAGTGTCTGCTGGGTTTGCTGAGCAGATCTGGAAGGCTTGGTTTGCTGTTGCCGAGTCTGCCGTTTGAAGCTTTTGGTATATTTGGATGTGCTTGGCACTGGGCACTTACACTCAAAAGATGACCCCAAAGACACACCTTGAAGCACCATGACTGGTCAGAAAGGGTTTCTGTGGAAAGCTACCATGGCACAGAGGTTAGAGTGTTGGGCACTAGGACCTGGGACAACAGGGTTCAAATCCCCACCTTACAATGGCATCTCACTGGGTGAAGCTGGGGCTTGTCACACAGCCCAGTCTACCTCACAAGAGTGTTGTTGTGAGGATAAAGGTGGAAAAGGGGAGAACCATGTGATAAGCCAGAGTCCTCCCAATAGAGAAGAGTGGGGTATAAATTAAAAATAAGTGTGCGGTGCAGAGGATTGCAGTTCAGTACACCATGCAGTACAGATGAGGGGGCGCAGAGATGTCCTCCTTAAACTACTCTTGCCTCTGTTGATGTAAAGGCCTGCAAAAGGCTTGGAAGTTAACTCTGCCCCTTCTGAGTGGGAACCGAGCCAAGCGTTCTCTTGGAGAGCCGGAAGCAACTTCGTGAGCAGCTGCAAGGAGTCCCGCTCCCTCTAGGGCCTGGAGTGAGCAGGAATGTGTTTGACAGTGTTCGGCTTTTTTCAGGGAGCAGAGCTGAATCTGCTGACTCTGGGTTTTTCCCCCCTGGCCTGTTGCTGCAGCTGCAGTTCGGCTGGTGTTCCTGGGTTTTCGTAACCTCTCATTTCCTCCCTCCACCTCTCCTCTTCCCCAAGTGGGACATGAGCTACGTGCCCACTCTGAAATCCTGCTATGGCCTCTCCCCCTCCTCCACAGCTGTTCTCCCCTCTGCTATAAACTAAGCCCCAGCAATCCCAGGGAAGCACCGGGGGGACTCCGGCTGCTCTCCCAATACCCAACCAGAGGGAGGCCTTTGTTGCATCCGTGGTGGGCTGGGCTGTGTTTTATTTTAGCATGTGAGAAATCCACTGGGCCTCGACTTGGCCATCTGGGCCTGTTGTCTTTTTCCAGATGCATTTTTTTTTTTTGGGGGGCAAGCAGTGGAGCCTTTTTTCCAAGATAAGATTAGCTTGTTGGAAAATGATGATTATTTGATCATATTGCACGTTTAGAAGGCAGGATGTTAAGACTAAGGGGTTTAATAACTATTGGTAGGCTTTCAAGCCCCTGAAGTAAATTGTTTAGTTTAGCTCATTGTCTTGACTGGCGATCATAACATACATGAACAGAACAGGAAAAAGCACACACACAGAAATGCAGTTATTAAAATGCAATTAATTATTCTTGAGGACGTTCAGTGAGGATTTTTAGAAAGGGGAGAGGGTGGTAGTGAAAAAGAGTAACGCAGAAAGTGTTCAGCAAAATAGAATTTTTCAAGTTTTTTTTTTAAAGTGTCGTCTCCTGGTTTTATTTCAGTGCTCTCAGATTTTGTAATCCAGTTTTATTACACTGTTTTGTAGAAATGCTGGGCCAGTGGCCAGCATCCCTGAGAGCTTCAGGGGAGAGGCGGGCCAGAAATGACCTGGTGTAATGTGTGACATCATATCCACCTGAAACCTGGAAGTGATGTTAAGAACATGGTGGGGGGGATTCTTGCCGACCCTGGAAACGTGTATTAGGAAACAACAGGAACAGTATTTAGGGGAGGATTTGGGGCTGCGGGGAGGGAGATAGGTGAGAAAGCTGTATTCCACAGGCATCAATTCTTCTGCCCATTAAAAAGCTCTGCTGGATCCCAGCTGCTCTCTCACACAAAACAATCCTTTCTCTGAACAGAAGGCTGCGAAGCCAAAGGCTCTTTGGCATGCCTAAACTCCACTGTGTTAATGTTTTGCTCCACACTTTCCCACAGGTCTGTCTAGCACCATCCATTTCATTAATTTTTCCTGGAAATTTCTCCCGTGTTCAAAAATCACCTGCACAGTGACGGAGTGAGAGTTAGGAGAAGAAGGTCTTGTGAATTTAACACAAGCCCAGCCAAGCAAACTTAGTTCATCAACTGTATAGTGTTGCTTGATCATTCTCTTCTGGTTTTGGAATCTCAGGTGAATGTATTAAACCCACAGCAGTCCAATGTAACAGTTTGGTAAGTTGTCTTCAGTTCATGGGCCACCCATTGTGCCAACCTAACTTCCACAAAACTATGCTCTTCATCTCATCTTATTTTTTCATAGCCTATCTGTTCCAAATTCTGCCCATCCCCCCTTCGTTAGATCTGACCTCTGCCTCCTCACAACATTTGCACGTTCAGTTCTCTGGTTGCATCCTGAAATGGATCTTGGCAAAGCTCCTGAAACATTTCCCAGTCAGATTTACGTCAAAGCAGCTGGAGGGCGTGTGCTTACTCACAGCATTGCTGGGTAAAGACCAAACTGCCTCCGGGTGGCAAGCAAGTTAAGCTGAAGGCTGGCACTGGCCCAAGCCCAAATCGCACCAACTCCAAACCCACCGAGCTGCCATCAGGCCACACCCCACAAGCCCAAAGTAAGAAGAGACTCAGATCTCCATGATGTTTTTAACCTTAAAACAATGCAGTTCCACTATATTGCTACGCGATAAGGCATCTCTTTGGTTTTGGGAACTGCAAAATGCTGTAAACATCCTGCAGGGCAGGCTGGCCAGCAAGAGCAAAGCTGGAGGTGCATCAATGGCTCTTTAGTAGAGTTTGGCATGTAGAAGGCCCCAGCCTCTCCAATTAAAAGGATCAGGTAGTAGTTGATGCAAAAGACCTTCACCTGAGACCCTAGACAGCTACTGCAAGTCAGCGATTTTGCCCTTAGCAGATACATATCTGATTCTGCGTAAGGCAATTTCACACTTTTTCTTTGCTTATGGTGAAGTCATAATTTTTGTTCATATTTACTTTTAATTTTACTTACTTGTGGTCACATAAGGACATATTTCCTTGCTTGTGTTGCTGTCCTGGCATGTTCGGCAAAACTGTATTAGGATTATGAGGCCCGTTGGAGAGAACAGTGTTCAGATACCTGACTGAGATTATAAGCAAGCTGTTTGGGGCTGAGACCTGTCCCTTGCTTGTTGGTCATTTTATCCTGTGAGGTCAGTGTCATGTATTTTGTTGCTAGCATAAATCAGAGCTCAACAAACTGGTCTCTCTCGTGCCAAATCTGGCTCTCAAAGCAACGTTCTTTTTCCTGTTGTGATTCTACCAAATATTAACCAAGGTGGGATTTTTTTAAAAAAATATTCATTGTTTTATGCATCAGGGATAGAAAACAGTTTTCCAAAGTAAGAGAGAAAAGCATTCCATCTTTCAACGCTGTGTCTCCCTGGCGGGTTTTGTATGCTATGGCTCAGACATACTGGATAGCTCAATAACCAGAAAACATGCCATTAGCCATGGCTGACTTTTTAACCCAGTCTGGCTAACCATCAAGATATTGAGCTGTGTGCTAAAACCTGCCATCAGATCGCTACCATTGAACAATCAATAAGAAAACTCAATTCCCTTCTTAATGCATAGGCTCAAGCACAGTTTTTCATTATCAGTTATTAAAAGTGGCACGATTGTACATCTAACATTTCTTACACAGGGTAGTTGGGTGGGGTATAACTACAGGCGCCAAAAGAGATGAGAAAACAACACTAATTTATGTTGCGTTATACATGGCTATGTGCAGCATATTTTTAAATGTCCAGGAACTGGGGATGGCTGTAAACCATTCTTTTGCTTCACGTAAGTGGGCAATCCAACAAAACCACATATTTCCCAGCTGCTGATCGGGTTTCCCACAGTAGCTCTCTGAAGCTCTGGGAACAAGGAAAGGGCAGGCAAAGTCTAGTTTAATGTAAGGCTGTGTCTGTGTGTGTGTGTCGACACAGCCCGAGGACTACCTGCTATTGTTTCACTGCCACTATAATTAGGAACCAGATTAGTGTCTGTTGCTGTGGACAGCTGCTATTTATGGGCAGCGGCTCTTATTTTACAGTTTTGCATGTCTCTAAGAGCAAGGAAGCTGAAATAAAAGGTGGGTTTTGTTTAAATTACAATTACTCATCGTTACACGTTTCAGCGTTGTAGGCCGACTTAATGTTAGGGTGGCCATCTCACACTGGTAGGGCTCTCAAGATTTTAATAGCTGGGCAGCAAGCAGAAGCTTAGCAGGTTAACCTGTTGTAGTTCATAGATGTAGTGATAGAGAAAGCCACTTGGATGTCTACTAGGTAGGAACCCCCCCCCCCCCCCCGCCTGCCTGCCCGCCTATCCAACCACCTCTCCCACCCAGGATGGGATTCTTGGCCTTTAGTGTAGGGTTGGGTGACCTGAGGGCTGGATATGGTCTTTGAAGCTAGGGAAAAGAAGGTCACCACCCATCATAAAGGTAGAAGTGGCGTTTCCTGCATTCCCACACTATTCCAGCAGGGTGTCAGAGGGCTGCTATTAGTTTTGGCTTTTCAAAACATTTTATTTGTAATATTTCTCTTGAGGTTCCTCTTCCATTGTAGATGGATGTTCTGATCTTGTTGCGTATGGGTTGTTAAATTTCAGTATACGCAGAATGACCATTTTGTTTGCTTAGAGATATTTTTAAAATTGATAAAAGTTGGATGGACAAATCTATCCACTTGGTTTTCATAAAAATGTGTTTCCTTTTGAAATCTGATCTCTCTCTCTCACACACAGACACGCACAAAGTGGGGAATCAATCCGTTTTAATATGCCTTCACACTTTATGTTCTTCTGTTCGTTCTCTTTAATTTTTCAGATGCTCACATGCTGCTGTTCAGCTTTGTTCAAAATGGCTTCGTTCAAGAATAAACTCTCCTCTGTTGCCTTGCATGTGCTGTTGGCTACTCAGCAGAAGGGATCTCATTCTCAGCTCAAAGGATCATAGTGATCCACTGTCCAGGGTGTGGGCTTGCAGTGGTGGCTCAACAACGGGTGCTGCCTAAGGTTGCCACCCTCAATAATCAATGTACCATTCTACCACCCCCATCTCCCCCTCCCAAGAGCCAAAACAGCTGATGATTTTTCCCTTTCCATCCCATAGGCAGCATCCTGTAGTGGTTAAGAGTGATATACTCTAATCTGAAGAGCTGGGTTTGATTCCCCACTCTTCCACATAAAGCCTGCTGGGTGAACGTGGGCTAGTCATAGTTCTCTCAGAATTCTCTCAGCCCCACCTACCTCAAATAGTGTTTGTTGTGGGGAGAGGAAGGGAAGGAGTTTTGTAAGCCATTTGGAGGCTCCTTTTGGTTGAGAAAAGAGCGGATGAACCCAAATTCTTCTTATTCTTCTTGAAAACTGAACAGGAAGCTATACCTGCACAATGGTGCTTCTTATCATCTCACATCTTATGAGGGTCCTGTAAGTCCTCCTTGGCAGGTACAGCTTGCCATATTGTGTTTTGAGACTCTTGAAGAACAAGGTGGGAAGGATCATGGGCTGTCCCAGGACTAGGGTGGAAGGGCAACGGGCAGGTGGAGACAAGGCAAGGCGGATCAGGAAGCAGAAGCTGCTACCCCACAAAGTTCTGCTGCCATATAAACCCATTCAGAAAATGCTGCCTGTCAGATTTTGCCTTATGGACGTGGGTTTTTGTTGTTGTTGTTACTCTTTTTTGCCTCATGGAAGCATTTTCTGCTTTTTGTGGCACTACCCTGGCACTGGGTTCTTGGTAACTCTTCAGTTCCTTCACAGCTTGTTCAAGGATCTGCAGCATCTCCCCCTCCCCCTATCTCTCCCAAACCCACTCTTTCCCCAACTGTCACTCTCCCTCATCTGTCACTCTCCCCAGCAATCTCCCTAGCAACCAGAATCTCTTAGGAGGTCTGTTTCAGCCTCAGCAGTCCATTCCCTGTTTATAAAGCTCAGTACACAAGCATAAAGGTAGAAACAGCACTTCTGGCATTCCCACACTATTTCATCTGTGCGGGGTAGAGTTCTTACTAATGAAGCTTTTTAAATTTCATATGCCTGTGAAAATGGCGGTTAAAAGTGATGTGTGGAGTTAATTGTATCTATTTCCATTTTACTATCCTTTATTTTCCAGAGGCTTATTGGAACTACACAAGAATTGTGTGATAGTGGTTTCTGCGGTTTAACACACGGCCACAGGGAGCCAAAGTGCAAATGCCGGCCGAACTGGGACCACAAGTAGCTAGATCATGTGCACAGGACAGTCAATACAGAGGCCAAATTAGTTGCAGGCTAGGGGTCAAGACGTTCTCCCAAAACGGAGATGGAACCAGGGTGCAGCAGAGTCCCTAAATGGTCACACAACAAAGGAAGAAAGAGGGAAGTGAAAGAGGGAAGCTGCCAAGTAGAATCTGGAATAAAACCAGAGAGCTGGACAAGAAAGATCCAATTCCAGCTGTTTCCTACACCAAGATGTGTGCTGGACCTGAAAGGCTAAAGTGGAGTGAGGCAATGGTGAAACCTGGGAAGACAATACCTTTAAGAGCGTTACCTTTATACAGCAGCCTCAGGAGGTTCATGACAATGGAAACTGGAAGACTATCAAGGATGCCCAACTTTTTTGAGCCAGCAGACACCTTTGGAACTCTGACACAGTGTGGTGGGCAGAGCCACAAAATGGCTGCCAAAATGGCTGCTTACTTTCAGTCACATAGTGAACAACCTTGTACTGCGGTGGCATCTTCAGCCAAAGCAACTGTTTAAAAAATCTACTCAACCAATCATACCACTCATAAACCCTGCTGTGCAAAAGGCCCACCTGGCCCTGCCCCCTTTTAGAAACTCCTGGCAGATGCCACGAAAGGTACCATCAGGCAACTCTGTGGGGTCCCACGAGCTAGTCCTTCTAACTCCTGCTCCATAATACATATATGTGATAACTCCCTCACATTTCACTCCATCAAGGCATTCAAAGTCAAATCCATACAAGACATACCAGACCCAGTATTGCAAAACTTGTATTTGTTAATTATCATTCCAATCTTAATTCTTACGGGTATATCCCAGCTTTCTGGAACTCAGTGAGACTTACTTCAGGTTCCCAAAAGGTCTCCCACACCTGCTTTGCTTCAGCAAAGTTGTTGAGCATTGCAGGCATACCCTGGGACCAATTTACAACTTTATTGCTGTCATAAATGACATTCAAGAATTAGCGTGTATTTTTAGAGGAGCTACTGAGGTTTTGGCTCCAGTTGGTTTGAATGTGCCCTTGATACATTTCCATGACTCGTTTGCTTCCCACAGTGACCTGACCCTCCTGCCTTTGAAGGCTTCCTGATAGGATGGCCTTTGGTTCACATCTGTTTTCATCTATATGGACACCTCTACAAAAAATATCTTAATGGCTTCTCTTCTGCCTTTTCTAAGGTTAGATAATGTCAAACAAAGCCTGTTTCCTAGAACTGCGCTATTCCAAATTACTGAGAAACAAAATCACACAATCCCTACCACACCCAGTCCTCATAACAGCTGTTTCTGTTAGATTTTGTACCAGAACAATTGGTAAGCTTCAGCTCTGGCCACTTCATCATATGGCTACTGCATCAATTTGCCACCCTGAGCCCTATTGGGAAGGACAGGATATAAATCAAATAAATAAATAAATTTTGACTCAACTGCCATGGGAACTTTCAATCAGGTGAACTCCTTATGAGAACTCAGTTCTCCAATGGGCAAACACCCATTCACTTCAGGAGTACAGCGCACAAGGAGAGGCAATTCCTACCATACACAACAAGTTCCAAGGTCTGATATTTGTCCTGTTGAAGACTGCATGTGTATAGTAAAGCTATGCATGCAGCTTCCAACGAGCCAAAGAGCCTCCCCTCAGGATTGTTTGGGGTCAAGAAAATGATTTGGGGGGAGCAGGCAACAGTCCCTTCCACCTGTGTGCTACAGTCCTGATCCAAATAATACATGAGAATTGAGTTCCCATGGGGAATTTAGAGCTGATGGATGACTGTAATTCCCTGTGGTGGTGGTGGTGGTGGTGGTGGTGGTCCCGTGTGAAATGTAGCATGTAGTTCAGTCCTTAGTTTGTGGTATGGATTGTAGAAGGGACTGTGGAACCTCTAAATCAAGCTGGCTTTTAACCGATATCCCTGTAGAAATTCACTCTGAAATGGCTCTCTGCCTTCTTTCCTTCCTCAGAGACCCATTGGGAACACCAAATGCAGAACTCAAAGCTCTCTCAGGAAGGCGACGCAAGGCAAGAGTTCTACAGCATTCATGGGTGACCCAGCCAAAGGCCTTTCCGCTGGCATTTGATCGTATTACATGACCCAGTTATTATTGTTGTTTGGATTCTAAGAACCACAAATGGGCCATAAAATTATTCAGGGAACTGGTGGTATGTTTTCAAGTTGCTGGAGAGGGGAGAGGGAGAGCTGTGCTTTTTGATAGTTGAGAACAACCATGAAGCGGGGGTGTTTGAGGAAAATATTGGAAGGCTGTTGCATCTCCTTTCTAGGAATTTCTCAGCTCACCAGTTTGCAAAACAGAAATGATTTATGCCTCTCTTGGCTCCCCAAGATATTTAAATCCTCTTTTTGCAAGCAGATCCATGAGGCATCAAAATGTTCAAGTCAACAAGGAAAGGGAACGGTCAGGCTGCATTCATGGAGAAAGTTGAAAAAGGGCATTCTCCTTGCCTAGCAGCGGGTCACACATTGTCTTTTTGCCCAGTGCAGAGAGTTTGCAGGCCCAGCATCAAATGCCTCCATGAATGACAGCAGTAATATGGTTAATTTTCCTTAACTTGTTTGCCTCTTACAATGATCTGGCCCTCCTGCCTCCTGAGAGTTCCTGTTAGGATGACCTTCACTGTTACCTTAAGCTCACATCTGTTTTCATCTATATGGGCACGGCTACGAAAATATCTTCATTGTACAATATAAATCAGAGGCTGTTTCCTAGAACTACGTACTATCACATGGTACAACAGCAATTTCACATGTGGGGAAAATAGAACATAGAAAGGATATGGCCAATATCCATAATATAGAGATCTATATATTGATGGGTGTTTTGATTGCAAATGCAGACAGGAATAGGCCTGAGAAGAGAGGCAAATGGGATTTGAGCTTTGGGGAAAAGGCCATCTTTTATTTCTCCGTCTTTTATATTTCCAAGAATCCTTGTATTGCAAAGAATGCTATGAAATCCTTAGGAAAAGGCAAACTGAGAAAGCAGGGTATTAATATTCTTTCCTTCGGCATCTTTCAGACTCTCTGACTGCTTTATCTTTATTAAAATTCAACCCACGTGATGTTTTTAAGATTGGGGCAGCAGCCTGACTCATCCTGTAGTGCCGGCTACTCATTACCAAGTGCTGATGTGCCCCAGGAGTACATTGGGGTGGGGCACCCACAGATTAGGCATCAGATATGTGGAACTACCTTCACTCTGTACATATATTAGATGTATATATAGGGGCAACATGCGGGATCGAGTGAAATACTTTTTCTCCTCTGCCTGCATTTGACTCAAGCGGCTGCAGCTCTTGCAGTCTGTTTACCCTCAGCTCTGTCCCATGGTTGGGAACTCTGCTTTTCAAACCTTGCTAATCACAGGGATGCATGCTTGGTTCCAGTTCCGATGTTTATTGCTCTATCTCCACAATGTCATGCATGCTGGGCCAGACGGTGAGGGCAGGCCAGCCATTTGATGGGCCTCAAATTTAAAAGGGGCCTCAAATGTAGGTACTTGTTAACTTTTGGGCATTTGATAAGTTCCACAACTTGCTTTTATGGGCATCATATGACATCATTAAAAAAATTATGGTGAGCGGCTTCTGAGAAGGCCTGTCCAGATCTATTGAGTAGAATACACGTAGCACACATAGAATTTGTGCTAGATTGCTGCTGAGAAAATAAAAGTTCACATGCTTTTCTCTTTAGTCAAGAAATATGAACTTTCTACTCAAAGGAACCCCATTCAGTATAGACAAAAATGCCATAGGTGTTGCCTGCCTTCATGGTTGCGGGGGGGGGGGGGGGGGGGGGTGGTTAAGCTGGAAGGAAGATTCCCTGAGAGTAGGAATCTACACATCAAAGGGACAGTATGAAAGCAGCAGAAAGGATGCTCGGGGTCAGGGTCCTGACCAATCCATCACTCTGGTTTTCTATAGTTTCCCTCTGAAGTCTGAGGCTAAGAGGCAACATTAAGTCCTTCACTTCCAACATGATTGACAGCATCAGTCCAAGGTCTTAGGGAAAGATCTTCGCCAACGTCCAGCTGAAGAAGCCAGGACTTGATCCCTGTACATTAGGCATGTGGATTGGCCCTCTGTCTAAAATTCAGCTTACTGGTTCCCATCAGCCTGACTTCTGACTTCAACTCCAAACCCCACAGGGGCAAACCAAGTGAAATTGCACATCCTTCACACTGGGCCACACCACCTCTGTTGCTCTGTATTACCAAGTGTCACTTCTCAACAAAGAGCTTGTCACTTTACCTATCATCTTACCCATTTCCCATGACTAATCCTAAATCCATATCGTCTCCCCATGCCCAGATTTTGCCCTGTCAGCTGCATTTTCCAGGGGCCTCCAGTGGATTCAGTACTTCAGACTGTTATGATCAGTCCTTTGGCACACAGGCCCCAATGGCTAAATTCCTGTTTTTCACACTCTCCCCTCTTGGGAAAACAAACTGTTTGCCATGGATTCGGGACCACGATCATAATGTAGACAAATTGAGAAGCAGCAACATAATATGCATGGTATACAATGTAACCCATGTTTACTTATTAAACTCAGTACAGTTTTACCCTGTCCTTCCTCCAGGAACTCAGGGCAGCATACTTTGACCTCCCTTCCTCCAATTTGCTCTCACAACAACCCTGTGAGGAAGGTTAGACTGAGAGAGAATGTCTGGTACAACCTGGCCAGTTTCCCTGGCACAGTGCTGATTTGAACCTGAATCTCTCAGAGCCTAGTCCAGCTCTTGAACCACTGTAAATAACAATGCAACTTATATACACACACATAAATAAACTGATATATACTGAATCAAACAGGCAGCCGGGAAAAGCACAACACTGGCACAAATCCTGTCCAAAGGCCTGGTACAAAGTTATAAGGTCTGGGCTTGTTGGGAATCTCCCAGGAGATCCACCAGTGTGGCACAGAAATGGCTCTGCTGTGCATCACAGGAATCTACTGATATAGATATCAAAGACACGCACAGCATGCCTTCAGTAATATTAATTGCATATAATCAAGAGGTGACGCTGCTCCGTGTTTTCTCTGCAAGGAAAACTCTTCCATGGAGGAATTAGCCTGCTGCTGTCACTGTGACACACTATTAATTCACTGTCTCTGCCAGTACTGTGACTGTAGCTTCCCCGACTGTATACACACAACACACATCTATTCAGATTGCTTCTACCTGGAACTCTGGCTCTGCACTAAACTGCAGCATTTTGTATTTTGGCTTCTGCATGACACTGTATCCGCCAGCCTTCTGGGGTTTCTCTAGCTCTGCTGCAGGGCTTGCCCAAACCTGCTTTGATAGGATCTTTCCTGAAAGATTGTATCAAAAGTGGGCTTGGGGAAAGTGTGGATTTCAGCAACTCCCTGCCCACATCTGGCACCATTTCTCCTCCTGCCCACCATTCCCTCTGTGCCCAAACACACCTCTGTCAGGTTTGGAGCATTTTAAAAGGAGTAGTAGTAGTACCACTGAGAATTATTTTCAAAGATGCACTCCCCTCCCCCGCCAAAGTGGCTAAAAGTCCAGCAAGGGGGGTGAGCAGGAAGGGAACACTGGATAAAATCTCCATCCAGAAATCTTGTTTCACACCTTTGCAATGGCAACCAGAGAAACAGGGAACCAATCTCAGGGTAAAAAGGGGGGGGGAGTGTTTTAGGTGTGAGTTGCATGTTATTTCCTAAATAGAAATGCTTTTTATGCATAGAAAAAGGCAGCTGCTGAAACCTACCTCCTGCTTGTTTGCAAATATGAAGCCAGCGTATGTTTATTATCCATGTGCACACTATCGAAGGTTGATTCATGCATCCCTAGACATCATTTGATCGCTGTGCACAGTGCTGTACAATGGATGAGTGGCAGCATGAAAGGGCCGTTTGAAAAGCCTTGTATCAAATGCGATACTTAGGAGCTGTCATTTAGATCTGCCACAAACACTTTCCTGAAATTGCAAAGTATATATATAAACTGTTGCACGACTGCCTTGTGAACGTGCAAATCCATTAATATAACTGAAAACAATGTTTTCGAAGTGACATGAAACTTTAATCTGAGATGGGCAAGCCATCTTTTTAAAGAAAACATTTGTTTATATTTGCCCTTTCTCCTTCCACCACTTTATTGACACAACCACCCTGTGAGGTAGGCACGAGGCTGACTTTTTTTAGCATACCAAAGGGTTCTGGGCCAGACTGGGGCTCTCCATCCCCATCTAAGCAGGCAAGCCCTGTTGCTTCTCGCATTGACTATTATTTGCCAGCTGTGTCAACTCGGCCGGGCTCCGCGCCTCTTGTGCTGGGGCTGTGTTGTTTTTGCTCCGCGCCTCACTCCAGCAGGGACACATGAGCTCACTCTTTCTCAGAAAGCTGTGGGAACAGCCCCACCCCTGGGCTGTGCTTTGCGCACAGATCCCAGGGAAGACATAAACAAGGCCTTGCTAGTGGGCAGAGGGCTGCGCAACCACAGCTCAGCACACCGAGCCTGGTGAGAATAAATAGCACTGGGAGCACTCCTGGCTGCAGGGGATGGGCCAGCTGCAGACCACTGGCTCATGCAGGCCCGGCTTTTTTCCTTTGCTTGTTGTTGCCCTGGAAATTGGGAACCCTGAGCACTAAAGCGAGCCCCAGGCTTGGAACCAGAAAGCCCAAACGAGGAAAGAGGAATAATTGACTCTTGTTCTGTGTTACAGTTGTACGGATTCATGCCTTGTATTGCATATAAGGAGCCGCGTGGCGTAGTGGTTAAGTGCTTGCACTGCTACTCACACGGTCAGGAGTTCGAGCCCCCTGGGGGTCAGATATCCGGGCAGCTGGCTCATGGTCAACTCAGCCATTCATCCATTCCTTGGTCAGTAAATGAGTACCTAGCTCATAGCTAGGGGGTGAAGAATAGCTGGGGAAAGCAATGGCAAACTACCCCACAAAAACGACTTGCCTATGAAATCACTGCTTGCAGTGGTACCCCAGTGTCGGACACGACTGAAGAGGAAACTTTACCTTTACCTTTATTACATATAAAACAGTGTTCCCAATGTATTGTCAAAGGCTTTCACGGCCGGAATCACTAGGGTGTTGTGAGTTTTCTGGGTTGTATGGCCGTGTTCCAGTAGCATTTTCTCTTGACGTTTCGCCTGCATCTGCGGCTGGCAAAACACCCTAGTGTTACCAATATTTCCTCCTATTACAAATAGTGGCCAGTAGCTCTGACTTAGACCCTGCCCTGCACAACTGAGCTCCAAATTCGTTACAATAATGACAGCATTAAACTCAGAAATTCATAAAAAAAATAGATAGTACTTCCAACATATCAATATAACCACAGAAACATTCTAACTCTCTTCCAATCAGCAAGGGAGGGACCCCAAGGTTCATCACATGGCCAAATCTTTTTTTTTCTCTTGTCATCACAAAACCAAGCACCTGTAAGCTTGGTCAAGTGTATTGTATGCCGCATTATTCTTAGCCAGTCCTCCTCCATGTGTTCCCTTCTTACTTATTTTTATTAACTATCCCGGGCTGATATGGATTAGTGGCTGCTGTGCCTCTTCAGCATACTACTCTTCAATGTTCTGCCAGGATTATCCCGGAAGAGATCAAGTCCAGCCAGTCTGACATCCCGTTTCTAGTCTGACAGGAAAGCTCACTGGCAGGGCAGGAAGTTTAGGGCCTTCCCCTTTTTTCTGCTTTCAGCGCATGGTTTTAGTAACAGACTGCCTCTGTACATGGAAGTTCCATTTAATTCTCACTGTTAAATATTGTCAATAAAAATCCCTCAATTGGTCTTAATCGTTTTTTAAGATCTAAAGCATGGCCATCCCCACACGATGGTAGTGCGGTTCATAAGTTACAGGCTGCTGGAAGCTTTATTCTCCTCAAGGTGCTTCCTCACTAAAGAAACTGAACTCACCCTCTCTGCTTATCATTTTGAGCTACTATTAGCTGCCCATTTTCCTTCATTCTCATTACTTTTCAAAAAGCAGTTCCCTATTTTTACAAGCAATACTTAAAGCAGCATTTCCACCTGGGAATGGTTTTGATTTGCCCTCAGTGCTAATTACATTGGGCATTTCTCAATTTACATATATGTAAATGAACTGCTAATATGTCTCAGCTAGTAACTAGCCCTTTTCTTAACAGGAAAGGGATCCCTTTCCTCTGCGGTGGGTGGGTGGGTGGGCAGGCGGGGGAAGGAACAAGGTCTGTTCAGGCTTTGACCAGAGTTCTTCCTTTGCCATGTCCTGCCAGACTTTTTCTAATTTCACCAGTTGATGTTGCAATGGGAAGTATTTAGAATTGTTGTTTCTTGAGCTCATTGGTATTGCAAATGAATTGGGTTGCAATATTGCAATTGCTTACTTCAGCATAATGCCACTGATTTCAAGAGAGACTGCTTGGGAGCACAATTGTCCCAGCTGAATATTATCGGAACTTCACAACTCTGGCGGCTGGAATACTGTTGTAAAACTCTACTGCTTCCCACCGCCACCCTCCCCAACACTTTGATGATTCTTCAAAGCACCACAGAGGCAGTCTCACCTCTATAAAACATCAGCAAGCAAGTATACATCTATAAGCCATTGGTATTGTTGCATTTTTCAGCAGGGTTCTTTATGGCAGCTTTCCAGGGAATATTTCCATTTCCCAATCAAAAGCTGGCAAGCCCACACCGTCCCACACATGTCCTACTTGAATCTGAAGAGCTTCTACAATAAAACACAGTTGGCATTTTGTGGCACTGCAAGGATCAACAGATTTATCGGGATAAAAGCTTTCATGGACCAGTGCCCACTTCATCAGATGCATGAAGTGTATCAGTTGGCAGATACACACACGTACACACACATATACACACATACACACATGAGTACGAGGAAACATACTTTAAACAGTGGCGTCAGAAAGCAGTGAAATGCAAATGAGGCAGCCTGTGACATTTCTACATGAAACCAAATATGCACAAGATAGGAGCAGTGACAACTTGTAACCGCAGTAATTAGGGATAACATAGTCTTCTTTGGTTTGTTTAGCTAATTTAACCCATGTGGGTGAGGGGGGAAAGGAATCTTAATTAACAATGTGATAAATATAATCAAACGGGATAAATTCAGTTTCACAGAGGAGGCTCCCCTTTGAACTATTTTGTGGCAGCTCTTGGTCAACCGTAGGGCATCCTTGGAGTTCAAAAAGGTCTGTTGCTTGGATGTTGTTTTTGGATGTTGTCTCTTTATTCTTCTGCATAGAATCTGCCATGTTTAGCATGTATAGACAGTTATTAAAAACTGCTTTTTGTTTTTGGTACTACAGGCTAATATGGCTACCTACATACATAAAACCTTTATTAGCCATAAAACGAATATAACAACCAGCATTATCCAGACAGATGTTCCATATATAAAACCACCACAGGTATTATTCCAAGGTTCCTAAAAGGAACCTAGCTACAGAATTTAAAATCACAGAAGAAGAGTTGTTTAGTAGGAATGCCACCTTCCCAGCAACAGAGTATTCCTTAAACTTAGCAGGAAGGAAGGTCAAAAGCCTGGTCCTAGCTTCCTCGTATTTGGGGCAGTTGAGCATTATATGTTCCATGGATTGCACCACTATAGTACAGTGGGGGCATTTCCGCTCTTGCGAGTCAATTTTAAGAAACCTCCCTTGGAGTACAGAACAAGGGAAAGGAATTACAGCGAGCCCACTTGTGTATATCCGTCTCAACTTGGGCTCTTAGAGTATACTCAAGATAGTCTGCCATCACGTTGGTTTTGAATTTGATGTTGAAAAAGAAGGGAGATTAGTTGCTTGGCGCTTGGTCTTGTAGAACTTGTAGCTCCTGGTCAAGGAGTCGCCTTTTTAGTTGAAAAAAGAGTTAGGAAGGAGGTAGCATTTGCAATGACTCCCAGGAGAATCCCAGGGAAAGTATTTTAATTTCAACTGCCCGCCACCACTTAGATCCATGGAGCTGGGGGGGGATATGATTGATAAGGCTACCAGTGTCCGAATTAAAGCACAGAAGCGAACCCAGAACTTGGGGTGGCCAGCCAAGCTTTCATTAACCAACAGATGCTGTCCAGCTTCCAAACAGAGTGCAGCATAAGAGAATGCAATGTGGCACTCAGAATATTTTGTATAAGAAGGCTGACTGGATCCTTTCAACTTTTTGGCTCCAAGCATTGAAATCCACAGGGGGATTCCATAGAGCAATTGAGGAATCACTTTCATGTTAAAGACTCTAACTTCGGCAGGGGATAAACCTAATGCCTTTAGTAAGAAAAAAAGTTCTCCACACCCACCACAGTAGCCCTACAAGCTGTCATGGCTAGATCTCTGTGTTTTATACCAACAGAGCTTTATGATGGAAAGCGATTCCTAAACGGCAGAACTTGACTTACTTGTTCAACCAATGCACCATCTAACATCCATCTACTGGGTTTATAAATGTTAGCAAATACAACCACCTTAGATTTAGCAGGGTTGATGGATAAAGAATTCCGTGTACAATAATCACTGCATTTGGATAACAAGGAATTTAATCCCCTCTTCGTTCTAGAGAGTAATAACGCATCATCTGCAAATAGAAGTAGTGGTAGAGTCACATTACCAAAGCTGGGGGTATGGCTACCTTTGTTTGGAAAGTTTATGATTTAGAAAACAATACTTTGAAAAAATGAAAAAGCCTCATTGGAAGTTGGATGCAACTTCTGGATGCAACAGGGCTCTTGCTGACCTTGCAGCTTCTCCTGTCAATACACTAGTCAATTTTTGGAATAAGGACTTGGCTGTGTGAGACAGATGACATTATTGTCCCTGGCTGTCCTCTCCTTCAAATTTTAAAACAGCCCCCTGGTTTACTGGGGGACTGCTGGAGAAGAAAGAGAATGGGCACTGGCCAGGACCAAATGGTTTAGAGCACAGGCCTCATCTGATCGAGATAGTTCAGGACCCATTTAAGACCCAATCCTGAGGGGATTCTGGCAGCAAAGATATCTTACCTGTTTGCCAGCATCAGCCCTCTGCAGATGTCATACCAGTTCTGTTTGCACGATGCGAGAGCCCACCAGCCATTCATATAGCGATCAACAGGCTCCGGCGACACATCTGATATGGGTGGTCGCTGTCTTGTGCAAACTGGGCAACGCTACGCTGCCTGATTCACATGCGATGGTGATCATGCGTATCATGTTCCCCAAATGCACGGCTCCTGGGCTCCTGTACTATGTGAACAGAATGCCAGTTTTTTGTATGCCCCAAGGGTTTTAGTGGCTTCCAAATGCCTTTCTGCAAAGCTATGTAGGTTTATTTGGAGGCTGTGCTTCTGAGCATTCATATGAAACCACTGAAGGCTGAGCTACATGTTACCTTTCTTTCATATTTACATTTATTCTTTTGCAAATGTAGTTGCCTTGGGTTGTTTCATCAAGGGGGGGGGAGGGACCAAGGTGGGAGGGTTCTTTTAACCTTTTCTGCCTTATTTCCTCTCCAGAAAAAGCTACTTTTTCCCTTGCTGTGGGGAGGGAAATAGGAGTACCATTAAGTAGTGACAAAGCACCAGTCTCTCTCAGACTGTCTACTCTGACAGAGGCCCCTCCCGCACATGCAGAATAATGCACATTCAATCCACTTTCACAATTGTTTGGATGTGGATTTTGCTTTTCTGCACAGTAAAATCCAGCTTCAAAGTGCATTGAAAGTGAATTGAAAGTGCATTATTCTGCATGTGCAAAAGGGGCCAGAGAGAAGTTCAGCAGGGCCTTCAATTTGCCAACCCTGGTTTCTGATCCAGCCCCACTGGAGAAAGGTACCTTTCTGAACATAGTGGGCACTGATTATGGAACCTTATAACTGTTCTACAATTGGGAGTCCCGGGATTTCAAGCAGAGAAAGGTTTGTCTAAAAACTTTCTGCCCAGGATCTTTTGAGAAAATTGGGAAAATGCTGTACAACTAACCCATAGCCCTTCTGTCATTTGTAAAGGATTTGAGAGAAAGCATGGCATAGTGGTTAGAGTATTGAATTAGGATCTGGAAGACCTGGTTCAATCTTCAGTCTATCATGGGAACTCCCTGGGTGACCTAATGCCAATCAGTTGGTTACTCTTTCTCAGTCTAACTTACCTCACAGGCAGTGGTAGGATTCAAATAATTTAACAACCAGTTCCGGTGGTGGCAATTCAAATAATTTAACAACTGATTGTTTACAAGCACCATTTTAACAACCGGTTCTGCCGAAGTGGTGCGAACCTGCTGAATCCCACCACTGCTCACAGGGTTGTTGTGAGGATACAATGGAAGAGGGGAGAATTACATTTTAAGCCGCTGTGCATTCCACTGGGGAGGAAACTGGAGTGTGACTTTATTGTTTTTATTCTGAAATCTGCCCTGAGTCAGGGAGGCTATAAATAAATAACTCAAAGAATGTGTTTTTCCTCTGAACTCTATTTGATCACTCACTGGCACTGAAAACAGAAGCTCCATAGCCCAAAAGGAAGCCCTGATCTCCTGTCACCCTCAGGATTGTGCCCCGACAAGTATCACAAGTACCCTTGGCTGGGGGAGTCTCGAAGGAAGGGCGCACGTGAATGGGCTCATTCATCTGTCACCACCTGTTGAGACTCTGAGTAATTTCCTCACAGCGGCTTGTTTTCCTTATTCTAAGGTGTGGCAAATGTCTTGACTAAAATAAGGCTGATTTGGTTGGTGTGCGGTATTCCTCCCAGCGAGCTGAGTTGTCTTTGCGGCACAAGGCAAACACTCCCCCATGGCTCAGTGTGTTTCTCATTTAGCTGTTTGTGCTTTAAATATATACACACAATTGTCAAAGGTCTCAGTGCCCCAGGACTAAAGATCGTCTTGATTTCTTGGTTACTGCTATTGAGATATTTTTCCCCTTGAACAATTTCCTCAGTCAGAAAGTATAGGTGGTTTCTGTGACCCACAGGAGGGAAATCTCAGGTCAACCATTATTATTGCCTTTCTGACCAGCATCATAGAGACTCCCAGAGGCTCCCAGGCCCAGGCCCTCACCCTCACTCTGTTCCTCTTCTTCCATCTCCACCAATTGTGGTCACGTTCCCTATCACAACCATCTCTGCTCCCCCCCGCTCCAAACATGGAAGAGCAGCTTTCTGACCCTCCTAGCCCTGGCGTACCTTCAGAAAATGGCACCCAGGGCAAGTTCTAAAATTGTGGGGGGGCCCCCACAAATTGTGCCCTTCTCCTGGGCAGGTGAGCAGCAAGCAGGCAGATGGGCAGTGGGTGGCAAGCAGGCTGGGCAAGGGTCAGACGGGCTGGGTGAGCAGTCAGCGAGCTGGGTGAGTGGTGGGTGGGCAGAGCAAGAGGGTGGCAAGCAGTAGGCAGGTTGGGCCAGTGGTGGGCGGGCTGGGGCCAGGTGAGCAGTGAGCAGGCAGAGGCTGGTGGGTGAGGGTACAGGAGGAAGGGGTGGCCAAACCTCATAACCAGAAGCTGCAGGAACCTCATAACCAGAGGCTGGGGCCCAGAGGGCACACAGGTATGTATTATATTTATTTACATAACTTATTTGTTTTTATTTTATTTTATAATTTTATTTCTAGGCTGCCCCTCTCCTTGATGGGCTCAGGGCAGCTTACAACAGTAAATTAACTATGTGACTGTACATTTTAAAAGGGCCTACATACTTCCCAGCGGAGATCCAAAGAGGCTTGCATTCACCTTCACAATCACCCTGTGAGGAAGGTTAGGCTAACAGAGTGTCTGGCCCAAGGTCACCCAGCAAGATCTCATGGTAGAGTGGCGGTTTAAACCTGGGTCTTCCAAATCCTAGTCCAAGACTCTGACCACTACACCACAGTGGCACCCGAGGATTGCTTCAAATTGGGGAAACAGTACGGAGAGAAGGCTTAAGTTGCTTCTCCATGTGCATGATTGTCTTAATGCAAATTGGATCTGAACATGCCTGGGAATTGAGTTCCAAGTATTGATCTTCCAGTACATTTCTGGTTGACACAACCAGGGCAGACATATTGGGGGGGGGGGGGGGGGGAGGACAACTTACACTTGACTAGACCTTGAGTATGAAAGATCAAAGCAAGTTAAATAAATGCTGCAGGTGACAGATTGGGAGGAGTGGCAAACTCCATCCTTTTTCACTGCTCCCACCTTTCTCTGTACCTTGCTATCTCCTCTGCCTTTTTGTGGAGGAGATAATGCAGCTAATCTCCTCACCAAGCCTCACTAAATGCAGCATTCCCTAGCAAGGATTCCTGAACTCTGACAAGGTTCTTGCACCATTGCCAGGGCCTAAAAGAAGATGGCAGAACTTTCTCAGGGAAAGAAGGAATCTCGCAAGAGTCCGGAAAGCCCACAGGGCATCATGTCTTGTTGCACTGGTTTGGGAGAGAGGCTGGACAGAGAAAAGAGATGAGCAGTTGTTAGTTCCTTCGGTTTCTGGGGGGGGGGGGAAGGAATCATGCGGTAGAGCAAAGGGGGTGGCAGAGGCTGTGGCAGCAGCGGCTAAGCAATGGCAAGAGCTTCAGGCAACAAAAAGCCTAGAGCTAGTTGTGAGGTGGCCTCTTGGCTGTGGGAGGTGACAGGGTGACTAACGGGTGATGCTATTGGTTTCTGTTTCTAGGAATATCAGGTGATGAGGCTGGGCCCTCCGGCCTCCTCCACACCTTCACCTTGGCGGTTCTGAAGTAAAGCCTGAATCACCAGGGGATACTCACATCTGCCTCTGGCTGGAATGCACATGTAAGGCTACACTGGGTGACTCATCGGGATATGCTTCAAAAAACCAGACACCCCCCACAACTCAAAAATTCCCAGAAAGCCTAGAGAGACTGTGAGACAGAACCACCACGAATACTCACATGTAGAGGGAGGGACCTTAGCAGGGTATAATGCTGTAGAGTCCACCTCCTGAAGCTGCCGTTTTCTTATCTCTGTAGCTGGAAATCAGATCTAATTCCAAGATGTTTCCAGACCCCATCTATGTTTTTGTTATTTATCAAGAAATTTGACAGTGCATTTTGATGCATAATGAACAGGGACCAAAATCAGTTTGAGTTCCAATCTGGACTGGTGATGGGGTTTTGTTTTTTTTTGGAAGGGGGGAGGCTGAATTTTGTTTAGGGTTTCCAGGATGCTGTCCAGAAAGTCTACCTTTAAAAACAGCTACTGGATCCAGAGATAATAGTAGATCTGCCAACCGGTTTGTCTTCCTTTTGTCTTTTAATGGGTCCAAGACTCAAAAAGAGGCCTGTTTCCAAAGCACTGAATTTCATACCCTTAAAGGTCAAAAGCATCATGGGAAATTTTTTTCATTTGAACATGGATTTACCTCTTCCATGTGAAGCCCCCTCCTTCCCACTGAAATTCCTCCCTCCCCAAACCATGCCAATGATGTCTATCATTCCTAATCTACGTTCTCTCTCCATTTTGAAATGTCTCTCCTCCATGTTTTTCCTGGCAAAGCACTGAAACCATGATGATTCAGGCAAGAGAAAACTGAATAAACTACCCGTTTCAAAAAGTACGTTCCCACTTCTGAACTGGCTCCAGCAGGGCTCAGTCAACATGGGGTTTGGAACAGGAGCGTCCGCTTTCGTGGCTCGCTGTGAATACGTGATCAACGTCACTTAGACAATTCCACAATATCCTGTTGCTGGATTTTTGTGTGTGTGTTTTTAGCCGGGTTAGGCTCTTACTAAATTTTTCGCTGCGGTTGCCTCATAACTGTAGCTCCTGCCAGTCGCAAGCAGGTTCACCGGCGTCTGTGACTCATCACAGGCCAAGTCTGCGAAGTGTTTAGAAAATCTGACTCCCTATTATGTTTAACAGTCACTTTGAGGTGTAGAAATGACGCCAGCCCAACATCCAGTTAAAAAAAGAAAAAAAGAGTAGCCCAACATGACAGTCAAAGCCAGCCTTTTTTCTCCCAGGATTGAGAACCACTTTTCAAACTGTGGAACTCAACAGCTATTTGTCAGTATTCTTTAGCCGATATTCATACACAACTGGTTTTTTTTCTTATTTTTGACTGCATGGTAATCTGGAGGCGATCACAAAGGATGGTTCTATGAAACATTACAGGTATTCGGTCTACAAGGAAATAAACACAGTTTAAGAATCCCTTCCACATCAGAACATAGTTATTTCCAACCAGAGACTGTCTGCTCTGAGTAACAATGGTTCTCCGGGGCCTTGGGCACAGAAAAGTAATTTTTCCCCAGCAGCTGCTGCCCTTAACTAAAGAGGTCTGGAGTGTCCTCTATATAAAACATGCACTCTGTCACTGAACTACAGGCTCCTACAGGAGCAGCAGTGGCGTAGGAGGTTAAGAGCTCATGTATCTAATCTGGAGGAACCAGGTTTTACTCCCAGCTCTGCCGCCTGAGCTGTGGAGGCTTATCTGGGGAATTCAGATTAGCCTGTACACTCCCACACACGCCAGCTGGGTGACCTTGGGCTAGTCACAGCTTCTCGGAGCTCTCTCAGCCCCACCTACCTCACAGGGTGTTTGTTGTGAGGGGGGAAGGGCAAGGAGATTGTAAGCCCCTTTGAGTCTCCTGCAGGAGAGAAAGGGGGGATATAAATCCAAACTCTTCTTCTTCTTGTTAAAAAAAAAAGTTCATCAATGCTGAGTAAAATCTTATGGCTGCACATTTTCTTTTATGACAGCATTCACCAAACCTAAATGACCAATATATACATTTCTATCCTGCCATTCCTTCACCAGGATCAAAGCCCCCCCCCCTTTAATATCCTGAAAAACAAAACTAAAACTAATTTTACATCAATAACAAATGCAAACTGGACAAATTAATGCCAAATCTGTATGATCTACAAAATGTGATCCAAGAAACAAAATCTGAGATTTCAAAAGGCAGAATAAGAATAAGAAAGAAGTCTTGAGCACAACTGTGACGGAAGCAGCATTAGCATTCCTAGCTAGGAGGTAACCTTCAAAATGCAAATGGACATTTGTCCATTTCCAAATATGCCCAGATTGCTTAAAAAACAACCAAAGCAGAGTAGCCCAGTTTTTCCCCTGATATCTTGTTTTTCTATGCATGAGGAATCAACATTGTCAAAGATCTACTCTGTCAAGTGACCATAGAAATTTGGATAAGAATCACAGAAGATGGTAACTTCTAAGGTTTACAGGAGACAGAGACCGTTTCTGCACGGCACAATTATGCTGGGTTACAATCGGTATCTTACCATCCAGGTCTATTTTATCCCAGTTTCTCCCTTTGCGTGACTGCCTATTTCTGTGAAGGAATCGAGTGAAGACTGGGAGGAAGTACTCCTGTTTGTTTCGCACGAGCCTGAGTCTTTTGTATTTATACCGCAAGCGTATCCACGCATGCGCAAACATCCCTGGTGTCCCACGTTCTGATTGACTGTTGTTTTAGGGCAGCAGCGGGGGGAAACGAACCCCCCCTTTTCTAGTTCTGGATAGGGCCTGGCGCAGGCCTCAACACAACAAGCAGCAGCAAAAAACAATGGGGCACAACGTCACATCACATTCCCACTTGTATTCTCATAGTTTTGTGGAAAACAAGACTCTCTACCCCCCCCCCCGCCCCCCGTGATATGCCCACTAACATTCAGCCCAAAGTGCATATCTCCCTAGCTATGTGCTCCGAGCAACCAATACATGTACAGAAAAGAAGACAGGGATGTTTTGGGACTCCACTCCTGACAAACCCAGGCAAAATGGCCCCCAGTTGATACCATGAGCAGAAAACGTGCTTGGGGGAACGTTTTGGGAAGGACAGGCTGCAATGGTCAGTGGCTCAGCAGAGTTGAAGAAGAAGCGTTTGGATTTATACCTCACCTTTCTCTCCTGTAAGGAAACTCCCTTCCTCTCCCCACAACAGACACCTTGTGAGGTAGGTGGGGCTGAGAGAGTTCTCAGAGAACTGTGACTAGCCCAAGGTCACCCAGCAGGAATGTAGGAGTGAGGAAGCACATCTGGTTCACCAGATTAGTTTCCATCACTCAGGTGGAGGAGTGGGGAATCAAACCCAGTTCTCCTGATTAGAAAACTGAAAAATGACATGACATCAGGTGGGGAGATCAGGGGGGTGGACAGCAGGGTGGGGAGATCAGGCAACTGGGCGGGTAAAATAAACTGGTTCTGCTCCTGTAGTGTTTGCACAGTAGCAGGTTCAACATGGGATTTTTAAAAAGAATTGCCAAATTGGCAATTTTTGAAAATCCTTGGTTGAGGGAAATATCACGAGACAAACCCGCTTTAGGACCAGGAACCATGCAAACTTCTTGGCCAAACTGGGATATTTCCCTTGCTCAACCCGGAATATTTGTGTAGAAACAACCAGAGGGATTTATAGATATTTTGTGCCCTGTAAGGTTAGGGAAAACCCTCCCCGAATGTGGTACATTGCTTTGAAATAATCCCACCAATTTTCCTCCTCCCTTCTTAATCAGAGCAATGTTGAGTTTATTATCCTGGCATTCCAAAGATGCTAACCTTTCCTACCTAGCATTCCATTCCTTCAGTTACCAGTCGTTGGGTTCTCTCAAGAGGGATCCTCTTTCCTTAGCAGCACCCAGCAGAATATGATCCACAGCTGGACCTTATTCTGGGTGCTAAATGCCATACAAGGAACACCCTCCCTCCTCCTCTTCAGGCTGGTACACTGACCTCAGTAAGCAGGATGAGTCAGACTTTTCACTTCTGAGAATGATATACTACCCAAGAGCCAGCATATAAAGAATATGGAGGTTTGTGTTGCACAGGATTGCTTTCTGTTGCAGAATGCACACCGCATTGCAAAGCCCAGTGACACAGAACGAGGGTTTTCTGCATTGCTTTATCCTTTGCTAGCAACTGTTGTCCATCTTCAAATGGCTGCTTTTGCTTCCGTGGTTGCACTCAACTCTCCTTAAGGTTCCTATCTCCCCTACCCAAGAACTTGGGACAACCAGGTTTGAATCTCAGTTCTGCTGTGAAAGCTCACCAAATGAGGCTGGGCCTGTCACAATCTCTCACCCTAACCTTCCTTGCAAGGTTGTCATTGGGGATGGGAAGATATGTTGAAGAAGGGGAAAATCAATATGGTAAGCTACCTTGGGTACCAGTTAAGGAGAAAAGCAAGATATACATACAAATAATAGGAAGCAAATAATAAATACAGTTATCACACACAAACTCAGCAGTAGAGCAGTCTGATATTTCATAGAAACTGCCAGTAGTCATGTGGATTAATAAGAAAAGAATTAAAAGCAACAATAACGCAGACACGCAAGACAGTAAGCAAGCTTTCAGATCCACCAGAACATCCAGCCTGAAGCAGAGTTCTGGTGAGCTCAAAAGCTCCCTCCCAAATTGGTGAGGTTTCAGCTGGTCTAACAAAGGCACAGCCTAACAGTTGCTTTCAGACAATTTCATACAGAATGTTTAATAAGGAGCATCTCTAATGACATCTTTTACAATTAGGGCTTTTAAATTGGACTGGTTTAAATCCAAATGGTTTGGTCTATGAGATGTAGCTCTGATTGCCTTTTGAAGCACCACTTCCTTTCTTCCTTTTTATCCAAAAGCTGAGGCTGTGGTGTTCAGGGCCCTCCCAGCTACTCAGGCCCAGATTCCTGTCCCGTCATAATTTCAGGTGATCATGCAAGAACCAAAGCTTCATTTCAACTGCCTCTTTGTTTTCAGTTCTGGCGAAGACAACAGAATATTGAGATCAGTAATGAGGAAGGTGGCTTAGCTGGCTTTTGTTGTAGGTAAACTGCAACAGGTTTCATCCTATCTTTTTCAGTCTACGCTGGTGTCATAAACTGCTGGGTTTGTTTTTCAAGCTTATAGTGCTGTCCAACTTCAATCAAGGAGGAAGCACTGCAAAGGTAGGGCAGAAATGGCCCCAGGTACATAGATGCCCTAGAAAGGCTAAAATCCCTTTGAGCCTCTTTTCCCGCTATTTGCATGTGAATATTATTAATGTAAAATAGAAGTGGAAAGGGCATTTGTATTTCAAATACGCATGCTGGGGAGTGTAGATTTTGCATTACAAATGACCCACAATCTGCCAGCTATTTACCAACAATTTAAGCAAAAAATAGCTCAGCACCTGTTTTGCATGCAGACGTCTGCTCCGGATTAAGAAGATCAGGTAGCAAGGCTGGGAAAGATCTCAGCTGGAACACAGTTCCCAGATATTTCCCAGCCTTGCTACAATGATGCACCTCAGACCAGAGGACATCTGCATGGAAAACAGGTGCTGAGCTGTTTTTCTGCTCCAGGCCTACCTGGATGTTGGCAACTGTGTCTTCTCCCCAGGAGTGCCTTTTTGATTCTTTTAAATGTAAACGTGTTTTGTTTATGAAGAAGATGAGATACAGGGGAAAGGCACAGCAAATGCCCTCACCTTTGCTTCAAGGACCCTGTCCCAAGTCCATTCCTGTGCTCCTACAATTTGCAGGTTGGTCCAAGGCAAAAGGTTGTTCAACATCATCATCTTCTCCACCAGAGAAATCTTCTGGAGGCCGTGTGACTCCAGACTCGGTTCATAAAACAGCCACGTTAGCCTCCCATCTGTGTCACAACAGTGATCAAGAAGCTATTTTGAGACACTTTAATATTGTGTCACAAATGGCAAACTGATTAGTTTTGCTTCCTTTTGCAACCCAAATGGTATCAAAATAAATGGGAATCCTTAGAGAGATGTTTATTGCAAAAAGAGCAGCTGAAAAAAGATAAAATGTGCTTTTACAGAGAGTTGAAGGAAGATCCAAATATAACTCCCCCATTTTTCCCCTTTAAACAGTTTGCAAAGTGACCGAGAAAGAGGTACCATCTCTCTCTTGTGAATTATTGAAAGTTGAAAATGTTCCTGCACAAATGATCCATACTAGCAAATTGGCACTCTTTGGCCGAGTTTGCAGCAATCTGTGGGTGTAATAAATTTGGCTTTAGTTCTTGCTGTACATTTGCTTGGACATTTTGTGTTTGTGTGTTTTTGCCAACTTCCATGGTTTTTAATTGTGGCAAAATAGGAAGGAGTGCCATTCCATTGGCTAAGATAACCTTCAAAGGACTATTATTGGCATCTTTCCAAGTCTCTAGAGAGGCTGAAAAAACAAAAGCAAAGAAGTATAGGTACTTCCCCTACTTAACCCAACCATTTGATGACTACAAGCATTTCACTGTGAAGATTTAAAATTATTTCACTGTTGACTAGCACAGCCTGAAGAGCACTCCCTCCCCCAGTTAGTATGTATGTCATAATCTCTACTCTTTACTGCAAGCAGTGACATTGGGGTTGTTCTTTTTAAAAATGGGCACAGGCAATTTATATTTGAAGCAAAGCTTATAGATCAGACTGCACTTTTAATATTAGCAGAACTGATACCCTACACATAGCAATGGCCTGCTGTACCTAGGCAGCAGAATCAGTCATGAAAATACAGAGAAGATACAATTGGATTGTGCTGCTTCAGAACATATTTATTTATCTACTTCATTTATGCCCCACCTTTTTCCCCAATGGGGACCCAAAATGGTTTACCTGGAGTTGCCAACTACAGGTTTGGAAATACCTGGAGATTTTATGGGTGGAGCCTGAGGAAGGTTGGGTTTGGAATGGGGAGGGACTCCAGTGGGGTACAAGGAGAGGCCGTTTTCTCCAGGTGATCTCTGTCACCTGGAAATCGGTGGAATCCCAGGAGATCTCTAGCCAGCCATCACTTGGGAAGTCAGCAACTCTAAGCTTACGTCATTCTCCTTTCCTCTGATTTATCCTCACAACAGCCCTGTGAGATAAACTGGCTGAAAGAGTACGACTGACCCAAGATGACCAAGGGAGTTTCCATGGCATGAGTGGGTATTCAAACCTCCCACATTCTAGTCCAACTCTCTTAGCCGCTATACCACACTGGCTCTTGTGGAAGACTCTTCTGTATATTCTTTTAAAACTCTTGAACACTGAAAAACAGTACAGCGGGCTAAGGAGTAGGTGGCAACGTTTCTCCTAAAGTTGTAGTTTTCTAGTTGTGGTAAACTTTTTGTGTTTATGGAACACATTTGAAAATATTAACACCCCCCCCCCCTCACATCCCTTCCTCAATCACATCTCCTTCTGAAGCCAGGTCTAAACATGCCACATCATGGTTTGTCTATGGCATTTCAGTCTAAAGATGGAGGAATCTCAAGTCTCAATACTCTGCCTTAAAATAACAACTTCCCTTCAAATTGGCTAGCACAGTAGACTAAAACTTCTCTCTGATGGGCTGCCTTCTCTTGGGAAGGAGTTTTCACCTGAGGGGCAGTCGAAAGCAATATCACCTCAGCTTGAAGTCTCACATGGCACAGTGCCGCAACATTCTATCACCTCATCAATTGCATGTGAAGATTCAGTCACAGTCAGACAGTCTGATGCTTAGTCACACAGTACTAGGTCCCAATTCAGTCCTCTGTGCCAAGAAAATAGTTTATTGGGTGTGCAAAACAATTTGCGTGGATTTCTTTATTTTGCATACATTTCTTTTGCATCCAATATTCAAGTTTAGCCATTTCGCCAAATAATATGACCGGATAAAAGTTACAGGCGTGGGGATAAACTGCCAGAAGGATTAACCAGGCAGAAAAGAAGTTGTTGGGGGACTCAAGCCGCAGGACCTGAAATACTAGTGGGGAGAAACATAGTTCAGTGATGGGGGTAAGATTCTCAGCAAGGCGTGAAGATATCTAATTGGATATATTCAAGATTAAATTACAGAAACACAGCATGTTTTAAGAAGAGTTGTTATGATCATTTTTAATACCTTGTTAAAATTACTGTAATATTATTGGAGCATGTTGATCACGAGAAGAGTTCTGTGCATGCCAAATCTGAAGACCTACTTAATTGTTTTGACTGATGGCCAGAACTACCTGTGATGACGCTGAAATTGCATGGGAGAAGCCGCACGTATGCAATTTAGCTGCCAAAGGGAGTGAGGAGCGTTGTGGATCGCAGCCAAAGTACCAGGAAAGGGGAAGACTCTGCCTAATGCCCCTGATCAAACATGACTCTCCCCTTGGTTGATTTAAGCCAAAGGCAGGGGTGAAATGCACAAACTGCCAATTGGGTGTTCCTAACACAAATCTACAACATCTCATGTAGCCTGAACCCAAGCAAGCACATATGGTACAGGCAGCCAGTGTGAGTAATGGGTTTGGGTGATCTGGGCTCAAATTATCACTCTTCCACAAATAATTCATGGGTCAGTCATTCTCTCTCAGTCTCACAGGGTTGTTATATAAAGATAAACCCTGTTTCACAGGGTTGTTATATAAAGATAAAATTGGTAATGGGATACAGGGGGCCCTTCCGCACATGCAGAATAATGCACTTTCAATCCACTTTCAATGCACTTTGCAGCTGGATTTTACTGTGCGGAATGGCAAAATCCACTTGCAAACAATTGTGAAAGTGGATTGAATGTACATTACTCTACATGTGCGGAAGGGGCCAGGGTTGCCAGTTCCAGGTTGGGAATATCTGGAGATTTGGGCGTTGGAGCCTGAGGAGGGCAGGGTTTGGAAAGGGGAGGGACTTCAATGGGATTTAAGGCCATAGAAACCACCTTCTAAAGTGACTATTTTCTCCAGATGATCTGATCTCTGTGCCCGCAGATAAGGTTGAGAAATCCTCCCTGGCCGCTGATGGGGGATGGAGGGTTTGGATTGCCAGTTCCAGGTTGGAAAACTCCTGGAGACTTGGGAAGGAACTTGGGACAACAGGGACCTCACAGGGGGTGGGGTGGGAGTTACAATGCCATAGAGTCCACTCTCCAAAGCATCCATTTTCTCCAGGGGGACTAATCTCTGTAATCTGATAATCAGCTGTAATTTTAGGGGATCCTGAGGTCCCACCTGGAGGTGGGTAGCCCTAACTAGAGATAAATTGTAATCCCAGGAGATGTCCAGTCACCACCTGGAGGTTGCACACAAAAACCATTTTGCACCTATCTGGCTGGACAGTATACTCTACTGCAGTGTTGGCGAACCTTTTCAAGACCAAATGCCCAAATTGCAACCCAAAACCCACTTATTTATTGCAAAGTGCCAACACGGCAATTTAACCTGAATACTGAGGTTTAAGTTTAGAAAAAACGGTTGGCTCCAAGGCATGTGTTACTCAGGAGTAAGCTTGGTGGTAGTCGGTGGCTTTGCTTTGAAGCAACCGTGCAACTCTTCCAACAGGTGAATCATAGCCCTGGGAGGGTTTACACAGAAGCAAGCCCCATTGCCAGCAACTGAGCTTACTCCCAGGTAAAGGATCGCACTTTAGTTCTTCGCATAAAAATCAGTGGGGTTTAACAGCGCTTAACAGGGTTACCTACACTGCTTCCCCAAACTAGGTCTTAGGTTTAATGCTAATAATCGAGCCCAGCGGCCCAGGCCAGCCTAGATGTGGGGTGGGGGGGGCACCCTGATTGCGCGTGCCCACAGAGAGGGCTCTGAGTGCCACCTCTGGCACCCGTGCCATAGGTTCACCACCACTGCTCTACTGCATTTGTTATGCAAACTGAATTCTACAGTCTTGACAAACTTAACATGACAACTTAACAAATCTTAGAATAAACAACTAAGTCTCTTATATGCATGTTTCCATCAAAATAAAAATATTTTCATTTCCATTCCTTGCTGAACATGTGTTTTATTTTACACTTTTATAGCAGCCTAAACGAACAGAAGGAGTAAACCAGGAAGGCGTCTGAGAAATAATCACAAGTGGGCTGAACCTCAAGGGGAAGCGATATTTCGTGGTCTCCCTAAATGGATCCTCCGCTCCAAACTGTATCCCTCTCGGCCTACAGTCCTTCCTTGGCTGCTTCCTGTTTCAAAACCCACAGTAC